>NC_135805.1:88833996-89155775 GCF_964213995.1 Mustelus asterias
GTCCCAGCCTTATTGAATGGGTGTTACCAATCTTTTCAGACAGTTTAAATGCAGTGACAGGAACCTGTGAATAGTGTGTAGTGAATCCTTGGAAGCAGGTGTTAGAAGTAGATAGTTAGTGTAGATTTGAGACTGTTTACTGAAGAGTCCTGTGAAGAGATTGATAGAGTTTAATTGAAGTACAATAGTCAAGTCTGATAAGTAGTGCTTTTCCTTGATAAAGTGCTCAGTAAAGTTTTGTTGGACCTTCACCTGACTCTTGTCACCTTTGTATATCTCACTGTGTAACGTGCCTGGGTTAAAAAGGGTGATTGCAAACTGGTTAAAGTTAGTCAGGGTATACTTACCCACCTTTCACTTTATGCCAGTGGGTTCAGAATGGCTGCCATATTTGCCAACATCCCTCCTTGTGGAAGTAGTGTATTGTGTGAAGCCTTTTGAGACATTTTGCATGACACACTTAATAAATGCAAATATTTTAGATTCTGTGACTAGAGTAACTGTCAATCATTAATTGCAGTCAGTGAATCAAGTTCAGATTCAGTGGGAACTAGTTTGTTCGCAATTTCTAGCATTGGCAAATATTTCAAGGCTCTGGAGAGAGCACAGAAAGGTTTTAAATGAACGTTACTTGGCATGAGGGACTTAGTTATGTGGAGACGAGACAATCTGGACAGTTCTCCGAAGAATAGAGAAGGTCAATGAGACATTTACTTGAGCTGTTCAGAATTCTGAAGGGTTTTTAATGGAGTAAATAAGAAGAAATTCCACTGTTGGCAGGAAGGAAGAGGACAAAAAAATTAAGATAATTGGTAATAAAATATGAAGGTTTGGGATGTGCTGAGATCCATTTACTATGAAGGAAATTCAATTTCCTTAAGTCACCAATGTTAAAAAGAACGGTGGAAGTGGTAAATGAGACAACCAGATATTGATGGAGAGTACTTTATGGTATCACCCAGGATGTCTTGTTGAAAACAGTCAGGTCAAGAGCCACTCTGGTGGATATGTAGATATCTACTTATCCCCTTTTAACTACTTTTATTAGGGGAATTGAAAATTGCACAAAATTAACTTTCTTTCAGATAATGGATTTTCTTTATTGCAAGCAACAACAACTTGCATTTACCCAAGAACCTTTTCCATAATAGAACAGCCCAAGAACCTCATAGGAGCATGAGCAAATAACATTTGACAATGAGCTACAGAAGGAGATATTTGGACGGCTTACTGCTTGGTTAAAGAGGTAGGTTTTAAGGAGTGTCTTAAAGGAGGAGAGGGTGATAAAGAGGTGGAGAGGTTTATGGAGGGAATTCCAGAGCTTAAGATAAAGGCAGCTGAAAAGTGAGGTATTAGAAATGGGGATCGTACAGGAGGCCAGATTTAGAGAGTACAGAGATATCATGGGTATGGTGCAGCCATCGGGAGGAGCAAGGAAGAGTTTGAATTTGAAAACACCGATGCGAATTTTAAAATTCAGGCGTTCCATTTTGGGTTTGAGTGACAGTTTGTATGATGGTGCACTGCTTTTTGACTGTCTGTCAACTTATTTTGATTAATACTTATAATCATCTCTAATAGTATTTGCAGGATGGACAGATTTTTGAAGAGTTTTTTGTTTTCCTCTTGATGTTACCACTGCTGTTCAATAACCTGAGTGACATCTATAATGATTCACGTTCTGACCATATTATATTTCATAGAATCCTAGAAACCCTACAGTGCAGAAAGAGGCCATTCGGCCCATTGAGTCTGCACCGACCACAATCCCACCCAGGCCCTACCTATTTTATCCCTACATATTTTACCCGCTAATCCCTCTAACCTACGCACTAAGGGGCAATTTTTAGCATGGCCAATCAACCTAACCCGCACATCTTTGTTATTGTAAAGGTTGCTGTGGTTTACCTGAAGTTATTAGTGTCACTCTATTTGAGCGAATGGATGTGGGCTACATGGCATATTGTGTATCTGAGTCTTCAGGGACAATAGTGCTCTTATGTTTTAGAAGAAACTGGAATACCATTAAATGCAAGTGACTCCAACCTGTTTGTACCTGTTCTATCAACAGAATGATGTGGCTGTCAGCCCAACAAACTCGATTAGGGTCAACAGGCTGCTATAGAACAATTTCAATATGTATCACAATGTGTGCAGGACTGTGCAATGTTGTGTTAGCTGTTGTTGATGGACCATGTTATTATGGGGATTCTCTAATGCAGAACTAACACTGGGTGGATGCTCATGGACTTGAATGACTTGAGGGGTCATCATATCATTTTCAAACTAAATCTATGCCCAAAGCATTATAAGTTCAGAGCACACATCTTTGTACAATCATGTAGTAGTGAGCTTTTTGATAAGTTTGATACGGAGCTATATTCCTGCTGTCCAGTGGAAAACTTTATATTATTGTCAGAAAATAATCTGCTTTCCTTGGAGTGGGAAACTTGTAAATGTTTCAGGATAAACAAAATTGATTATTAGAGCAGAACTGAAGTGAACTTTTTTAACATCTGCTTTTTTTCTCATGTTTATTGTGCAAACTCATATTGTGCAATCTCATAGTGAATGTTATTTGTGGCACAGCCTCAGTGAAAGTGTGACATTCATGAGATATTATCCTATCTGGCATTACTTTTTAATGCATTCAGTATGGTCCTCCCAGAAACTCCAGGTGACTTATTTACCTAAAGCACAGCAAACTTTGGAACGTAAGAAAACATAATTTGACACATTGAAGTTCATTGTTGCATTTCACACATTAATAATGTTTTTCATGATATTGAAATAATCGGAACCTTTTTACGCCTCCAGTATCTTTCTTCTCACTGACTTCAAATATCATTTTCTTAACATTGATTCCAGATTTACTTTTCACTTAATTCCATGTCTTCTAGTTTTACACATTTGGGCAGAGTTAAATTATGCACCCAGAGGTAGGCTGGGAGGTGGAGTGACCTCTATACACAGACAGGAATGTGTGAGATGGGGAGCCCATCACCTTCCTGATTTCACCCTGACTCTCCATTGGCCATGCTAAATTCTCCCTCAGTGCACCCGAACAGGCACTGGAGTATGGTGACTAGGGGAGTTTCACAGTAACTTCATTGCAGTGTTAATGTAAGCCTACTTGTGATCAGAATACATAAATTTTAAACTTTAAATCCGGGGAGGAAAGGATCAAGAAGAGCCTTCCTGCCCAGAAGCCAATAGAAGCCATTAAATGGCCACTTAAGGGCCTCATCCTGCCACAGCTGATTTTGAACCTCCGCTGGGTGGAGGCCACGCTGTGTGGGCAACTTACCAAAACACTGGCAGGTATGCCTGCCGCCTGTTGGGCTCTTCCTCCCATTTGGATAACTCATGCCCAATGAGTTGCCGAAGTGTGAAGATGCTTACCTACCTGAAAAACTATAATCCCATTTTCCCTGCCCTCTTCTCATCATTGGGACTCCCTGTTGGCCCCGGCAATCCTGCCCTTGCTCCAGACTTGCACCCTGCAGCCTGGGCTTCCTAAAATATCGGCAGTCGCCACTGATTCTGTGGCGAGGACTCCTGACATCAACCTGACTGACACTAAATCGAGGTGAGTAGAGGTTAGGAATTTCAGTAGTGGAGTTGCCACTGTCTCTTCAGCCAGTGAACTGCCATGAGCATTAAATTCCATTCTTGGTGTCCTTTGAAGCCATGATATGATTTTTCCTGCCTTTCTGGCTGTATTTATCAAGGTTCTATCGAGTCTTTACATGAGATTGTGAAGAAAAACACTACCTATGCTGGGGCATGCAATTTTAAAATCAAGAGCAAGAGTAGATTATATTTTATTCACTAAGCATATAATCTTCTAAATAATTTGTATTCTGATAAAAGTTGGCACAACAACTCTATGGGCTAATGAAAAGTAGAAGAGTATAATTATCAATGTTGGTCATGTCAGTTGCAATAGTTTTAATAAATTGAAAATCTGAAATTTATCGCATCTGTTTAATCGCTAGTGAGATCTATCACAGCCCATTTGGGTGGGGATTGTTCAAAGCAACTTAGTTTATACTTTGATCATTTTATGTGCATTCAGCAATCATGTTGAGTAGAGTTATGGAAATTTAGACGGCTTGCCTTGTGGATCAAAATACATGTGAAATCTGCTATCAATTGTGCCGTTAGCATATTGCATGTTCGGTGTGGCAATTCCTGAGAAATGGGTGAGGGACTGAGAAACCTCACAATGCCTCCAAAGTGGATGGCATTGAGTTGATTCCACCCAGCTTGAAGACTATGTCACAATGCTGCTGGCAAGTCGCTGCTCTACCTCTGGGAGATGGACAGTACATGCAGCTGGTTTGTGGGTCTACATCTGTACTGTTACCATGGCAACCCTGTGAAACCATAGAGAAAAGTCTCACAACACCAGGTTAAAGTCCAACAGGTTTATTTGGCAGCACAAGCTTTCGGAGTGCTGCTCCTTCATCAGGTGAGTGAGGACTTGTGTTCACAAACAGGGCATATAGAGACACAAACTCAATTTATAAGATAATGGTTGGAATGCGAGTCTTTACAGGTAATCAAGTCTTAAAGGTACAGACAATGTGAGTGGAGAGAGGGCCAAGCACAAGTTAAAGAGATGTGTGAACCTCTTGATGAAGGAGCAGCGCTCCGAAAGCTTGTGCTGCCAAATAAACCTGTTGAACTGTTGGTGTTGTGAGACTTCTTACTGTGCTTACCCCAGTCCAACGCCGGCATCTCCACATCATGGAAACCATAGAGATTCAGAGGTGTTCCCACCATCTGTGTCTACAACCTCCTAAGAGGGTTATATGCTTGCATTCTTAGTTTTATGACCTTTTTTCATTCAGATCCACTATGAGGAGAGACTGGGATTATACTCATTGGAATTCAGAAGAATGAGGGGAGATCTTATAGAAACCAATAAGACTATGAAGGGAATAGATGAGATAGCAACAGGGAAGTTGTTTCCACTGGCAGGTGAAACTAGAACTAGGGGGCATGGCCTCAAAATAAGGGGGAGCAGATTTAGGACTGAGTTGAGGAGGAACTTCTTCACACAAAGGGTTGTGAATCTGTGGAATTCCCTGTCCAGTGGAGCAGTTGAGGCTACCTCATTGAATGTTTTTAAGGCAAGGATAGATAAATTTTTGAACAGTAAAGGAATTAAGGGTTATGGTGAATGAGTGGGTAAGTGGAGCTGAGTCCACGAAACGATCAGCCATGATCTTATTGAATGGCGGAGCAGGCTCGAGGGGTCAGATGGCCTATACCTGCTCCTAGTTTTTGTGTTCTTATGTTCTTATTATGGTAGTTGGAGTGGTCCAGGAGAGGCTGGTAACCGTAGAGGAGGAGGCCAAGGAGAAAGAGGTTTCCCTAGGAATTATCATGAAGATAATGTTATGACGATGATGTGAAAGAAATGGTGCTTGAGGATAAGATTGTACATATGTCCCAAGGCTGGTTCTGCTGCAAGTCCTTGATTTTACCCCCGTGTCATTGGCTTGCCCACTTCCAAGCACCAGTTCAGATACTTCCAACAGGCAAGATTAAGTAGTGCCAATGATTGCACTGGCTGATTCACAGAGAAATAGGGTGCTGGTGGGGATGTACCAACTTTCCAGCAGAGACTGGTGAGAAGGCTAGCCACAACTTAGGAGTTGTGGGACCTGAAGCACAAGACTTGGGGAATCCAATGCTTGATTTGAATGGTAATGATCTCCAGCAGCTTTAGTGAACACATGGAAGATTCCAGAATGTGTTGGTGGCGACAAGAAGTCATTACAATACGGAAACACAGCAGAAATCCGTCCATAAAAACAGTACATTGATTTTACAACCATGTTTGGACCATGTAATATTGACATTACCTTTTAAAGCTGTTTTGTTTTTTGAGGCTGTCTTGTCAGGGTGGGAGTGGGATGTGGAGAATGTTGGTGGGTTGAAGGCATTTACAAGCTGGGATATTTAACTTCACATTCCCTTTTATAGGTTCTAATTTCTCATAATCTAAGCAGTTATTACTTTGCTCATATTACAAAAGTGGGGATGGAACATAATGTGGAGTTGGAGAATCTAGTTGTTTTTGCACCACTTCCCCACAACCCCACCACTTGCCTGGTATTATTGTCTTTTTGCGGGTACAACCTTTGCATCAGTACCACAAGTCATATTCGCGTGCTGTGTCCTGGATCTCTATCAGATCTGTTTTGCTCAACTCCATTGTTGTTACTGATGGCATCAGTTGTTTAGTGTGCAGGACATAAGTAAATCATGACAGCTCTCTATGTCTATCACACACACTCTCAGCCCTAAAGTACAATGTAACACTCAAATAGGCACATGAAGCTTGGGATCAGGTTAACTGAACATAAGCAATTAATCTTGTATTATTGTGCTAACGTACTGGTTTTAAATAGCCCAATCTTTCACATAGAGCAAGAATGAAAATGGGGTAATTAGGTTGTTGGAGCTCTTCATGGATATTGCTTATTTTTCCCATGGCAACTTGATTACTTTTTAAATGTCAGGCAACATTGTTTTGCAATTTTTGCACAGAGTGATTTGGACCAAATTAATTTGCTGATGTAGACTTATTTTATGATTGAGTTCCAGTTTACTCCAGTGGATTCTAATCCACACCTTGGTTTTGTATTCATAGTTTGTATAATAGGTTAACATTTAGAAATGTGTATCCAACAGGATTTATTTTCATATTTTGGGTGTGATTTTCCCCCAAAAATTCCAAGTGCCCAACGGCCGGGAAACAGGAGATTTTCTTGCCCGTTTTTGGGGCGAGCTTAGTTAAATTGCCAAGAGGCGATTGAGGGGGGGGGGGGGCGGTGTCTGTCTCAGGCCAAGCAACATTAAGGTGGTCAGTACAAATGATACATTGACACCCTAAAAAAGAGCCTTACAAATTTCTGCTTGGAAAACTACCTCCTTGTAATCTCTCTGGAAATACTGTAGTCAACCAGCATGTATTGAAATTTAGCTCAGCATGTTTTGAAGACTATGTATGACAAAGCTGGAACATCCAACGTACTCAGAGGACAGTCAGAGGGATTTAAAATAAGTTGTTTTGATGCCTGTACTTTTTACTTCCATGAAAAGAAAACATTTGGCTCTATGTGCTGTTAGAATTGTATAATGACCTAAAAAGGCAATTAGAGTTGGCAGAAAATACCTGTAACATGCAGTCTCCATACAAAAAGCCATGTAATATTTCTTTAGTTTGAAGATTCTTTGACCATTAGCAGAACTGGAAAACCAAGCAAATCCATTAGCTGTTTTGAAATTTTATATTACCCACTTTCAGAAGGGAGGCAGTCAAGAAACATTGAAGAAATGATTATGGGCGGAATTTTACGAGAATAATTCTAAGTGTCCAACTAGTGTGAAAATGGGAGAGTTGCAGATCAGTTTTTTGGGTGAGTTTTTATGCCCAATCTTGTGCACATAGTGCATAAAAAATTGGCTAGACCGTTTCTAGCTGCTGCAGGCAGTGGATGGTGCTTAATTCGCCAGCCAGCAGCATAGGGAACTATTGCGCATGTGCAGACCTCTGATGCTGCACATCTGCAATAGCAACAGCAGAGGTCTGACAGTGGGAGAGAGAGCTGTCAGGCCTCTGCTGTTGCAGCCAGCCTCAACCAACAACCCCCACCTGCAATCGCAGGGGCCACGGCTGATCATGAGCTCCACACCGTCCGGAAATGTAACCCCTGCTGCCCCCCTGTCACCCAGACCGATCGCACCCCCTCTTCCCCCCCCCCCCCCCCCCCCCCACACTGATCGCAGGCAGAGTGGCAGTGGGCCCCCTCCCCTCACCCTACCAATTGGAGCTGCAGAGTGGCAGAGGAGGACCCCCTCCCTCACCCCACCGATCGGAGTGGCAGAGGGGATTGTGAACAATAGGAGTTGATTTTATATTAGTAATTCCCTGTCAATGTGACAGTCCTTGAGCCAGATATTTCTGTAAATAGCAGTTATAAGGAAAACAGAATAATTTTTAAGCAATGAGAAAATCTGTTTAACTATGATTAACAAATGTCTGTTATTCTGCTTGCATGTAGTTGTAAATATGGAAATTACTCCGAGAGATGTTGGGATTGTAATGGAAACACATTGAAAATGTTTTATTTTATGCCTTGGAGCATTTGGTTTTAGTTTATGAAGTAATCACTTTATGGTAAGCATGATCTCAACGCCAAGACAAATAATATTTTTGTTTTGAAAAGCAATTTAAAAGGACTGGAGAGTTTTCAATAATTGCTTGAACATGCGTCATGTTAGTTTGGCCTATTTCGAGGGGAAAGTTCTGTGTCTGTTGAGTGGATTGCTGGAGTTGATGAAGTAAGATTATTAATTTAATGATTCTAAAAGTTGCAGTGCATTTTTATATTGATGTTTGAGACACAGCCTCAACATGAGGAGACCAAAAAGAATCATATTTTGCTCTTATTAACTTTGTTATCTTGCTCTCCAAAGTTCCTTAGTTTGTCAAATGCTCCTGTTGATGCACTGTGGTATTTTAACAGTGCAGTTGAGTATACAGTAGCCAAAGCAAATAGAATGATTTATTGACACTATTGGTCAAAAAATGTTCTCCTGAGATACGAGAGATGTCCTTGATAATTGCTGTTCCTCTGGATCATTATTTTTGGACATCTCGATGCTGTAAATAACCTTGCTTTTAGTGTTTTCCTGTGGTAAACCTTGTGAATCAGATGGTGAATCCTATACTTCTTCATAGGCACTCAGTTGAATTTACAGGGGCTTGGCATTGGTGAAACTGAGAGACTGTATAAAGACCACTCATTAATTCCAAATAAACAAGTGGTTTGGGGTAGCAGAGCCATATGCACTGAAAGTACTAGCAAGGTAAGCTGTTGAATCCTTTTATGTGTTTTAAAAACAACTGTAGCACAAATGATTTTCTGTCATATTTAGTGTGACCTGGCCAAAGTTAACCAGTATTATCATCCTGCTCTTAACATATTTGATGATATATCATGTTTTCCATCACAAAATCTGGCAAAACACTGCAACTCCTGGAAATCTGAAATGAACACAGAAAATGCTGGAACACTCAGCAGGTCAGGCAGCGTCTGTACAGAGAGGAAAGTCAGGCTGACATACCAGAACCACATTTTATCTATCATATTTTATGTAGCAGCACATCCCAAGGACTTCAAGGATGCAGAGAGGAATGGACTCCAAGCAATTATAGGAAATCAAGAGGTGACCAATGGCTTGGTCAAAACAATGGGTTTTCTGAGACATTTAAAGGCAGAGGGAGAGTAGAGGCAGAAGGATTTAGGAATGAAGTTGCAGAAAATAGAACTAAGAGAGCTGAAGACAAGGCCGCTAATAATGGTGGGAAACAAGTATGGAACTCAGTCGTTCAGAATTAGAGGGCAGGAGGTTGTGAGAGGGAACATAAAGCTGGAAATGGGTGCAGAGAAAAGTTTTGGTCAGGCCATGGAAGAATCTGTCAATGAGGATAAGTATTTTAAAATTCGATTCTATGGGACAGAACAGTGTAGCCCAACGAGGACAGGGTGAATGGACCATGAAGCAAAACAAGATGCTATTGTCAGTTTTAATTGCTTTTCTTCAGTATGCAGAGAAAATATGCCTATGACAGAGATTTCACTACTTTAACTACACCAAATGCATGCATTTTTAAAGAACATGCGAAATAAAGAAGTAGGCCATTTGGTGGCTTGATCATGCTCTGTCATTCAATTAAATCATGGCTGATCTGTTTGTGTTTGACATTCTACATTTCCATCTTCCCCGATAACTTTTGCCAAACAAGAGTCTATCTACCTTATCCAGCTGCCTTAAAAATGTTCAATAACTCTGTCTCCACCGCCTTCTGAAGTAGAGAGTTCCAAAGTCACACAATCCTCTGAGGAAAAAAAATCTCATCTTTGAACTAACATGGCAACCCCTCATTTTAAAACAGTACGCCACATGCAAAATGTGGGCAATTTTAACTTTCCCTATTGGCCTCAAATGGAGTGGTTCCATTCCTGACTAATTGCAATTTTAGCACAACTGGTTTCACCGGGTGGTGGGGTGCCCATTTGTTTGTAAAGGCTAATCAGAGTCCCAAGATGTCCTTAGCCGCTGTAGCTTTCTCAGCAGCTGGAGAGAATTAGAAAGATTCAAGGTAAGTGTGAAACTTTGCCATTTAGGGAAGGGGCCCTGGATTCTCCTTCATGAGACCCTTCACAAAACAGCTCTTTATTTCCACCAGTTAGCAGAGAATGACTGCCTTAATTTTAAAATGTTCATACCTCTTTTCAAATCCCTTTTTGCCTTTGCCCTGCACCGTCTCTGTAATCACCTCCAGCCCCACGAGCCTCAGATATTCTCGGCTTGGGTCATTATTTATGTGGAGTTTGCACATTCTCTCTGTGCCTGCGTGGGTTTCCTCTGGGTGCTCTGGCTTTCTCCCACAGTCTGAAAGACATGCTGATTAGGTGCACTGGCCCATGCTAAATTCTCCCTTAGTTTACCTGAACAGGTGCTGGAGGGTGGAGATTAGGAGATTTTCACTAACTTTTCACTGTGATGTTAGTGTACCTTTAAGAGATTGTTTTAAAAAAATCATGATCTCTGCAGCTCTCTCAGTCAGTGCTTCTCAGCTCATAGCCTTAGCTGATGTCATTATGGCCCCTGTTTGACTGGAGATGTTCTTTTATTGCTGCTTAAACGGGGGTTTGTTTATTTTTACTGGGATGTTTATGACTGCATTGTTAGGGAAAAGACTGGTTGGCAAGTCAGATGATAGGAGTGTTTTCATTTTCAGTTTGGAGTGGCAGTTAGAGTTGAGTTTTAGAAGGGGCTTCAAGCTGAAAAAAAGTCTCTCTCTCTGGTTTTTGGAAATTTTACTGGTTAACTGACAGCAAGGCCTTGCCTTTCTGAAGGGGGGAATCGGCTGTTGGTCGCTTGCCTGGAGTCTCTGGCATTTTGAAAGCTGTTCTGACTTCAAACTGTTCTGAGTCTATCCAGAGAACTTCAGACTTCATCCAAAAGTCTCAAGTCCAGTATCACATGAGCATTAGTCTATGCTGTACTAAACCTGTGAAAAGGGCCTTTTGTCTACGGGATTGGTTTGATTGGAACACGAGATATATTTGTTAAGGGTCATACATTATACTGGTTGTTCTGTTGGTTGCAATTAATGAAAGATCTTGCTAGTTTTCTTACGATACATGTTAACTATTCTTAAATAAACTTTGTTTGATAAATGCTCCCTAGAGGGCCATTTGAATCATACCTGAAGTGAAACATCTCATTCTTGGCCAAATTTAAGATGCAAAACTTATGATCCAGGCGGGCTCCAAAAAACACTTTGGAGTTTCTGACCTGAACCATAACAAACTTCATTGCAGTGTTAATGTAAGCCTACCTGTGACATTAATAAATAAACTTTAAAAACTTGAAGTAGTTTGGGTCTGAAAAGCACAATCTGGAAGTGTGGTGGAGGCAGGTTCAATCAAGGCATTCAAGAGGGTATTAGATGATGGTTTCTATTCAAGTAATGTGCAGAAATGGTGGAAAGGCAGGGTATTTACACCAAGTCATGATGCTTGTTTGGCCTCTGGATTTGTTAATTTTAATCATTTCACTTTTGGTAGCCATGCCTCCAGTTGCCTCGGCCCCAAACTTTGGAATACCCTTACTTTACCTCTCCACCTGTCTACCTTGGTTTCTGTCAGTAAGACACTCCTGAAAATCTATCTCTTGGCTGTCTTGCCCTGTAGCCATTTAATAGCTGTCGGATCCTTAGTTGGTTTGAGGTGAGTGTTCAACCTCAATGGGGCATTAATTGTCCCCCGTTAATGGCCTTAATTAGCCCATGGATGAGCAGACCATTCAACATCTACCCCACCACTGGTAAAGTCTCAGAAGAAGTGGGTGGGTTTGTACCATTGTCATGGCACCCAGCTTTATGGTTCCCCCTTCTGACCTGCCATCCCATTCTAAGGAGCAGTTAATTCCATTCCCCAATCATATTGTGCCCCTTTACGATCATGTTAGATGTTGAGCAGGGAGTTTGGGGATGGCTGATGGATAGAATTTGGATCTACTTCAAATGGAAGGAGCAGGAAAACAAAAATTCCATCAGATATGAGCATTTGGCTGAAGGATTGGCTTCTGGTGGTGGATTAGTGGTGCAATATCGAGAATCAGAGAAACAATAGTTACAACTGGGATGTGCGGCTGGAAAATATTGCACTATGTGAGGTTGAAGGTTTTGCTGTGTTGTCGCTGTTGTAATGTTACTGAACCTGCTGGCAGTGTCGGATTTTGCTTTTCATCTTTGACAACTTTACAAAACAATTAACTTCATACTAGTATTTAATTATTTTATATTCTGTGTGTCTGCTTGTATCAATTCATTATAGTTTTGCTTTTGGATTAGTAGATAGGAGCTTCTGTACCATATTAGGAGTGAACTCGCTGATTTAGTGCTGAGGAAATGTTGCATTGTTGGAAAGCTGTGCTTTGGATGAGATGTTAGACTGAGGCTCGAAATTTGATGAAGTTCTGTTCAGATTGATTTATCCCTCTATGATTACAATCTGATATATCACTGCTCAACATGAAAAGACAACTTGATTTGGTAACAGCCTTCTCACATTCCTTCTTTTCTCTTTCAGCTTTTTCCCATGTTTTGTGGGGTCACCATAATGCTGGATGACCACCTTCATATCAACCATCAGTTTTTTAGATCTTGCCACCAACCCTTCCCATTTTTACAGACTGGGGACCAACACTGATGCACGCTGGCTTGGCGGTAGCAGCTTTCCCCCCACATCACCAGCAAACTTTAATGCTTTAAAATATATTGGACATAACATGAGTAATTATTAGATAGATCCTTAAATGATGCACTTAAATGATTCAGAGTCAATGAATCAGGGGTGAGAATGGTGCTGTGGATCTGCCAGGCTGCTTGTTAGATCCTGCTTTCTGTAAAAGGTCAATATCTATGAGGGATACAAAGGCCACTCATTTCAGGAGTGTGCGCCCTTAGAATGATAGTTGACTTTTCAAATAAATCAGATTGTCCAAAGATGGAAGCACTTGCTGTATTCGAGACATCTCTCCTCCAAAATTGACATCTCTTACTGCCTCCCGAGTGTGTATGTTGGAAAGTTAAAAAGCTTCCTCCTCATTCTTACCAAAGAGTCTGAAGGTTCTCCCACTTCTAACCATGGCACCTCATAGCTACTGACTGTGGGTGTCCTTTTCCTTGTGAAGAACGTGAAGATATAGAAAAACCTGGGATTAGTGCAAACTTGAACGTCACCAAGGTGTCTGTAGACATTCCATTGTAATCATGCTTTCAGATGCAAACTATGTGGTAATTGCTTGGCTTTTCCCTCAAACAGCACAATTCTTGTATTCAGAAGGTGAATAAGAAACATTAGATGGATGGGAAAGGGTTGTGCTGATTGAGAGGCTGAGATATCCTGCGCACATCAAATGTCTCATTCTTTTCTTCTTTTACCCTGTGTGACTATGGGTGGTTTGGCGATAAGTTCAGTTTTCAGTATTACTACACAGGTACTTTGATGTGCACTGACATTTGTGAGGTCATTCATAACATTTTCAGGACTGCTTTGCAATTTGTGAGGTGCTTTATATGGTGTGACTGCCATCCTATCTCAGTTCTGGGTAGCCTTACCCTCTCTGCCTTTATCTCCTTCATGGAACCTTCTGAGAATCATGAGGCCTTGACCACAGCAGACAGGCTGAATGCTGGTCCACTTATTCCCATTCTTCTTCACTGTGCTCTCTCTCTGCCCTCTTAACAGTTGGCTGCAGTCGAGATCTTTGAACTATATTTCTCCCCTAATCAGTGTCTGATGTCGGTTGAGCAATGGGATTCTTGGTTTTAACCTATCTTGTTTATTAAATGTAAGCATTTAGGTTCTGGTGTCGCAGATTATTTAAAATAAGTGGCCAAGATCTCAAGTGATTTTAAGGTAGTTTATCAAGAAGCAGTAGTTTACCCATGACAGATGAGAGTAGTTTACTCATTCCTGGAGAGTGTGTTTACCTCCATAGCTTGTGGCAACAGCCTTCTGCTCAGTGGTCGAAGTGTTAGGAAACTCTTCCTCTGGTCCTCCTCCATCTGAAGGTCAGGCAGCTGCCTCATGAGGACTGCTGTCTGCCCTCTCCGGGCATCCATTGATCATCGTATTTCATGGGGCTGATTGTTTACCCTCTGACGATTGCTTATTCGAATGGCTGCAGTCAGTAATTATGTGACAGGTATCCAAGGTGCTGGGGGGGGGGTGGGGGGATGGTGGTTTAGCCCCACCCGTCCTCAATTTTAACTCAGTCATGTTTTAGTTTACCTCATGTGAGTTGTTAGCCCTTGCTGGACATTTATAGGGATAAGGTGTCATTTTACAGACTCGGGAATGACAATAGGAAAGCCTGAACCAGGAGACCTCGACATTTCTAGGGACATTTTGTATTTTTCCGGAGTGAAAAGAGAAACAACATTTTTGGCCTTGTACCATGCTGCCTAACTCTCAAAGAATTCTATGTTATTCTGAAAAGCACCATTTCGTAAAGTCCCATTTCATACAAACTTGTACCCACTCCACTCCTCGCGTAAAAAGATGCATCTGAAGTCAGTGAAATCACTTGGAAGACCTGAATAAAAACCCAGGCCCATAACTCTGTAGAGCTATTGCATCGCTTTATTCCTAATAATAGCACAAGCCTTTCTGCAGTAAATTCCTCCTCCATCTGATTTGCTTGTTCCATCATTTCCTTTACTACACCCTCTGCTGTTTTGGATTTTCCCTCCTTTTTGTTCTTTCCCTTTCCCTTCTCTCATGCACAGACTGCTCTCCCACCAGGAGTGGTGGTTGCAACTTTAGAGAGTTTAAGTCTTTTCTGTCCTAATGTCTCAGGAATCTGAACCTTTCCTTTGTGCAACATTTCTTCAGCAATTTCCTCCCTTGTGTGACTACCCCTGAACTCAGTTCATGAGGCACCAGGCTAATCGTAAGATTTATACCCTGAAAATCCCATTTTTCAGTCAAACTCCTGTTGGGTTTTTTCAGAGGCTAAGTATTGCGCTTAACTTTAGGTCATACAAAGACTCGTGACTACAATATCCTGGTGAAAGATGTTTCTTTATTGACCAACGTATGCTGGGAGACAAATGCTGGGCAGTCTCCAACATTTTTCTGAAGTTATATCACATTGGCAATATAATTATACAGTTTCCAAAAGTCATTTTACATGCCCACTGGCTCATCCCAGTCAGAAATGAACCAATCATCATTAGTACAGGTCAATCATTATTAGTAAATGTCATATACCTTGACCAATAACAGTTATCCTCTGACAGCATAGGAATAATGAGTTCTAATGATTTCTGCCTGTCTTTCCCATGCCCATCTGTTGCTCGTTCCAGTCTCTATCTGGTTGAAGCTTTGTCTATTCATTAAACTGTCTAATCGCTAGCTTTGTCCTTGGTTTATGAATAGAAAATTCATAAGGACTGTCTAGAGTCCTTGCCGATAAGAGCTATGCTTCTGTGATTGTATTGTTCACTTTACTTGACTATTTTCCCATGATGCCTGTGAACTCTGTGCCATTAGCCAAGCTGTAACACACTTTTCAGAAATACATGTTTAAATTCTCTAACTGTGGTTATATGTGTTTCTATGCAGACAGTACCTCTGTAAAATATATGTATAGGGCAGTCTGTGATTCTCATTCTAAGTTAATCCACTCTGTTTTAATAGTCATTATTAGTATTTTAGTCCTAGGGTATTTCGAATCCCTCTAACATCTCTTAATAGCTGAAACTCTCTTTTTAAGCTGTCAGTTCTGTTTGATGTTATTATGGAGTCATACTCATTACTAATGGTCATGTTTCAATTTTGGTGTACTTTGGATATATCTTATGTTGGTCATTCCTGAATGTGCCAGTTCTTTGAGAGAACTATCCATTTTGTCCCCTGCTCTTGCCCCATAGAAAAGCTCATCTTTCCTTTTGAAATATCTATGCAATTCCTTTTCAAAAGTTACTATTGAATCTGCTTCCACTCATCTTTCAGGCAGTGCATTCCAGATCATAATAACTCAGTGTTTGAAAAACAGTCTCCTCATCCTCTGCTTCTTTGGCCAATTACTTTAATCTGCACCGTCTGATAATTCCTGCCAATGGAAACCGTTTCTCCTCTACAATCCTCATAATTTTGAACACCTCTATTAAATCTCCCCTAAACCTTTTATATTCAAAAAAGAACCCGAGCTTCTCTAGTCCTGCCACATAACCAAGGTCCTCCACCCTTGGCATTATCAAGGCTTTGAAATCTGTCCTAAAACGTGGTGCCCAGAATTGGATACATTGGGTCTTGGTGCTCCCCAGCCAGGGGTAGTGCCAGGGTACTGCCCAGTCATGTCCCCCCCCCCCCCCCCCCCCCCCCCGGCCTCCTGCAGGTTCTCTTTGCTTGGTTTCCGTTTTTGAAAAGCAGGGGAATTCCAAATGTGGAGTAAGCCACTAATTATAATCAAATTTATTGAAATATAAACAAATCAACCTCCAATATGAGATTTTCAGTTGACCCAACTGTAACAACGTTTTGGAGGTGTGTGTTTCAGTTTTCCCCTCTGCTTTGTATGAGGAGGTGCTTCCTGCCATCACTTTTGAACATCCAAGTTCTAATTTTAATATTACACCTTCTGGTTCTGGACTCCAGCACATGAGGAAAGTTTCTATTTACCCTATCAACTGCTTTAATCATCTTGAATACCTGAATTAAATCATCGCATAATCTTCCATACTGTAAGGAATATCAACTTAGCCTGTGCAACCTGTCATAGAGTCATGGAGGTTTACAGCATGGAAACAGGCCATTTGGCCCAACTTGTCCATGCCGCCCTTTATTTTAAACCCCTAAGCTAATCCCAATTGCCCGCATTTGGCCCATATCCCTCTATACCTATCTTATCCATGTAACTATCTAAATGCTTTTTAAAAGACAAAATTGTACCCGCCTCTACTACTATCTCTGGCAGCTTGTTCCAGACACTCACCACCCTCTGTGTGAAAAAATTGCCCCTCTGGACACGTTTATATCTCTCCCCTCTCACCTTAAACCTATGCCCTCTAGTTTTAGACACCCCTACCTTTGGGAAATGATATTGACTATCTAGCTGATCTATGCCCCTCATTGTTTTATAGACCTCTATAAGATCACCCTCAGCCTCCTACGCTCCAGAGAAAAAAGTCCCAGTCTATCCAGCCTCTCCTTATAACTCAAACCATGAAGTCCCGGTAGCATCCTAGTTGATCTTTTCTGCACTCTTTTTCTAGTTTAATAATATCCTTCCTATAATAGGGTGACCAGAACTGCACACAGTATTCCAAGTGTGGCCTTGTACAACTTCAACAAGACGTCCCAACGCCTGTATTCAATGTTCTGACCGATGAAACCAAGCATGCCGAATGCCTTCTTCACCACTCTGTCCATCTGTGACTCAACTTTCGAGGAGCTATGAACATGTACCCCAGATCTCTTTGTTCTGTAACTCTCCCCAACACACTATCATTAACTGAATAAGTCCTGCCCTGGTTCAACCTACCAAAATGCATCACCTCGCATTTGTCTAAATTAAACTCCATCTGCCATTTGTCAGCCCACTGGCCCAATTGATCAAAATCCCGTTGCAATCGGAGATAACTTTCTTCACTGTCCACTATGCCACCAATCTTGGTGTCATCTGCAAACTTACTACCATGCCTCCTATATTCTCATCCAAATCATTAATATAAATGACAAATGACAGTGGACCCAGCACCGATCTCTGAGGCACACCGCTGGTCACAGGCCTCCAGTTTGAAAAACAACCCTCCACAACCACCCTCTGGCTTCTGTCAAGAAGCCAATTTTGTATCCATTTAAATACCTCACTTTGGATCCCGTGAGATTTAACCTTATGCAACAACCTACCATGCGGTACCTTGTCAAAGGCCTTGCTAAAGTCTATGTAGACATCAACTGCACTGCCCTCATCTACCTTCTTGGTTACCCTTTCAAAAAACTCAATCAAATTTGTGAGATATGATTTTCCACTCACAAAGCCATGCTGACTGCCCTAATCAGTCCTTGCATCGCTAAATGCCTGTAGATCCTGTCTATCGAAATACCTTCCAACAACTTACCCACTACAAATGTGAGGCTCACTGGCCTGTAGTTCCCAGGCTTTTCCCTGCAACCCTTTTTAAACCAAGGCACAACATTTGCCACTCTCCTATCTTCAGGCACCTCACCCGTGACAGTTGATGATTCAAATATCTCAGCTAGGGGACCCGCAATTTCCTCCCTAGCCTCCCACAATGTCCTGGGATACACTTCATCAGATCCCGGGGATTTATCTACCTTGATGCGCTTTAAGACTTCCAGCACCTCCTTTTCTGTAATATATACACTCCTCAAGACATCGCTATTTATTTCCCCAAGTTCCCTAACATCCATGCTTTTCTCAATAGTAAATACTGATGAGAAATATTCATTTAGGATCTCGCCCATCTCTTGTGGATCCGCACATAGGTGATCTTGTTGATCCTTAAGAGGTCCTACTCTCTCCCTTGTTACTCTTTTTCCCTTTCTGTATTTGTAGAAGCTCTTTGGATTCTCCTTTGCCTTATCTGCCAAAACAATCTCGTCCTATCAATTTAACCCAAACTGTTAAGTTTTTCAGTTGTAGCATATATACAGATCAGCAGACTGATCACCAAAGGTTGTCAGAAAATAATTTGTGGACTTCCAATTTAGCATCTATAGAAAGCGATATTTCTCCCCGAGGTGCCTGTCTCCAAGACATACTAATACAGCTTACCAACATGTGACTTTGCAGTCTGTGTTGTCAGCCCTGTGGTTTGGGGTGGGGGGGGTGTCAGTATGCTTTAATGTTGTGCTAATACATCACTTTGTGATCAGCTTATCACCCCTCAAATCCCCCTCAGTGTCCATCATCATCACCTGGGTGTTACCATAGTGTTTGTATACAATTTGAAATGCTCTCTCTGGTTACCATCAAATTTTGGAAGGGCAAAACGTAAATGTTGATTGCAACAGTTCCAATATTGTAAAAAATTTCACATCATGATATTCTATTAAAATCCTCATGGCGATTATAAGTGCCATTCACAATAACATTTTCATTCTTCCAAAAACCATCATGTTTTCATAAGATGAAAAGATTTCAGGTTCTTTGTCCGCCTTTCTGTCATTGTAACAGTAGAGGGCAGAGTTGGCTGGGATGTGAATTCTTAAAGCTATTTATCTCAATACATTGTCATTTTTTAAATTGTTGTATCTTCTGGGCTCTTTTATTAAAGCCCTTTGTGAGATGAAGCAACTTTTCTGCTGTATATTGAAATAGTTTACTTTTGTGAATAATTATTTATTTAGTTATGCCCTTGTAACATTATACATAAGTATCTAACAGATGTTATACTGTAGAAAGCTATGAATAATGTAAAGATTGAAATATTTTTCAACATTTAGAGGTTTTGTGATAGAAAATTAAATTCTCCTTTTTCTATCATTGATGTACAATACATGATAAAAGACAGCCCACATGAGTGAGCACAAGGCACTCTTGGCTGTGGAAAATTGAAGCCTGTTCTGTATCTGGGTGCTCTGCAACTTTCCTTTTCTCAGTATATTTTGTGTGGTGATTTACTCCTCTCGGTCCTCAGTGACTGGCATTTTTAGATATTAGAGCAACAAGATACAGCATGATCAAATTGAACGCAATTTGTTAGCAAAATGTCTATATTCATTACTTACGTTCAACAACACTGAATGAAAACTAAAAGTTTGGAGTTATTGCCTCTTGAGCACTGTAAATGTTCTGGTAGTTTTTAAACAATATATCCTTTAGGAACTGGTTTCAGATTTTCCAACACAATTCACAATTAGGGGTAGGGCCTGGGTGGGATTGTGGTCGATGGGCCGAATGGCCTCTTTCTGTACTGTAGGGTTTCTATGATAATTCCTTTATGCTTTCTAATCACTTACACCTCAACAGGCTAGAAAATGTGTCCCTCATTTTCATAAAGATCCTTCTGGCTACTCATAACTGCTCCAAACTCTTGTTTCTAATGTTGAAAGAATAATCTGACATTAACATGTACAGCGTTGCTATTTAAAATTAAATTTGTTACCAAATTTTGCAAAACTGCCTGAGTTGTCAGGTTCTGAGAAAGGGTCATTGATCTGAAATGTTGGGCAGGATTTAATGTTCTCCCACAAAGGAATTTACAGGCAGGAGGCATGTAATCAGATGGCAGGCGCCTCTGCCTCAAGTAAATCCGAGGTGAAAAGGCTTCTGGATGGCCTTTCTGCCCCCGAGACCAATTGAAGCTCTTTAGTGGGCAGCTAGTTCCTACCTGAGGACTTTATCCTACTCTCCTGGGGGTCCCTCACTCAAAGGCCCTCAGTGTCTGATTGAGGGACTCGGCATCAGGAAGAGGCCTGCTGAAGGCCACCTCCCTGCCCTTGCCTCTGACCTTTCACACTCTCTCCAGTGAGCCCCATCTATCTTGGCCTGGGGTCTCTGGTAGATGACTTGCTGGCAGCTGCCACCCCTCTTGCTGGTGCTGTCTGCAATAGACAGCTGCTGGCCTCTGACCATCTTGTGGGAGTGTAAAGGCCCACTGCTGGCCATTTAATCTGCCAGGCCTTCCCCAAAGGAGGTGACATGGAGTAGTACTTGCTGGCTCTCCAGCTGATGGGCAAGACCCCAGGCTTCCTGATTAAATTTTACCCGTTAACTCTATTTCTTTCCACAGATCTTGCCTGACCTGCTGAGTATTTCCAGCATTTTCTATATTTGTTTCAGATATCCAGCATCTGCAGCTATCAGATTAATTCACTACTGTGATGAATAGTTCTGTTTTAGAATACAGTCCATTCACTGATAATTTTTAGCAGATTCTCCTCCTTTTTGACCTCGTCTATTCAAGTACAACGTTATGGCACAAAATGGTGACGGGGCTACAAGAGAAATTGAGCTGTCAGAAAATTAAATACCAAAAACAAGACTTGTATATCAAATTGTTAAGAACCCCACTGATGTTTAATGTAAGGGATTTCCCAACACCCAGAAGGCTGGGTTGGAACCCCGATTCTTAGTGGTATATGTTTTCAATTTGGTATACTGAAAGAAAGATATGAGAAACAGGGAGGAATAGTCCAGTTGTTGTGTAATCAATTGATGAAGAATATTAATGTAAAAGACAAGGCACGTCAAGGACTACAATATACTACAACAGTACATTTAACTACACTGATGGCTATTCACACACAATATTGCATGAAGTCACCCCTTTATTCTCAGTTACCTATGCTTCCTGAACTCTGAGTCATCCCTTGTTGCCAAACAGCATCTAATATTATATATTTATGAGCTAAATCCAGCAGATAATTACCACACACAGGTTATTTGTCTACGCTTGGGAAAACTGTCTACAGTTTGGGTGAAGGTGTAAATACCAATAACTTGGTTTCGCGAGACTGTTTCTGCAGCTGGGTGTGGCACTGATGGTATTGTGTCCCCCTTCTCCAATTATTGTGCTAAGGATATTTCGTTCTTTCTCTTTGATGTTACCCACCCTGTGGAGTCAACTTTTAACACGGTGTCAAATTCCTTGGCTCTCCACTTTGAAGTTAGCTCTTCTGTACCCCGTTGTTTTCCCCGAGTCACATATAGGCAAACACATTTTCTCACTGATATACTAATTCGCAAATCCTAATCCCTTCAGACAGCTGCCCTTCAATTCACCCTTGCATAGTGTCATAGAGATATACAGCACGGGAACAGGCCCTATGGCTCAACTCGTCCATGCTGACCAGGTTAGCTAAACTGAACTGGTCCCATTTGCCTGCATTTGAACCATTTCCCTCTATCTTTCCCATCCATGTCCCTGTCCAAATGTATTTTAAATGTTGTAATTATACCCGCTTCTACCATCTCCTCTGGCAGCTCATTCCATACATGTACCACCCTCAGTGTGAAAATGTTGTCCCTGGAGTCCCTTTTTAAAACTTTATTCTCTCATCTTAAACCTATGCCCTCTAGTTTTGGACTCCCCTACCCTGGGGAAAAGACCTTGGCTATTCACTTTATTTGTGTCCCTCATGATTTTATAAACCTCTATAAGGTCAGCCCTTACCCTCCTGCGTTCCAGGGAAAAAAGTCCCAGCCTATCCAGCCTGTCCTTATAATTCAAACCTTCTAGTCCCGGTAACATCTTTGTAAATCTTTTTTGCACCCTTTCCAGTTCAATAACATCCTTCCTATAGCAGGGTGACCAGAATTGTACGCAGTTCTCAAAATGTGGCCTTACCAATGTCTTGCACAGTTGTAACGTAACATCCCAACTCCTGTACTCAATGCTCTGACTGATGACGGCAAGTGTTCCAAATGCCGCCTTCACCAGCCTGTCGACCTGAGACACCACTTTCAAGGAGCTATGTACCAGCACCCCTAGGTCTCTCTGTTCGATAACACACCCCAGGGCCCTACCATTAACTAGGTAAGTTTGTCTTACCAAAATGCAACACCTCGCATTTATCTGAATTAAACTCTATCTGCCATACCTCGGCCTACTGACCCAGTTGATCAAGATCCCGTTGTAGTCATTTTATTCCAATTTCAATTTTTAATCTTTCCTCCAATTCTTAACAAGGCGTAAACAAACATTAGAAGATATCTAGTACACCTTAGAGTGCCCTGACTGTCACAGAAGAGTTCTAATTTTTATCACAGGGTACTTAAGTACATTTCAGATTAAAAGTGGACTGGGGGAATAAAGTAGATAATCTAGGGAAAGCTCCCTCGATCAATGATATTACATCCTTAAATAAAGGGTTCCAGCTGGGAATTGCAGTTTTATTTATAATCCATGGTTCTGGACTCCAAATCTGGTTTGGAACTCGAGATGGACCCATTTCCACTTGCTTTATTATGCTGAGGAAGACAGAACTCACAGTCTATGTGTCCTTCCTGTCAGTTATTTCCCATTCAATAGATGGGACTGTATGCTGAGCAGAAGTTGTGCCCCAAGCAAGGCCTACAGAAGCTGCTAGGGAAGGCCAGGAGCCAGAGGTTTGGAACCCTGGTTTCATACATGGTCCTTCCACAGCACCTCAGCTCACTTTTTATGTCAGGAGTCCACCAGAAGTGCGGTGAATTCTCAGCCCCCAAAATAAATGGCAGATGGTTTACAAATTAGACTGGGACAAATCTTCCAGTCTCCAGATCATCATAGACTGCACGTACGACTGAGGTGTGTCTGGACCCTGTGGAAGTCCTGATGCGCTGACCTCCATGGGAATTGCCTGGGATGTTTGAACCTCCAATGGGCAATTTCACTGCTCCCTGAATCCTCCGCACATGTCTCTGACTCTGAGTTAGTTACCCCAATCATTCACAGTGACCACCCCCACCCCACTCGACTAACCTCTTGACCCAACCTGACTACTCCTTGATGCCCCACCCCGACAACCCAATTAACCCCCAGACCTGACTACCCACCTCATCCCTACATCCACTTCATTAACCTTCAAATTCATCATTTAAATTTACCATATGGCAAATGGTGCTGTAAGAAAGGGGCATGTCCTGTCTTTCCCTGACGCTATGTTTCAACAGAGCTCTCCAAGGGACGTGCGCCCTGCATTTCTGGGAAAACGGATTGGAAATTCCTGGAAGAAATACATAGCAAAGTTGGGGGTTGGGGGCATGATTTTTGAGTAGATCGACAATCCAATGATAGCCCTTTGGAAGATCTGGGTCACCAACAGTTGGAACTAAGTGGATACGCCACCTTCAAATGGTGCTACAAACAGCCTCTGAACAGTCAAAAGATTCCAATAATTTGGTTAATTAATTCATAGCTGCATAGTTCAGATGAGATTTCACTGCTTAGAGTACAGTCTTCAAAAGCAGTCGTTGGAATCATGCCCATAATTACCATATATAAAATGAGGCCACACCTAAGGTTTCCAGATGATATATGCCTAAACATGTATATGTATTGTACCAAATCTAACCCAGAAAGAATAGATCATTTACTCAGAGTTTGTTCTCTGTGGGTGGTTGGAACTTCAAACAATAAATACCATGTATAGGGTAATCGACTGAGTTTTGCCCCTACAATTCCAATGCTTCCTCAAACTATGTTCCATCATTGAGCAAATTCATGTGTACAATACTGTCGTCTTTGCAGCATTAAATTTGTTTTTCAGATCAGTGTTTAAGTGATTTTTACTTCATATTTGAAGATTATCACTGTAAAAAGAAATCCTTAAAGAAGGTAAAATTTCAGGGGTTTTTTGACTTGTGTTTTCCTGAGGTGGTGGTTTATTGATTTAAACAAAGGAAGGAATTGCATTTTTTTTTTTTTACAGTGTCTCATCACTTCCCTCAGAAAATGTTTTGATGCTCAATGAACATATCCAACAGTCATTTCACACAGAACAAGGCTCCAGAAACAATTATGTGCAGATCAGTTTCATCTGTTTATACTGTTAACTGATAAGAATGGAGTGGCACCGTGACACAGTGGCTAGCACTGCTGCCTCACATCACCAGGGACCCGTGTTCAATTCCGGCATTGGGTGACTGTCTGTGTGGAGTTTGCACATTCTGCCAGTGTCTGCGTGGGTTTCCTCTGGGTGCTCTGGTTTCCTCCCATAGTCCAAAGATCTGCAGATGAGGTGGATTGGCCATATTAAATTGCCCCTTAGTGTCCCAAGATGTGTATGTCCGGGGTATTAGTGGGGTAAACACGTGGGGTTATGGGGATAGGACTTGGGTGGGTTGCTCTGTCAGAGAGTTGGTGCAGACACGTTGGGCCGAATGGTCTCCATACTGCACTGTAGGGATTCTATGAATGAGCTAAGTCCATCAGCCCATTTTAGCTGCACAGAAAAACTTTACATTCCTTTAATAGTTTAAACCATCTCATTTAAATTACCATTGCAGTTCAGATTGAAGTAAGGATTCAAACTTTATTTTTCTCCACCATTTCTTGTGCAGTAATTCAATGAAATTGCATTCTGGGCTCCTCTGAAAGTGAAAATCCTATGTTTCTCAGTTACGGAAAGAACCTTAACCAAGACATCAGGTGAACTCTCTACGCTTCAGTGATGAAATCTTTAACTTATAGGTTGGCTACTAGAACAGGCAGGTTAGTCCTTGGGTCTGAATTTTTTGTTCGTTGGCATGTGCACTTGGCGGACCCAGAAGCTGGCATGAAACATGTTTCCAGCTGTGATTGGCCCCAGAACACATGGTCACACTGGCAGCTGAATTAACGGGCAGTCAGTGTGTGCTTAGAAAGGCTAAGCACTGCTGGGGAGGACAGGAAGGGAGTGGGTGTCAAGGAAAAGGAAGGTCCGGATTAGTGCTCCTAATGGACTTCCTCATGGGGACAGCCACTGCGGGGCTGTCTCAGGGAGCTGCAGACCTGTACAAGATAAATGTCAATGGAAAAATGCTACAAATCTTATCTAGGTAGCACATTCCCCAGACACCTTTTTAAACTTTATTTCAAGCCCTGACATTTTATCCTGCTATGGATTTTTTAAAAATTCATTCATGGGACATGGGCATTGCTGGTTAGACGAGCATTTATTGCCCATCCCTCGTTGCTCTTGAGAAGGTGATGGTGAGCTATCTTCTTGACAACTGAGTGGCTTGCCAGGCCATTTCAGAGGGGAATTGAGAGTCAACCACATTGCTGTGGCTCTGGAGTCACATGTGGGCTATACAAGGACAGCAGAGTTTCTCCCCTAAAGGGCATGAGTGAACCAGATGGTTTTTCTGACAATCAACAATGGTTTCATGATCATCAGTGAATTCTTAATTCCAGATTTTTTAAAAATTGTATAAAAATCCACCATCTGCCGTGGCAGGATTCGAAACCGGGTCCCCAGAACATTAGCTGAGTTTCTGGATTAATAGTCTAGCAATAGTACTACGAGGTTATCATCTCTCCAGGGTTGGAGCCAAAAATTAAAGGCTGCCTGGCCAACCTGCCCACTTGCCAACCATAAAAGTAGATGGGCCATGTAAAATTTAGCTAAGTAAAATGGGCTAAGTTGCCTGTGTGATTGTCGGCTGGTGCACCTCTGACATGATGTGGAGATGCCGGCGTTGGACTGGGGTAAACACAGTAAGAAGTCTCACAACACCAGGTTAAAGTCCAACAAGTTTATTTGGTAGCAAACGCCACTAGCTTTCGGAGCGCTGCTCCTTCGTCAGGTGAGTGGGAGATCTGTTCACAAACAGGGCATATAAAGACACACACTCAATTTACAGCATAATGATTGGAATGCGTGTCTTTACAGCTAATCAAGTCCTCTGACACCCATACATACCTAATGTTTTCTCACTCAATTTCATGTGCTTCCAGGTGGGCTGTGCCCACCGGAGCAATGTAACATTTTGACCTTGGGTTAAAGTCTTAACCAGTGGATGGAATCTCCAACAATGCAGCAAATAGTTTTAAAAGACTGTCAGCTGACCTTATGTTCTCACAATTTGCAGTAGAGTGCAGTCCACAATCTTCATCAGCGGTGAGGATGCTACAAACTGAGTCAAGTTGAGGCAAACAATATCTATATTAAAACTTGTGTCTAGGTTTGTACTTCCTGCATGTATTCACCTTGCTTCCTGGTGTCAGTCTTTCTCAATCACACCTAAACGTTCAGTATTTTTGTTGCCAGCATTTTGCTGTCACATGTCACTGATTGACTGATGGTAAAACAACAGAAAATCAAAACTGAAGGTAAGGAATAAGCATGGAAAGTAAAGCTAGAAAACTGCCAGTGGGCAACACCTTGTGGGGGATAAAAACAATGACCAGTCAGAAGAACCAACTAAGAAAAAATAACAATTTAAATCTAAAAACATATAGAAATTTTGTCTGCTTTTTGTTTTACAAATTGATTTTTTTTCTCCATATCAATTTTTAAACAAAATAAAAACATCAAAAGTATATATTTCACAAAAGTTCTTTTTATCTTCTAATAGCGTGATTAACATTTTTACCTGAAAACCTCAGCCTCTGCTAAATGTTTAGGCTTGGACTTCTGCTCAGAACTGTGACTTTAATAGTTGGAAAAAACATCCTACATTGTAGGTGTGGAATATGCAATATTTCAGGATGTGTCAGGAATATTTGTTAATGTACAGCTTCTGGTAGTATTACTCTTTTTCAATTCTTTTTTGAAGAAACGTCAAATTAACCAATTTTTAAAGCTTTAGTCAGATGAAATTTAGTTTCTTTAAACCGCATGACTTTGTGTGTGTGAAAGAGAATGCACGAGGAAAAGGAAGCCATCCCTTTTGAAAAGTCCCCTTGAACTGCAGAGTACATATTTCCTGCAGCGTTGTTTTCCTGATTGAATTATAAATGTTTTATTATTTATATTTCACAGTTGATATGTCAAACATTGTCATGTTTTTGAAAAGAATTTGAATGTAAACTGATAGTGAATTTAAATATATTTCTAACCGATCTTGGGAAACACTGACAGTGCTAAGGGTGGATTCTAATTTGGCAGTGGCTTTCTAGTGGGAAAGCTGGGGCAGGAATTTGGTGTTGATATAGGATGGGAAAGGAAGCGGGCTGACACAGAATTTCCCAATACTGTTCGACACGCCAGTTTTCCGCCACGGTCCTGACTCCCGGCCATTTTCCTGGAGGCCTGCAGAACAGCTACATTTTAAAAATCTGTACACAGAATGTGGGCATCGCTGGATAGGCCAGCACTTATTGCCCATCCCTAATTGCCCTTGAGAATGTGATGGTGAGCTGTTCTTTAAGATGTGCTAAGTCTTGAGGCTCTCCCTTACCTGCAGCAACAGGCTGCAGCTCCTTAATTTCTTGAACTGCTGCAGGCCTCTTGGTGTTGGTACACTCACAGTGCTGTGATAGAGACAGTTCCAGAGTTTTGACCCAGTGAAGAAATAATGATATCGTTCCAAGTCAGAATGGTGAGTGGTTTGGAGGGAAACTTCCAGGTGGTGATGTTGCCATGTATCTGTTGCCCTTGTCCTTCTCAGTGGATAGGTTCTCTCTAAGGAACCTTGGAGAGTTTCTGCAGTGAAGCTTATAGATGGTACACACTACTGCCAGGTGCATCACTGGTGGAGGGAGTGAATGTTTGTGGATGGGGTGCCAACCAATCGGGCTGCTTTGTCCTTGAGGGGGCAAGCTTTTTGGTTGTTGTTGGAGCTGCCCTCATCCAGGCAAGTGGAAAATATTCCATCAACTTTTGACGTGTGCCTTGTAGATGGTGGATAAGCTTTGGGGGATCCAGAGGTGAATTGTTAAGTTTCCTAGCCACACCTCTCGTGCAGCCATAGTAGTCGTATGGCTGGTTCAGTTCAGTTTCAGGTCAGTGGTAACCCCTGGTTGTGCAGATTGTTAACTATTAAGTTCCCGCTCCACACTTGTGGTTTGGCAGCTGCGGCCATTTCTTTAGTTTAGTTCTTTAAGATGTGCTATGTTTTGAGGCTCTCCCTTACCTGCAGCAGCAGGCTGCAGCTCCTTAATTTCTTGAGAATATCCTATTGACCGTTAAGCTTCAAGAGCCCACCATTCTGAATTGAACACTGAGCATTACCTCTGGTAATTAATTGATCCATTCTTCCAAAATGATATCAGCTGACTGTTTCTGAAGTAGTGTGGGGTTTGGACCTGGCATTGATCCCAAATCAGGATCCTGACCCCAATTGGAAAATTCTGCCATTGATGTTAGACAACGCAGAAGCAGTCCAAGGGACAGGAAGTTGTGGAGTAGTAGAAATGAATATCTTGAGCACACAGCTGAACACGGATCTCCATGCCTCTAGATGATGCAGATCAGTAGCATGGAGATGAGGAATGGGGAATGGGTTGGATGTCAAAGATGAATCCGTGGCTGACTGGTGGTGATGGTACTGAGAGAAACAACATTAGTTCTGGTATTGACTGAGGTGTGATTTATACAAGACTGATGAAATATTTATAGAGAAATCAAATGCTTGTCTCTCCAATTATGTTATTCGTGTTTCACCAGAAGAGAAATCACAAGAAATTATCCATGGTTCAAATCAGTCCATCATGTTTCTGATGTATTTGTAGAATGATGCAATACAGAAACAGGCCATTTACCTCATGAAGTTCAGCCAGTGTTTTTCTCTCGTTTAAACTCATTCTCTCGCTCACTACTCTTTTTGTTGAAAGGGTTGCATATCCTTCATGTTGAAACCTGGTATTTTGCCAACATTTCAAGACAGCAAAACCATCAGAAATCAATTTTCACACTTCAATATTACTTTTCTCTGTCTTCAATAGGGTTCTTGTTCCTTTACATAGGTCGAAGATATACATTAGCTCTCTCATATATATCTCTGAGATAACAAATGAATGATTATGTGCACCTCATTGTGAATATTTAGACAAAACAGGAAACAAACGACATTTGATTTGGAAATGTTCAAGTTCAACCTAACTGGCTGCCTGAATGCAGAGCATTTCTAATCAAAGAAGAACAAAAGTCAGTCGGGGATGGGGCATGCTTGTAATTCCTCCACCTGTATTTTTTTGTTTATTGAAAAGTCAAACTCCTTTTTTCTCTGAGGCTGTCTGTTTGATAAATCAAGCTTCTACTTGCTTTCACAACTCTGATAAGATGGGTTATTAAGCCAACATTGTCTTGTTTTTAAACAGTTTTTTTTTCCAAGTAGGAAATGGCATTTGACTTCTTTTGACAGGCACCAGAATTTGGCAACTGTTTGAATAAAGAAACATTCCAATCACTCAAACACTTGGCAAAGTATAAATTTCTTAAAAGTGGAAATGTTTTCTCACCACACACTTTCTTTGAGTTCATGAAACAAGCATATCCAAATTGAGTTTCTGGATAGATTGCCCTCGGTTTGAAGAGTAATATTTTACCCCAGCGCATTTTGTTGATATTAACGAGTCATCAGGATGAATTTATTCATTTATAGTTCTGCCAATAAAAATATTTACTTCAAGTTTTGGCGTTCCTGTTTTCACTGATGGAACAATTGCCATCTGGAATGAATCTTCAACTCGGAAATAACATTTGTACAGGAATATCTTCAAGCTAAATTTTGTTTGGTACTGCTCGTAACCTATTCTTCATCTACAAGTCTTAACCTAACACAATCTCCCTTGTCTCTAATTCCTATGGATGGTGCAGCAGCTGTCTACATTTTATATGATCCTGGAGCCTGGTACTGGTTTTTCAATCTTCTCATCAAGCTTGTTCCAATTTTTAGCTTTGGGTGTACTCTAACTGAATATCATTTGTTAAAGGAATGCTCGTAATCGTACTTCTTTGTTGATCTTTTTAATCGGGTTTCTGTTTGATTATGTTAGCTTCAGACTTTTGTCCAAAAATATACAACATGGTTTTGATTTTTTTTCTTGCTATTAACTCCGCTGAACTTTTATCTATAGTTGCAATGAAAGTTGTTCTGTAACTCAGTAAGAATTCTCTTATTTCAGAATTCATTTTAATCTATTAACCGTTGGATAATAAGACGACAAGTCTGATTTCAAATGCAGGAAACTTTGAATTCCCCAGGGATGGTAAAGTTCTTAGAACTAGCTCAACAAACAATTCCTGATATTTCCAAATCGTTATTTCAGATTCACACAGATGCAGACCTTTGTGTTGTTATTGTATGATGGGTACCAGTGACAAATATCATTCTGTAGGTTCAGTAACTTCTTCAACAATAGTTGCGTCATTGCACTTCAAGAAGTCTTGAGAATGGAACGTCATGAGACATATTCATGTTGTAAGAGTTGATTTTTCTTTGACACACTTTTTTCAGGTTCATACTACAGGACACATCTTTGTGTTTCTCTGCTATCTGTAACAGAGTTGTTTCTTATGCTGGTTCTTGACCGAGCAGATCAGAAACTAGGCCCTCACCACACCAACCCACCCCACTGATCCCATTATGAAAAACCAGGTTATATTCTTCCTCCTATATGTTGTGTGAGACCAAATTGTTTCTTGCAAAACAGTCTCACTTGAGGTTTTGCAATATAACTATCATAGAATCATAGAAACCCTACAGTGCAGAGACAGGCCATTCGGCCCATCTAGTCTGCACCGACCACAATCGCACCCAGGCCCTACTCCCATATCCTATACATTTACCCGCTAATCCCTCTAACCTACGCATCTCAGGACACTAAGGGGCAATTTTAACATGGCCAATCAACTTAACCCGCACCTCTTTGGACTGTGGGAGGAAAACCGGAGCACCCGGAGGAAACCCACGCAGACACGAGGAGAATGTGCAAACTCCACACCAACAGTAACCCAAGGCGGGAATCGAACCCAGGTCCCTGGAGCTGTGAAGCAGCAGTGCTAACCACTGTGCTACCATGCCGCCCTCGCATTGAATGCATTCGACAAACTGGGAATATTATTAGAATGTGAAAGTAAGAAAGAACTTGCATTTATATAATGCAGTTCTTCCATCTGTCCCAACATATTTCACAGTCATTAAAGCATTTTTGAAGTGACATCACTGTTTTCATGTAGCGTTATTTGCTGACAAGAGCCCACAAACGACAAGTGAAATGAATGATTTTTAAAAAATGTTAGGTTGAAATAATAATGTTGGTCAAGACACCAGGACATCTGCTTGCTCGTCAAATAACACCCTGTATTCTTTCACATCCATCTGAATGGTTAGGCAGACCCAAAGTTCAACATCTTACCGAGAAGACAATACAGCAGTTCTTTTGTACTGCACTAAGTCAATATCCTCAAGTACTGGAGTCAAGTTTGAACCCTCAACCTGTCAAAGATCTGAGTAACACTAATGTTCGCATGTGTAACAGTTACAAGAATTGCAATATTCCTATTTATCTCCAAGTGTCTGTAATGGTTTGTTTGTTAACATCATATACAACTTACTCAAGCAAGGATGATAAGTGACTATGATTGTCACAGGTGCTATAGCTTGTATAGTTTTCTGCACACTTGATTACTCCATAATTCTGTCCCTGATTATACTTTGTAATGAACACAAAGGGGTAGGGCTGGATTTTCCTGGATTTCACGATGCCAATTCCTCCCTGCCATAGGGTGCTGCTGACCAAATAGATTAGCCTTCTCTAAGGAGAATAGCCCAGCTTTGCCAATCTATCCACATAATTGAAATTTGTCATCCTCAGAACAATTCTTGTAATATTTTTCTGTCCACTTTCTAAACCCTTCACATCCTTCCTGTGGAAGTGTTTTATGAAGTTCATAACTTACTTTTGTACTCTGCACCCTATGTATAGTACAATTTATTAACTGTTAGCTCAACCGGTGCTGCCACCTGCAATGAATTATGCACCCAAGTACCTCTGCTCCTGCATTTCCTTTAGAATTTGCTCCTGGCAACTCTATAGAAAGGATGGGTTACACCTTAACTGGAAGGGAGCAAATATCCTGGCTGGGAGTTTTGCTAGAGTGTTTCGGCAGGATTTAAACTAGTGTGGCAGGGGGGTGGGGAACAAAAGAGTAGATCAGTAAGTACTGAGGCTGGGGTTGAGCTGGGGGCCAGGGCAAGACTAGCTAAGAAGAGGAGCACTCTGGAGGAGGATGACCTGAGTGAGCCTTGAGGTCTGAAGTGCATCTGCTTCAATGCGAGGAGCGTAATGGGTAAGACAGACAAACCTAGGGCCTTAATGCTTACGCGGAATTTGGATGTGGTTGCGGTGACGGCGACTTGGTTAAAAGAAGAACAGGACTGGCAGCTGAATATTCCGGGGTATAAGTGTTTTAGGCGAGACAGAGGAGGGGCTAAAAAAGGTGGGGGAGTAGCGATATTAGTTGGGGAGTGTATTACCGCGGTGCAGAGGGTAGACAACTTAGAGGGGTCATGTACTGAGTCACTGTGGGTGGAACTCAGAAACAGGAAGGGTGTAGTCACTATGTTGGGGGTGTACTACAGACCACCCAACAGAAGTGGAGGAAAGGATATGTCAGGAGATTCTGGATAGGTGCAGAAAAAATAGGGTTATTGTAGTGGGGGACTTTAATTTCCCTGGTATAGACTGGAAAGTGCTTAGAGCTGGGGTTCCGGATGGGGAGGAATTTGTAAAATGCATACTGGAAGGTCCTTTGGAACAGTATGTAGATAGCCCGATTAGAGAGGGGGCGATACTGGTCCTAGTTCTGGGAAATTAGCCCGGTCAGGTCGTCAAAGTTTCGGTAGGGGAACATGTGACAAATAGTGGCCACAACTCTGTTAACTTTAGGATAGTAATGGACAAGGATGAGTGCTGTCCTACGGGGAGGGTGCTAAATTGGGGGAAGGCTGACTATAGCTGGATTAGGCAGGAATTGGTGGACGTTGATTGGGAGAGGATGTTCGAGGGTAAGTCCACGTCTGGCATGTGGGAGTCTTTTAAGGAACAATTGAAAAGGCTGCAGGATAGGCATGTGCCTGTAAAAAGGAAAGATAGGAAAGGTTGGATTCGAGAGCCGTGGATAACCAGGGAAATTGAGGATCTGATTAAAATGAAAAGGAAGGCGTCCGTTAAGTCCAGGCAACAGAAAACAGATGGAGCTCTGGAGGAATACAGAGAGAGTAGGAAAGAACTCAAACGGGGAGTTAGGAGGGCAAAAAGAGGTCACGAGATGTTCTTGGCAGGCAGGATTAAGGAGAATCCTAAGGCATTCTATTCATATGTTAGGAACAAAAGAGTTGTCAGGGAGAAAATCGGACCTCTCAGGGACAAAGGAGGGGAATTATGCTTAGAACCCAAGGGAATAGGGGAGATCCTAAATGAATACTTTGCATCGGTATTCACGAAGGAGAGGGACGTGTTAACCGGGAGTGTCTCGGAGGCAAGTGTTGACCCGTTAGAGAAAATCTCCATTACAAGGGAGGAAGTGTTGGGTTTTTTAGGGAACATTAAAACTGACAAAGCCCCAGGGCCTGATGGCATCTATCCTCGACTGCTCAGGGAGACGAGAGATGAAATTGCTGGGCCTCTGACGGAAATCTTTGTCTCTTTATTGGACACAGTTGAGGTCCCTGAGGATTGGAGGATAGCGAATGTGGTACCGTTATTTAAGAAGGGTAGCAGGGATAACCCGGGTACTTATAGGCCAGTGAGCTTGACGTCCGTGGTAGGGAAGTTGTTGGAGAAGATTCTTAGAGACAGGATGTATGTGCATTTAGAACGGAACAATCTCATTAGTGACAGACAGCATGGTTTTGTAAGAGGGAGGTCGTGCCTTACAAATTTGGTGGAGTTTTTTTGAGGCAGTGACAAAAACGGTTGACGAAGGAAGGGCCGTGGATGTCGTCTATATGGATTTCAGTAAGGCATTTGACAAAGTCCCACATGGCAGGTTGGTTAAGAAGGTTAAGGCTCATGGGATACAAGTAGAAGTGGCTCGATGGGTGGAGAACTGGCTTGGCCATAGGAGACAGAGGGTAGCGGTCGAAGGGTCTTTTTCCGGCTGGAGGTCTGTGACCAGTGATGTTCCGCAGGGCTCTGTGCTGGGACCTCTGCTATTTGTGATATATATATAAATGATTTGGAAGAAGGTGTAACTGGTGTAATCAGCAAGTTTGCGGGTGACACGAAGATGGCTGGACTTGCGGATAGCGATGAACATTGTCAGACAATACAGCAGGATATAGATAGGCTGGAAAATTGGGTGGAGAGGTGGCAGATGGAATTTAATCCAGATAAATGTGAAGTGATGCATTTTGGAAGAAATAATGTGGGGAGGACGTTTACAATACATGGCAGAGCCATCAAGAGTATAGAAACACAGAGGGATCTAGGTGTGCAAGTCCACAAATCCTTGAAGGTGGCAGCACAGGTGGAGAAGGTGGTGAAGAAGGCATATGGTATGCTTGCCTTTATAGGACGGGGTATAGAGTATAAAAGCTGGAGTCTGATGATGCAGCTGTATAGAACGCTGGTTAGGCCACATTTGGAGTACTGTGTCCAGTTCTGGTCGCCACACTACCAGAAGGACGTGGAGGCGTTAGAGAGAGTGCAGAGAAGGTTTACCAGGATGTTGCCTGGTTTGGAGGGTCTTGGCTATGAGGAGAGACTGGGTAAACTGGGCTTGTTCTCCCTGGAAAGAGGGAGAATGAGGGGAGATCTAATAGAGGTGTACAAGATTATGAAGGGGATAGATAGGGTGAATGGTGGGAAGCTTTGTCCCAGATCAGAAGTGACGATCACGCGGGGTCACGGGCTCAAGGTGAGAGGGGCGATGTATAACTCAGATATTAGAGGGATGTTTTTTACACAGAGGGTGGTGGGGGCCTGGAATGCGCTGCCAAGTAGGGTGGTGGAGGCAGACACGCTGACATAGTTTAAGACTTACCTGGATAGTCACATGAGCAGCCTGGGAATGGAGAGATACAAACGATTGGTCTAGTTGGACCAAGGAGCGGCACAGGCTTGGAGGGCTGAAGGGCCTGTTTCCTGTGCTGTACTGTTCTTTGTTCTTTAATTCCACCCTTTACTTTGTGTCACTTCTGGAGTTTGCACATTCTCGTCGTGCCTGCATGGGTTTCCTCCGGGTGCTCCGGTTTCCTCCCAGAGTCCAAAGATGTGCGGGTTAGGTTGATTGGCCATGCTAAAAAATTGCCCCTTAGTGTCTTGGGATGCGTAGATTCGAGGGATTAGCGGGTAAAATATGTAGGGATATGGGGGTAGGGCCTGAGTGGGATTGTGGTCGGTGCAGACTCGATGGGCCGAATGGCCTCTTTCTGTACTGTAGGGTTTCTATGTTTCTCCTCTTTCTTCAACCAAAATATGTCACTTCTCTACAGTAAATTTCATTTGCCACGTGTCTGCCCACTCCATCAGCCTCTCTATATCCTCTTGAGCTCTATCACTACCCTCCTCACAATTCACAATACTTCCAAGTCTTGCATTCTCTTCAAATTTTGAAATTGTGCCCTGTATACCCAGGCCTTATTATCAATAAGGATTACCCAGGATTATCAATATAAATTAAGGAAAGCAGTAATCTCTCTATATACCATCCCCCAGTCAGGACTAAAGTCATCTGTAATTCATGTTTTTAAAAGGATTGAATTAAATAATTAAACTGCTACATAATGAAATCTAGCTATGTTAAAGATTAACGTTTCAAAGTACCACATGGTTTGAAATAAAAAGCCTACTGGCATTTACAATTTTCACTTAAAAAGCATAGTTTTACTGATGTCTAGGGACTGAAACAATTACTACATAGGAAAACAACATAATAATAGATTTGCAAATGATATGGCCAACACATTTTCTTAGAGCTCCTGAACCTCAAAATTTCCCACTGCATCAATGAGCAGCTCTGTGACCTCACCAGCGGCAGCAGGAGCACTGGCAACTGCTGGGACTTCAGGCAGTCTCACCTCATGGAGGAACCCAGGATCGGGATCTTGGCGAGGAAGGTGGGGGAACCAGGTGCCTCCATTAGGCATGGGAGGACCTGCAAATGTGATATTCATGAGTTTGCTATTTTAAAAGTTTCATCATGACTTTTACCATATATAGATCAAAACATTGATTTGCACTCTCTCTTGTATTTAGATTTATACTGTTATCTGGAATTGACAAGGTATCTGTACCAATTTTCCTCCTGAATTGTGTGAATGGGCACCAATTGGGAATATGCCTTTTAGGGAACAAACAGGCCATGCACAACCCATGCTCCCTTAAAGATCTGTGCCTGCATGGCCAATCTTGCAAGGGACCACGAGTGCAACAAGCCAGTCGTGCACAGCAGATTGAAGTTAGAGGGGACATTGATCTGCGCCCAATTGAGGGCGAAGCCTTGCTTTATTGCACCATCTGCTAAAAACAAATTCCTCTGGTATTAGTGAACTTCACAGTTCAAAAACAGATCAAACTTGATTTATTTATTGATATATTATGCTTGTCTTCATTCCCATGTGTTGTCAATTGCTGTACTGTACATGTCAGATAAAATTGATGGCTTTTAATTCTGTCAACTACCATATCCATCAAGAGGCTTTTCCATTGCAGCAATAATGAAGGTGCCACTTGATTATGGTACACCCATCTATTTATTCATTGCTAATGCAATAAGAGGTAGGTTAAGAAATCTACACATTGAGGTCTTGTTTTTACCAAATATATTTTTTGCAATTTGAATTGCAGTGATTCTACTTTCCTCACCTATTCCTCCTGCTAGCCTGCTGATCCATGACTGAATATGAGAAGTGGCTGAAAAACTTGAAATTAAGACAGGGATTTTCCAGACTTTCCCGCTGGCAGGATCTTCCAGTCCAAAGGTGACCTGCTCCCTCGCCCTTGGGTGGGTTCCCCGGCAGCACGGCCAGTGAGTAACGTAAATGGCCATTGACTTCAGCAGGACCAGTAAATCCTGTCAGTAGCCAATGGTGAACTGCCTCCACCACTGGAAAACCTGCTACAGAGGGGCTGGAAAATCTCACCATAGAATTGATTTTCTAAATGATATTACCATTATTCAATTACTTTCTGGCTTTCCTCTACACCAGCAAAATACATTAAAACATTATTGCAAAAGCAAAGCCATTCCTTTGTGGGTGGGAGTTGCTCTGGTGGGAGCTAGTTTGGAAGAAAATCTCACTCGCCTCTTGTTCAGTGAATTCTTGTATGATATTTTATTGCGCAACAGCCTTATTTTTGCATAAAACAATGAAATGTCAAAGGTATATAGGCTTCATATCAAACATAACAGCTCGATTAATTCAATGGCTCTTGAATAATCATATACCTGGCACTTTTTAAAAGCATTTTCTGTTGATTTAGAACTTTATTGAACTAATCTTGATGGAATGTTTCATAAATCGTAAATTTAATATATTGTAACTAATGACACAGTTAATGCAGTTTGAAGTTGCACTCAATGGCAATGTCATTATCCATTTGAGAATATTTCTATCCCATTAAAAACATGTGTGGAAATGTGAAGTATTGATTGAAGCTGGAAGAACTGTTCCATTCAGTCTAAACTGGAGACAGCGGGCTAATATGTACCAAAAAATGACAAGTGTTGTTTCCGGCGAGAAAGCCAGCATGTTTCTCTCCAGATGTTACGGCACTCCACCAAAAAAAATCAAGGGAGCATGTTTCACGTCGTCCTACAGTGGGGTGGGGCCTCAACACATCGGCAAAACCCAGTTGCAGAGAGAACGGGCACCATCTTTAAAGGGCACCCCGATCATAACCTCCCCCCAGCTCACCTGAGGTCTCAGGGGCTCCCATCCTCGCCCCGATCAGAGTCAACACATCTTTACCCTACTAGTCCCGATCATAGGCCCCACACAGGTTCTTGTCGAGGTGAACCCGTGTCACTGTGTTGTCAATATACGACAGGCGGTCAATATCTGGTGAGGGGGCAGGTTAATGATATCAAAATTTATTCAGATACATGTAAAGCAGTTTCATGTCCGTTCTAGTTGTGAACCTGATGATGTTGCCGGCAAGGTGCGGGAAAGATCCAAAATTGTGAGTTCGCTGGTGTGAACTGTGACTCCCAGATCTTGAGCTCCCGCTCTCATTCGCATGGATGGCAAGTGTAGGCTCACAATCGTCCCCAACAAATTACCCACTGCATCTTGTTAATTTATCTGGAAATGTATAGACTTGAAAAATCTAACAGTAATCCAAACTCAAAAGGTTAAAAGTTTAATGAGTTTCTATTGTCTTCCAAATTCATAGCTAGGAATGTTATTTACAGGAATTGTAAATCTTACTGCCAAGTTTATGGCCTGTTAAGAGTGCACTTTGTTGTGTGTAATTCCAGAGAATTCTCATCTAGCGTCCAGCAAATAAAAGAAACATAATGCATTGCTTTTTGCCAACAAAAATGTAGAACAGTGAAGTATTTTTTGGACCTGTACAGTTTGCCATTTTGTGAGAATTCCAACGTGTCGCAAAAAAGGAAGTTGCAATATTTTCTGTTGATTTGTTTGATTGGTAACAAAATGGCAGTGCAAGGATGGGAAGAGAAGCTCTTGGTCGAGGTGCTTTGGCTACAATTGCATGACTAAGAGTGGAATTAAACGAGGCAATCCAGCCAAACTGGATCAGGGAGGAGAGGTATCGAGGAAGCACGGTGTTCAACCATGTTGAATGCCTCAGCGAGGTTGAGAAAAACGTGAAGGAGAAAGGCACCATAATCTCATAGAATACCACTCATGGCTTCCATTAGTATCATTTGTGCTCTGTGAGGAGGGTTGAAACCTCACTGGAGCAATTCAATTTGCTTGCAAAGAATTGATTTGTTGTCTGATGTTGTTCTGAGTTCCAGAAACACATTAATGGGACTAAACAAGTTTACAAATAATTGGTGACATTTTTTACTATAACTGAGTAATTTTTGATTTACATGTATGACATAAAATTAAGGACATTTGAAGCGTATGCACTATAGCTTGAATGCTGGTTGGTACCAAGCAGTGCTCACTGTTCCTTTTCTTTGATTGAACATATAGTTGAGCTACAAACATCAGTTAAGGCGACAGGAAGGAAGAATTTTCACTTTACAGATGAAAATTTAGTCATCTGGCATCGAAACCAGAAAAATTTCTGTTGACTGCCATTTAGAAAATCATTCAACTCTAAGGTCTTCCTTGAAAATTAGGTAGCACTACATAAAAAATGTATTTTAAATTTTAAGAACTACGAGATAGACATTCTTGATTACACGTTGACAAAAGGAAACACCGAATCACAGAATTGTTATGGCGTAGAAGGAGGCCATTTGGCTGATCGTATCTGCACCAGCTTTCCAAACAAGCATTGTGGCTTAGTCCCTTGCCTTTTCACTGAATCTCCACACACTGGGGGCGATTCTCCCATTGTGACCCGCAACTTTTCTGGTGGGTCGGGCGGGGAGATGCGCATCGTCGGCCTTTTTCCGGGATTAACGTATGCGCATCTCCCAGAGCCGGAGAACAGTCGGAGTCCAGACCACGTTGGAAACCGGCAGGAAGAAAGGCAAGTCATTTGAACCTTTTTTTTAATGTAGTTTTAAAATGTTTAGCATTTCAATATTGGGAACTTGCCGGTCCCGATTGAATCTCCCACCCCTCCAGGAGTACTTCATTCCGGCGAGGTTTAGAGTAGCTCCCCACATTCAGGGAACTAACGAGACCCTGCCGGAATGAAGGAAAGTGCAATCGGGGGCCCCCCGGGGGGGGTCGGGTGGCGGGGTTGGTGCCCCTGGGCATGGGCACCCTGGCAGTGCAGCCTGTGCCCCCGGCACTGCCCAGGGGCAACCTTGGCACTGCCCATCGGGCAGTGCCAAGGGGGTGGGCCTATTGTGGGTGGGGCCTAGGGGCGATTGGTGAGGATCGGGGATGCCGCTGCCATTCTGCATGGCGATCGGTCTGGGCTGGAAGGAGGCCAGCGATCGGGGTGAGGGGAGGGTCTGCCTCTGGGGGGCAAGGGGGGGGGTATTACCCCGCGGTCGTGGGTGTGGGAATCACCACTGCTGGGTCCGGGGGGGGCTGGACATTGGGGCGCTCCGGGGCAGTGTGGGGGAGGGGGGGGCTGGGGTTCAGGGCTGGCCCAGGAATTGTCATGGGAGCCGCAATCGGGCCTTGTGGGGGGGGGCAACACTTAGGGGGTTCCGGACTGGCCAGTGATCGAGCTGGCCAGCAAATGGAGAGACTGACAGATCGGGGCCACTGCACATGCGCAGAGTTCCAGAACTGTCAGACTCCCGTGTGAATAGGCCCCCCCCCCAACCGAGTTTTTAATGAGATTCACGATTGGGACCTCTGCAGTGCACAGAGTGGGGAGATTCAGGTGGGAAGTTGAACTGAGAAAACAGTCGTGATCTAGAACGGTTTTCCCACCAATTCAGCACTTTTGGGAGCATTGCCCCTATTGTTTCTACTCAAATAATCAACTAATGCCCTCTTGACTGCTTCGATTGAACCTACCTCCAGCACACTTCCAGGCAGTGCATTCCAGATCCAAACCACTCCTTGTGTGAAAAAGTTTTTTCTCACATCAGATTTGTTTCTTTCGCAAATCGTTTTAAATCTGTGCCCTCTTGTTCATGATTCTTTTATGAGCGTGCACAGTTTATCCTCATCAACTCTGTCCAGCGCCATTATCATCTATCAAATCTCCTTTAGCCGCCTTCTCTCCAAGGAGAACAGTCCCATCCAGATATCTTGAGGCCTGTGGGTTTAGAGGAGATTACAGAGAACACAGAAGGACACAGGCAAGAAAGGATTTGAAAACAGTTATGAAAATTTTAAAATTAAGGCAGTCAAAGGTCAGATGGTCCTATGTTTTCCATCAATTTGCAGCTAAGTGGTAGAGATAAAGAAGTGTTTAATGAAGGATCTCATGAGGGAGAAACCACAAAGCAAAGTTTTGCACTTCCCCTCCAGCTGCTGATTTGCTCCGTCCTGATGGGAAAGCTACAGCGGCTAAGGACATCTTGGGACTATGAATATCATTTACAAATGAATGGGCACTCTCCCCCGGCGAAACCAGCAGATGATGGAAACCTGAACTAAGAGCCAAGGCCCAGATTTTTGCCATGATGAAGAGCTTCTCAATCATGGTGAAAATAGCAGAACTGTCCGAAAATTGTAAGACCTATCCCCGAAGACAGAACTTCCTATTTTCACAGGGGCAAGAATGGAGACAGATGCAGTTTGTACATGTGCATTTTACAGGGGCAGCTGGCCAATTAAATCATCAGCTGCCTCCACTGATGTGAGATTTTAGTAGCCTTGGCGTATTAAACTTGAAGTGTGCAGAATAAACCTGGTAAGATCAGCTATGAATTTGTTTTTTTGGAGAGCTCCGATACCCTTATGAATCTGATCCCTGGACACCTTTGGTGGAGGCCAGATGCTCTTTGGCGGAGGTCAGGTACCTTTAGGAGATACGTTGCTGCTTGTAATTGTTAAAATTAGTCATAAATGTGCATAAACTCATGTCTGTTAAGCTCATTGGAGCTGTTAATAGACCTGTCAAAATCAACTGTCAAAAGTGTAAAGAGGATATGACAAAAGCATCTGTCAAAGGGAGCTATCTATATGTATTCAGGAATGTCAAGACTTTAAATATCCCTGCTGTTTATATCTTTAAAACACCCCAGACATTTGAAAAGAAAAAATGATTGCTTGTCACTTCACTCTGCTTGTTAACATAAGCCTAGAGGTTTTCATTACTGGATTTGGACCACAGGACTGATTACACAACCACTTATTAGCGCAGTAGGGCACCTGCCATTTCACAGTCTGATTGACAGCTACAGGTGGTTATAAACTCTTTGATGTCAAACTGAATTTAATGCATTTTGAGAGGAGGCACTTGAATGAAATGTTTGTTGTGATATTTTATTTCGTTGGAGGAATGCAAATGTAGTAAATGTGTTTTTGTGAATTAGATATTTTTTTCAATATCGTGAAGTTTGCAATGGACACTTAGAGCTTTATTTTGTAGAACTTTCTCATTTCTGCATGGGCCCTAGGGCTTCCCAATGTGGATACTAGGTGAGTTGTTATGTTTGGTGGAAGGGGAAAGGGTGGTGGGCGGGAGGTGTGAGTTGGCTCCAAGTTGGCAGAGGTTCTATAAAGGGTCATGGGGTGAGTTCAGAACATGGTGTTAAAAAGAACCATGCGGGTGGTTGGACGGGGACAGGTTGGCATCGGGGCAATAAAGGGCCCTGGGGATAGGAGGATGTTTCCCTCTATGGGAAAGACTAGAACTAGGGGACACAGTTTACAAATGAAGAGTCTCCCATTTAAGGCAAGCTGAGGAGAATGTTGTTTTCTCAAAGGGTCCCAAGTCTTTGGAACTCTCTCTTCCTCAGAGTGGTGGAAATAGGGTCATTGAATATTTTTTCTGAGGCTGAGTAATATAGATTCTTGGTTGACAAGGGAGTCAATGAATACAGGAGGTAGAAAGGCAAGTGGAGTTGAGGCCACAATTAGATCAGCCGTATTTTTATTGAATGGCTGAGTTCAAAGAGCTGAATGGCCTACTCTGGCTGCTAATTCATGTGTTTTTATGGGTGGGGAGCACAGGTAGGCATGTAGGATATAAGGGTCTATGGGAGTAGATGGCAAACTTGGCATGGGGGTCATGAGGGACTGTAAGGCTTTTTGAGGGATGTACTTTGGCCATGAAGTGTAGGTGGAGAGCATGTTGTGGCATGGGTTGGCATGAAAGGAGCATGGGGAGTTTGTGTGCAGGAGTGAGAATTGGTACATTTTGTTTTTATTTTTGGACATGGTGATGGAGCCCCAAGGCAGCCTTCCACCTAGCCGACCTCCACATCCGGCAGCCTCCTCACCTCTCCTTGGGTCGCCCACCCCGACTTCCAATCCAGCTTGAAAATTTTTAAGGCTCAGGAGCAAACTCTGGCCCAAAAGTTCTGGAAATTATAACGGTAAGTTAGATGGCATCTGAAAGAAAAGAATATTGTTGCTGGTGAAATCTCTCAGCAGAACAGAACTCAATTCCATTTTGCCAAATGCTCTTATCCAAAGTGCATTGCTGTGCTCAGATACTGACTGACTGCTTTTCGAATTCTAAGCCTTTTCTGGTTTTTATTGCTACTTAACACAGTTCTCCAATTACATGAATAGAGAACAAATGTTCTGTGTGTAGATTTCTTCCCTTTGTTATATCTTGTCTCCTCCACCTGTGACAAATCAACTTGACAGTCGCTGTTCTGATTTTAAATGTTACAGAATTCTGCAAAGAACTAAGATTGCTGCAGAATGTGTATATGAAGTTCCACTATGTATTGTTTTCTTTTCACACTTCAGCCTAAAATAACAATTGTCATGATCCTCCTTGCCCCCACACATGGCTTTATGTTCCTCTATGCCTGTCCTTGAAGCGTGCAAGGTAATAGATTCATTCACAGGTCTTGGCAATGCCAGTTTCTAAGTCAGTTTAAGGAGTGTGACTGCAGTCCAGGGTGCTTAACCCTATGAGTTTTTTTTCTCCGTTATTTTTCTCGAAGCTGAAGGAAATAGCAAGCTTTTTTCAGAAATTTGCCATAATGGTGTGGAGGTGGTAGAGAATTGATACTTATGGTATACTGCCGCCATGATGACAAACACAGCTGTATAATTTTCCATTGTTTGGAACTTCAGTAAATGCTTGTATTTATGATGGGTATTTGCCTGTTAACATTCAGGTATCATTGCAAGATGGGTCAGCAATTGAAATATTTTAAGAGCAAAGGTAACAGTAAGTTACATAGATTTACATACATAAGATTATGTAGGATAAATGACACAGAAACAGACTATTTGGCCTAACCAGTCCATGCTATTGTTTATATTTCTTTTGCGCCACCTCCCATGTTTCCTCATCTCAATGTATCATTTAATGCTTCTATTCTCCTCTTCCTCATATACTTGTCTACTTTCCCTTAAATGCATTTATATGATCCGCTTCAACCACTCCCTCTGCTAACGAATTCCATATTTTCATCACTGTTTGGAAAAAGAAGTTCATTCTGAATTCCCAATTGGATTTCTTGGTGACTATCTTATATTGATGGCCTTTAGTTATGCTCTTTCCCATACGAGGAAACATTTTCTCTGTATCCACTTTATCCAAAGCTTTAAGATTTTTAAAACCTCAATTCGGTCACCATTCAATCGTTTTTCAAGAGAAATGAGACCCTTTCCTGAGACTCACCCATTTCTGGAATCATAGTGGGATGGGCAGGAATTTACCTACCCCACCATAACCTCATGAGGTTGAAGGTCCTGACACAAATTCACTCATTGCAGACCAGTTTCTCCCTGTTATGCTTACCTTTTTTTGTGGATCTGTCCCCAATCTTACTCTTACTTACCCTTTCCGCCAGGATACGGGTTGCATGTCATTCAGGTGGAGTCCATCCAATTGTTACAGCTTCCTGTCCCAGTGCCCCATGAACAGGATCCTGCTTTCCCACACCAGTCATTTAGCCACATGTTAATTCTCCTGATTAGGCAGTGACCCAGAGGTTATTACCCTGGAAGTCCTGATATTTAATTTAGAGTTTAACTCCTGGTAATCTTCCAGCAGACCCTCCTTCCTGTTTGTTGTAACTTGAACCACAACGAGTGGATTTACTCCCTCCCTTTCCAAGTTCCTCTCTGATTGCCATGAGATATCCTTTCCCTGGGACACTGGCGAGGCAACACACCGTCTGTGATTTTTGCTCTTGGCTGTGAGAATGCTATCTAGCCCTCAAATTATAAAGTCTCAGAATACTAACACCTTCCTATTATTTTCTACCTGCCTCCTCCTCTCAACAGCCACTGTGCCTTGGTCTGCATTGTAGCTGTCCTCCCGGCAGTCTTTCGGTCTTATCCTCTTATCTTCATATGTGAAGTACATATATGATACCTGAAAAGAACGATTGGAGTCAGTTGTGCAATTTTAGCTTCATGCAAGCTATGCCATTGCCTGCACCAAGAAGGATAAAATATGACAGTATGTCTTTTCACGTAAAGATTTTGTAGTTGATGTAAGATCCCCTTTGTTTGTTCAACCCTTGTGTATGATTATGATTTGTTTGCTTTCAAGAAAGGGAATTGCTATCTTTCAAGCAATTTTCACCTCGTGCTGTCATTCTGATTAAGTGATCTAGCTCCACTGAAATATATCAGATCTATTTCTATGAATAACACACTTGATTCTTCATCTTCTGTCGTCAGACAGGAATTTTACCTTTGGAAGTAAGCTTTTTATTTTGTATATTATATCTGAATAGGTTTGTTTAATTTTTATTGCAATCCTATAATTTGACATACATTTTAGTTTTAAAAAAAACCCCATTGCCATTATAATTTTTTCTTTTAGCTGTCAGTATTGACTGCTTCACGCTTATTCTGGGCAACTTAGATTTGGTCCCTGATTCTTGTTGACCCCTTACTTCAGGATCTGTTTACACTCTGGTGCATCATTGCAGTTGACTGATAGCCAATATACATTTTTCATTATCTTTCAATTCTGAATAGCTTTCAGAAACGTGAGGTCAGCCCCTATTTCAGCATGATTACTTTATTCATGGGAAACTATCTTACCACAGGAATGTTCACATTTGATTCTTTCAAGTTTAAGAAGATCTTGAGTTCCAATTCATCAAAAAAACAAAAAAAATTGAAATTAAATGGGAAACATACCAGGAAAAAAGCTTTGGCTGAGCGACATTCTTCTAACTGTTGGGGAGAGGGGGTTGGGGTGGACGTCATCAGGTTTCTCTGTGCCCCACGCAGATCCCTCCCTGACATTACTTAGAAACCTGCTCACTTGTTAGGTATTTTCAGTGTCATTGTTAGGGCAAAGGGCGTGTGCTCGATTAGGAGTGGACTGCAAAACATTCTTTACTGGACTTTGGACTCCAAATGTGAAAATTCACACTCTTTAGGTATGAAGGCAGTTTCATAGGCGCACAAATTGACTTGCCGATGAAGGCAAATCTTGATTCTATATTGTCTTTGAGATTTTTTTCAATGAGTAAGGAAGTTGATATCCATGGTAGGTAACTAGCATTTCCATCATCATAAAATTGGTGAGTAAATTCTTGTCTTACTGTGTTTGCAGTTGTTTTATTCACTTCTGCTAAAATGATCTTTCGGTGAAAATGCATACATTGTGATACCTTAGACTTGATGTGGAGATGCCGGCGTTGGACTGGGGTAAACACACTAAGAAGTCTCACAACACCAGGTTAAAGTCCAACAGGTTTATTTGGTAGCAAAAGCCACTAGCTTTCGGAGCACTGCCCCTTCGTCAGGCCAGTGGGATTTCAGTTCACAAACAGGTCATATAAAGACACAAACTCAATTTACAAAGTAATGGTTGGAATGCGAGTCTTTACAGGTAATCAAGTCTTAAAGGTTCAGGCAATGTGAGTGGAGAGAGGGTTAAGCACAGGTTAAAGAGATGTGTATTGTCTCCAGCCAGGACAGTTAGTGAGAGTTTGCAAGCCCAGGCAAGTCGTGGGGGTTACAGATAGTGTGACATGAACCCAAGATCCCGGTTGAGGCCGTCCTCATGTGCGGAACTTGGCTATCAGTCTCTGCTCAGCGATTCTGCGTTGTCGTGTGTCGTGAAGGCCGCCTTGGGGAACGCTTACCTGAAGATCAGAGGCCGAATGCCCGTGACCACTGAAGTGTTCCCCAACAGGAAGAGAACACTCTTGCCTGGTGATTGTCGAGCGATGTTCATTCATCCGTTGTCGTAGCGTCTGCATGGTCTCCCCAATGTACCATGCCTCGGGATATCCTTTCCTGCAGCGTATCAGGTAGACAACGTTGGCCGAGTTGCAAGTCTATGTACTGTGTACCTGGTGGATGGTGTTCTCATGTGAGATGATGGCATCCGTGTCGATGATCCGGCACATCTTGCAGAGGTTGCTGTGGCAGGGTTGTGTGGTGTTGTGATCACTGTTCTCCTGAAGGCTGGGTAGTTTGCTGTGGACAATGGTCTGTTTGAGGTTGTGGGGTTGTTTGAAGGCAAGAAGTGGGGGTGTACGGATGGCCTTGGCGAGATGTTCGTCTTCATCAATGACATGTTGAAGGCTCCGGAGAAGATGTCGTAGTTTCTCCACTCCAGGGAAGTACTGGACGATGAAGGGTACTCTGTCCGCCGTGTCCCGTCATGTCTTCTGAGGAGGTCGGTGCGGTTTTTCGCTGTGGCGCGTTGGAACTGTCGATTGATGAGTCGAGCGCCATATCCTGTTCTTATGAGGGCATCTTTCAGCGTCTGGAGGTGTCTGTTGCGATCCTCCTCATCTGAGCAGATCCTGTGTATATGGAGGGCTTGTCCGTAGGGGATGGCTTCTTTAACATGTTTAGGGTGGAAGCTGGAGAAGTGGAGCATCATGAGGTTATCCGTGGGCTTGCAGTACAGTGAAGTGCCGAGGTGACCGCTGTTGATGGAGATGCGTATGTCCAAGAATGCAACTGATTCCGGAGAGTAGCCCATAGTGAGTCTGATGGTGGGATGGAACTTGTTAATGTCATCATATAGTTGTTTCAGTGATTGTTCACCATGAGTCCAAAGGAAGAAAATGTCATCGATGTATCTAGTATATAGCATCGGTTGAAGGTCCTGTGCGGTGAAGAGGTCTTGTTCGAACCTGTGCATGAAGATGTTGGCATATTGAGGTGCGAATTTGGTCCCCATGGCTGTTCTGTGTGTCTGGATGAAGAACTGGTTGTTGAAGGTGAAGACATTGTGGTCCAAGATGAAGCGGATGAGTTGTGAAATTGCATCTGGAGATTGGCAGTTGTCGGTGTTAAGTACTGAGGCCATTGCAGCAATGACATCATCGTGGGGGATGCTGGTGTAGAGTGCCGAGACATCCATTGTGACGAGGAGTGCTCCTGGTTCAACTGCTCCATGTGTGCGGAGTTTCTGTAGGAAGTCCGTAGTGTCGCGACAAAAGCTGGGGGTTCTTTGTACAATGGGTTTCAGGATGCCGCCGCGTAGCCGGAGAGGTTCTCGCACAGGGTCACATTGCACGATACGATGGGACGGCCGGATGTGTTTGCCTTTTGTATCTTCGGGAGGCAGTAGAGATCTCCAACGTGGGGAGTACGGGGATGAGAGTACAGAGGGTGCTCTGAAGGTCCGGATCAAATGTCTTGATCAGTCTAAGTTGACGGGTGTGTTCTTTGGTCGGATCTGCGGGTAACTCTGTAGTGTTCCTCGTTGTTCAGTTGTCGGTACACTTCTTTGCAGTAATCCGTTCTGTTCAGTATGACGATGGCCTCTCCTTTGTCTGCTTGTTTGGTGACAATGTTGCGGTTGGTCTTGAGAGTGTGGATGGCGTTGCGTTGTGCTTGGGTGATGTTCGGGGCTGTCTTGTGAGCGCGGCTGATGAATCTGGCATTGACACACCTCCTGACGGCTTGGGCAGACATGTCAAGTCGAGGGCAGCGGCCTTCCGGAGAAGTCCTATTCGATTCTTTCCTCTTCGGTTGCTGCCCCGCTGTCGGCTGTTCCGGTTCATTGGCTGTCTCATTGTGTTCATTGTTGCCTCTTGGGGTTTGTGGAAGAACACCCGCAGCCCCATTCGCCTGATGAATTCCTCTGTGTCTGCTGTGAGACTGATGGGGTCTATTTTGGTGGTGGGGCAGAAATTGAGCCCTCGGCTGAGAACTTCGATTTCATCTGGTTGAAGTGTGTAGTCCGACAAGTTGACAATGGACTTCCCTGCAGTGGTACTGTTTTCTACTGTGGTACCGAGGGAGGCTTGGTTGCTGCTGGTGGTGATGCCGAGTTTCTCTAGTTTCCTGTTCTTGGTGTGCATGTAGATGGCATAGTTCCTTTGTCTCGTCTGCTTGGCAGAGTTTCGCAGCTGGTCTGCGTCGTGAGCGCAAGTTGGGAATATGGACTCTATCTTGGTTTCCAGGATGCGCGTTTGCTGTAGAGCGGGTGCACGAGGTGGTTGAGGAGTGTGAGAGAGGTGCAACAGCAAGGTCTCTCAGCATAGGCTGTGTTATAGGTTGACCTGAGTGGGTTCGTGATCTGTAGTCCTTTACCGCACCGACCTCCTCAGAAGACAAACATGGGACACGGCGGACAGAGTACCCTTCGTCGTCCAGTACTTCCCTGGAGCGGAGAAGCTACGACATCTTCTCCAGAGCCTTCAACATGTCATTGATGAAGATGAACATCTCGCCAAGGCCATCCGTACACCCCCACTTCTTGCCTTCAAACAACCCCACAACCTCAAACAGACCATTGTCCACAGCAAACTACCCAGCCTTCAGGAGAACAGTGATCACGACACCACACAACCCTGCCACAGCAACCTCTGCAAGACGTGCCGGATCATCGACACGGATGCCATCATCTCACGTGAGAACACCATCCACCAGGTACACGGTACATACACTTGCAATTCTGCCAATGTTGTCTACCTGATACGCTGCAGGAAAGGATGTCCCGAGGCATGGTACATTGGGGAGACCATGCAGACGCTACGACAACGGATGAATGAACATCGCTTGACAATCACCAGGCAAGAGTGTTCTCTTCCTGTTGGGGAACACTTCAGTGGTCACGGACATTTGGCCTCTGATCTTCGGGATGCGTTCTCCAAGGCGGCCTTCACGACACACGACAACGCAGAATCGTGAGCAGAGACTGATAGCCAAGTTCCGCACACATGAGGACGGCCTTAACCGGGATCTTGGGTTCATGTCACACTATCTGTATCCCCCCTGACTTGCCTGGGCTTGCAAACTCTCACTAACTGTCCTGTCTGGAGACAATACACATCTCTTTAACCTGTGCTTAACCCTCTCTCCACTCACATTGTCTGTACCTTTGATTACCTGTAAAAACTCACATTCCAACCATTATTTTGTAAATTGAGTTTGTGTCTTTATATGCCTTGTTTGTGAACTGAAATCCCACTCACCTGACGAAGGAGCAGCGCTCTGAAAGCTTGTGGCTTTTGCTACCAAATAAACCTGTTGGACTTTAACCTGGTGTTGTGAGACTTCTTACTGTGTATATCTTAGACTGCCAGAGTTCTTTTATGTTTCATATTCAGTATAAATGATGCAGTCCTAATTCATTCAGTGGAAATGGACACCTTCGATAAGTTTGGATTTTCTCTTCTAAATTTGTTTGGAAAGCTGCTTTCATGAACTGAATAACAGTTTAAAAAACCTTTCAATCTGTATAGTGTCACATTTGCAATATTGTTATCTTTCTGTTGAATACCAAAGCTTAATCATGTTTCGTTGTTTAATAATGTCATGTGTTTAAAAACAATTCTCATGTTAAAGCAGAATATTGCTAAGTTAGCTTTTGGATTATTTAGATGTGTACTCGATACTCCCTGTAAGTGTGGTTACCAGCCAGGAATACACAGTTGAAGCTGACATTGCTGTACATCTTTATCAGGTACTGGAGAAGTACCCAAACACACCAATGAGCCACAAGGAAATCCTACAAGTCATCCAGCGTGAAGGACTCAAGGAGATCAGGTGAGTGCTTTTACAGTCTCTTTGTAAATGGCAATCTCTATAAACAGAATATAGCCCTCCAGTTTACTGACTAGTCGGCCTGTGTAATTATATAATGTATTCCACATGAGAAAAAACACAGCAAATTTCTCAAATGCGGTCAAATTTACAGATTCTGGAACATGTTGTTGTCTCACAACCAGACAGCCCCTCCCGGTTTGAGACCCAGCAATTGTTTTTCTGCTCTGTCTATGCCACAAATAAGATCCTCTGTGACAATGATGCAGCTTGCTGTCCTTCGTTATCCTTTGCAATTTATCCATTGCCTTTAACATTGTTAATCATTGTGCCCTCCACAAATATTTCTCCTTGGTGATTCAGCATCATTCTACTGGTTTCTTCTGCTTCTTTCATAACTTTACCAAAAATTAATGGTATGTATTCTCCAGACATTTATCCAGTGGTAACCAACAGTGCAGTCCAGAGATCCATCCTTTGCCCTTTCTCTTCACTGTCTCTATGCTTATTCTAGTGAGATCAACTTGAAGCATTAGATTGGTTCCTTTTGTATGCTGACGATGCACAGATTTATCTTTCCACCTTCTTTCATGATTGCATAGATGTTGCTCACCTATTCAGTTATCTGTCCAACATTATGATTTAGATGAAATAACATTTCCTCAAGTCCAACGAAGGTAAAACTTCAGCCACCCTTTTCAGCTATTGGTAGCTTCTAAGTGCTTTTTCTCTTAACTGTATTTAACTTGACTAAGCCCAGTGGTGAGCAGCCTCAGCATTGTGCCTTAATCCTCATTTGAATTTCTTTTCTCACATCAGCCTGTGAATAGGACCATCATTTGTCATCATCTGAGAATTGTAGGTGTCTGTCCTTATTCTGCTGCTTCACAAACTCTAAATAATGCCTTTGACATCTGGAGGTTTGATTTCTCTCATTTCTTTCTACCTTTAACAAACCACAGCCCATTGAGTGCCATTGTTCAGGCTGACAACCATTCGGGGCCTTGCAGCATCAGCCACCCTGCCTCATTAAAAATTAACTTGCAGATCCTTGTCCTTGTCTTCAAATGGCCTCACCCATCCTATTTCAGCAACTGTCTTCATCGTTATGGCTCCACTCACTGCTTTTACTCCTGAGATCTGGTCCACAGCTTGATTTATGTCTTAATTGCTTCAACACATTCAACCCAGTGCCCTACCTCGTGCAGCTCCCTCGCTTAAGCCCCTCTGCCTTATCTCCTTTGTTTCTGTTTTCAAAAGCTAAAGCCTTGCCTTCTTAACTCCTCATTCTGCACATTCTTTTTCTCCTTCTTGGTGTCCACTTTCTGCTCTCAGCAATATGCTCTGGAATCTCTTTCTGATATGTGCAATGCTATATACTTGTACATCAGACTCCGGTAGGTGAGATAAGAGTGGAGTTTTGAAATGGTTTGTCATTGTTATTTTTATGTTGACTTTCATTAGATGTTTGTTTAAAAAATGAACAATTTTACTGAAATTTTATAAATTTTAGTGCAATATAACACTTGAAAATACCATAGATATGAAGTATTCCCAATGATCATTTGGTGGTATAGAACTTGAATATTGTGGAAGAAAGAGACACTTGTCAAAGCTTTTCATTTCACACCTATCAGGACAATTTGCAAGAATATCAATATAAGTGGAAACAACAAATTTCTACTGTATGAGATGACTGCTGGTTGGTTGGCAAGGGTACTCTGGTAAAGACATTGTCATGGAGAATGTATCAGTTTCTGGTGACGAACAGTTAACTGCCATGCTTTGTTTGAAATTTAAACCAGGCAACTTGACGGATTAGTCAAGGCATTGCCCTGGGGAATGAACCAGTGAATGGCTGTCACCTATTTTGTTTTGCTGAAACGGGTGCAATGAGTGTATATGTTCTTTCCGTCTGCAAAAAATGGGGCCCTGTCTGTTAATATATGTAGCTTCCAGTACATACAAATATGCCACAGTACGACCCGACTGACAATCTGAAATTGGTTGTCAGCATAATTCTTAGCAAACTGAGTATTATTGAGCAAATGTTGTCCAATCGCAGAATCGCATCTCATGTTGGACAATGCGCTTTGAGTTTTGTAAGCATGGGCTGGTTAGGTATTGTCTCATTGGGGAGAGTCACGATCAACTGGTGCATTCTCCATGGCAACGCCTTTACCAATCCGAGTCCGCATGCCAACCAATCAGCGCTGTTTTCTCACACAGTATTAATTTGTTGTTTCCCCTTAACATTAACTTTCTTGTAAATTATTCTGGTGAATGCAAGACAAAAATCTTGGACAAATGTCTTCTTCTTTCAGCAGTATTCCAAATGACTGGAATTTTCAGTTTCTGTTTTCATATATGGAAATCAGGTTTTCCTTACAAAGGACAGAGGGTCGAATGGGTTATGGGTTGGGGATGTCGTACTACCAGGAGGGAAGGTAGAGGGTGGCATCCCTGTCACTTTCCCGATTCTGTCCAATAGAATCAGGGGTGGGGATGGTCTTCCTGCCTGGCCACTAAAGGGTGTAATCTGCCACTGCTCATCGGATGTCAACCTGCAACCCATTCCACTCCCAGGGGCCAGATTAAGTTCCACCCTACAGTTCTCCGTCCTTTATAAAGGAAAACCTGATTTCCATATATGGAAGCAGAAGCTGAAAATTCCAGTCATTTGGAATATTGCTGAAAAAAGAAGACATTTGTCCAAGCTTTTTGTCTTGCATTCATCAGGACAATTTACAAGATTGAGTCTCTTTAGCAGCTAATTAATGGCAGCTAAAGTATGTAATCTGCCACTGCTAATAGGGTACCAGCAGCAAGGGGCCTTAGTTCCACAAGGAAAGACTGTCATGTGAAGGCTGGAAGCCTTCTTGCAGGCTCAGAGCCTGACCCACCTCCCTGGGTTCCAAGGCCTGCTGCATCTTGATGGTCTAGACCAACTGCAGTATAAGCAATGGCCACCGCTCGTAGTGATGCTATTTCGACTGAAGTTCGGCAGCATTCTGGTTGGCTGGCAGTATTTGGGTTTAGTACTTAGGATCTTGTCCCTTAGGGGAGTGGAAGCCTCAATGCCAGGCAACTAACTGTCTTTTGGACGTAGAATTGCATCACAGCTCCTAGAGATGGCTATGGCAGGATTGCCGCTGGTTTTCTGGCTGTTCAGGCCATTGCTGCTGCCATTACATTCAACACATGGAATGTACAGCACATAAGGGGGCCGTATGGCCCATGGTGCCCATGCCAGCTCTTTTGTAGAGCTCTCCATAAATGTTTGGATTTTTTTGTATTCATTCGTGGGACATGGCGTTGCTGGCTGGCCAGCATTTATTGCCCATCCCTCGGTGCTCTTGAAGGTGGCAATGAACCATATTCTTGAATCGCTGCAGTTCATGTGCTGTGGGTTGACCCACAATGCTGTTCGGGAGGGAATTCCAGGATTTTGACTCAGTGACTGCGAAGGAACAGCGATATATTTCCAAATCAGGACAGTGAGTGACTTGGAGGGGAACTTGCAAGGTGGTAGCGCTCCCATGTATCTGCTGCCCTTGTCCTTCTAGATAGAAGTGGTTGTGTGTTTGAAAGGTGCTGTCTAAGGATCTTTGGTGATTTGCTATAGTGCATCTTGCAGATAGTGCATCTTGCAGATAGTGCACATGAGCTACTGCCTCGTGTCTGCGTGGGTTTCCTCCCACAGTCCAAAGATGTGCGGGTTAGGTTGATTGGCCATGCTAAAATTGCCCCTTAGTGTCCTGAGATGCGCAGGTTAGAGGGATTAGTGGGTAAATATGTAGGGATATGGGGGTAGGGCCTGGGTGGGATTGTGGTCGGTGCAGACTCGATGGGCCAAATGGCCTCTTTCTGCACTGTAGGGTTTCTATGATTCTATGAACATTGGTGGTGGAGGGAGTGGATGTTTGTAGATGTGGTGCCAATCAAGTGGGCTGCTTTGTCCTGGATGGTGTCAAGCTTCTCGAGTGTTGTTGGAGCTGCATCTATCTAGGCAAGTGGGGATGATTCCATCACACTCCTGATTTGTGCCTTGTAAGATGATGGATCCCATTGGTGGTCCCATTACTCTGCTCTTTCCCCACATCCTGTGTAGGTTTTCCTTCAAGTTTTAACCATTTTCTTTTGGATCTCACTATAAACATAGCTTTCAGAACCTTTAAGGCAGTGCATTCCAGGTCATCATAACTCAACATGCAAAAAGAAGCTACCTCGTTTCTCTTCTGCACCAAATCCAAGACCTAGCATTCCTTCCGAAAAGTGCGGTGCCCACTATTGGGTAAAGTACTCCAGTTGATGTCTAATCAGTATTTTAGAAAGTTTCAGAACAGCTTACTTTCTGTTTTTTTTATTAATGAAGGCAAGGATCCCTTGTGCTTTTTTTCCAACATGAACTTATCCTGCTACTTTCAAACCTCTTTTGTACACGCAACCAATTATCTGGATTTTCACTTCTAAGTTGGGTAGCAGACATTGGAGAATCTCCCAGCATGTCACATCCACCTCAAGAAAAATTTCACCCAAATGGCGGGATCTTTGTTTCAGACAGACAAGGGGTTGTGGGATGGAGTCGAGCCTGGATGCGGATTGGTGGTGGGCCACGGGAGCTGCTGAGTGTTGAGATGGACTTTTAAAAGGCTCACCTTGGATCTCTTGGATCAGTTGTTTTTGTTAAATATTTGATCCTCAGCCTTGACCCATTCCCAATGATTCCTCATGCTCAACTCTCACTGACACTGACAGCCTATTTTAAAAAAATTAATGGTCTGGGGATTTAAATAATTTCACAGCATGAATTGTGTGTACTTCTCATTGACACAGGCAAGTATTTTTAAAGGGCTGTCAATTTGAATAACTTCATGGCTTGAAGTTTATTTCTTACTGACACAGGCAGACTTTTTCATTTTTAAAGGGCCGGGGATTTGAATAACTGTACAGCCTGACAGTTTTCTAGACCTCAGCGTTTCCCCCTTCAAAAGCATTTATAATTACTCTAAAAATTCACAACTTGCACATTCTAGCCCTTAAATTAGGTCTGTTTGCAGCACAGAATTTAAATGGCAGTACTGAGTTTGAGTTTCTCTCATATGTGAATCACACCCGCCCCTTCCCTCAACAACAAAAAAGGAAACTTCTCAAAATGGGGGCTGGACTTTCAAATCCAAGTCCCACCCACCATTTTAAAAACCAAATCAGAACCTAGATCTCTGTTCCTGCACCCCTTTAAAATTGTACTGTTTCATTTATATTATCTTTCCTCATTCTTCTCCCAAAATATATGATTTATATTTGTTTCTGTTAAACTTAATCCGCCATGTGTCTGCCCATTTCACCAATCTGTCCATATGTTCTTGAAGTCTGTTACTACCTGATTGTTTTGCTTCATCTTCAAACTTTGAAATTATGCCCTGGAAACCCAAGTTCAGGGTCTTTAATATATATCAAAAAGAGCACTGACCCTGATACCGATCGCTGGCAGCACGATATGCTTCCCTTCAGTCTGAAAAATTACCATTCACCACTATTCTCTGCCTTCTGTTCTTTAGCCAATTTTGTATGTTTGCTACTGCTGTCATTTTAATTACACGGGCTTTAATTTTGCTAAAATGTTTGTCATGTAGTTCTTCAACAAATGCCTTTGAAAATCCATATACAAACCATCAACTGCACTACACTCACTCCAAGAACTTGATCAAAGGTATTTTTTTAACTCAATTGGCTTAGTCAAAACAATTAACTTTAACAAATCCATGTTAACTTGCATTCATTACAAGAGTGTAACATTTACAACGCTCCATTACGTTGCTACCAGTCCCATATTCAAGACCGATTGGATGATTATGGCCAGAGCTTCCATATTTCCATCCTAACTTCCCTCAGTAACCTGTAACATTCATGCCACACAAGTACCAGACAATGGCCATCACCAGTGATAGCAAATCCAATTATTTCCACTTGATGTTCAGGGACTTTAGCCCCACTGAATGCCCCACCATCTACAAGTTACCACTAACCAGAACTTAATGAACCATATAAGTACAGTGACTACAGGAACAGGTTAGAGGCTGGAAATTTTTCAAAAGTAACTCATCTCCTGACTCCCCAAAATCTATCCACACTTACCGAGCACAAGTCAGGAGTGTGAAGGAATATTCTACACTTGCCAAGATATGTGTGCCCCATAGGGGTGGCACAGTTGTTAGCACTGCTGCCTCTCAGCGCCAGGGACCTGGATTCAATACCTGGTTTGGGTCATTGTCTGTGTGAAGTTTGTACATTCTCCCCATCTCTGTGTGGCTTTCCTCTGGGTGCTCTGGTTTCCTCCCATAGTCCAAAGATGTGCGGGTTAGGTTGATTGGCCATGATAAATTGCCCCTTCGTGTCAGGGGGATTCGGGCTGTAAATATGTGGAGTTATGGGGATGGGACCTGGGTGGGATTGTTGTCGGTGTAGGCTCGATGGGCCAAGTGGCCTCCTTCTGCACTATTGATTCTATGAACACTCAAGAAGCTCAACACTATCCACAACAAAGCAGCCAACTTGATTGGCACCCAATCCATTACCTTAAACAGTCACTCTCTCCACCACTGATGCATAGTGGCAGCACTGTGTACCCTTTACAAAATGCATGGTAGCAAATTGCCAAGGTTCCTTGGGCTGCACCTTCCAAACCTGCAACCTCTACCACTTTGAAAGACAAGGGCAGCAGATGAATGGGAACTCCACAACCTCCAAGTTCCCCTCCAAGCCACACACCGTCCTGACTTAGAACTATCTCACTGTTCCTTCACTATTGATGAGTCATAATCCTGGAACTCTTCTGAACTGCACATGGATTTGAGTGGTTCAAGAAAGTGGCTCACCACCATTTTCTCGAGAGCAGATGGGGATGGGCAATAGATGATGGTCTCACCAGCAATACTCACATCCCACAAACAAATAAAAAAACACCTAGTATGCATCCCTTCTTGTCAGGTGACGGTCTACTTTGAGAACTTCCAACCTTTTAAGTATCTCCTCTTATTGCTGTTCAAAATTTGTGACCCAAGTTAAGGTATTTATTAGACTTACTTGTGACGAATAAATAAACTTTAACTTTTATATGGCACTGATAAACGAGTACAAGTATGTTTTTTGAAGTTAGACATTTTATCATTTTCCACTTTTATTCTTTACGTTTTTTCAGAAGAGGGGTGACATTGCCATCTTGAAAAGGGAAGAGTACCAATTGTACAGGGGCCAGCAAGGGAAGTTAGGTAGTCAGCAGTTTAATGAGATAGGATTTGAAAGAGGAGATGGGTCTCATGGACAATACGAGGTTGGAGAGGGGAGATGGGAGAGAAATGAGAAAAGGATGCAGATTTGGGGCTGGGGTAGTAGGGACTGAATTTGAAGAACAATTGGCTTAGTGGGCAGAGGCAGCTGAATGGATGTCCATTATTCCAGTGACAGAATGTCCATGAGCACATTGCACGTTGTTGGAGGTGAAGATAGAAATGGCTAGAGTGGTGTCCTGAAGCAGATGTTTTGCCACAGCCATCTCAAAGAATTCTAGAGTAGTGAGTAATTTTCTATAGCAGAGTGAGGTCAAGTAGAGCTGATGGTTGGGAGTGGAGAAAAGAAGCTTGAACTTTATTTTCATTCCAGAATGATCTTGGATTAGTGAGCAGTTTTGGCAAAGAGTCCAATAGTGCTTGATGTGATCCAGCAAGGTCTGGTCACGAAGAGCTAAACCAATTGTGTGCCAGGTACGTTCAAGTCTGCTACCTTTAGACTTTGGGGAAACCAAGATTGGAGCTCAATCAAGGTAACTATCAGGGTGGGAGAGAGAGAAAAGGGAACCAATTTTGGAGGCAGAAGTAAGAGGACAATTGAATACAGGAGTTGGAATGTCTTGTTGAAGTTGTACAAGACATTGGTAAGGCCACACTTGGAATACTGTGTGCAATTCTAGTCACCCTATTATAGAAAGGATATTATTAAACTAGAAAGAGTGCAGAAAAGATTTACTGGGATGCCACCAGGACTTGGTGTATTGAGTTATAAGGAGAGGCTGGATAGACTGGGACTTTTTTCTCTGGAGCGTAGGAGGCTGAGGGGTGATCGTATAGAGGTCTATAAAATAGTGAGGGGCACAGATCAGCTAGATAGTCAATATCTTTTCCCAAAGGTAGGGGAGTCTAAAACTAGAGGGCATAGGTTTACGGTGAGAGGGGAGAGATACAGAAGTGTCCAGGGGGCAATTTTTTCACACAGAGGCTTGGAACATGCTGCCAGAGGTAGTAGTAGAGGCGGGTACAATTTTGTCTTTTTAAAAGCATTTAGATAGTTACGTGGGTACGATGGGTATAGAGGGATATGGGCCAAATGCGGGCAATTGGGATTAGCTTAGGAGTTTTTTTTAAAAAAAGGGCGGCATGAACAAGTTGGGCCGAAGGGCCTGTTTCCATGCTGTAAACCTCTATGCCTCTATGACAAGGACATCAAAGATGGAGGTGAGAGAGTAATTAATCAGATTACAGCTCCAGAAGTATTATGATGAACCGAGGACTACAGGCTAGACAGTTGAAAGTTTTAAAATCCAAGTGTTCGTAACTTCAGGCAGCATTTTTTTGATTTTTGATTTGATTTATTATTATCACATGTATTAGCATACAGCGAAAAGTATTGTTTCTTGCACGCTATACAGACAAAACATACCATTCATAGAGAAGGAAAGGAGAGAGTGCAGAATGTAGTGTTACAGTCATAGCTAGGGTGTAGAGAAAGATCAACTTAATGCAAGGTAAGTCCATTCAAAAGTCTGATATCAGCAGGGAAGAAGCTGTTCTTGAGTCGGTTGGTACATGACCTCAGACTTTTGAATCTTCTCCCGACGGAAGAAGGTGGAAGAAAAAATGTCCGGGGTGTGTGGGGTCCTTAATTATGCCGGCTGCTTTGCCGAGGCAACAAGTTCCTCCTTCTATATTTTACCCCCTTGCAATGAAGGTCAAATGTCTGGAAATAATGTCCACCTTCAGAGCAACTGTGCATGGTAAATGACACAGAGTTCTAGTGCTTGTAAAAGAAGCCTCAGTGATTTCCACTATCTGATCCACTGTATTAACTGAGGGATGAATGGAGGCAACAGAAAAAGATAGCAATCAAAAATCAGAAAGCAAAGGTTATTCTGCAGCAAAAAAATAGAATCCCCAGAGCAGGAGCAGTAAACTCTGTGTGAAGTGAAGAATATAGAGGAGCAACAAAAAACCCAGATACCAGAATGGAGGAGAAGCAGTAGAGAAGACAGTCAACATTGGAGACTGTTACAAGATTCAAAAACCTGTGAAAAAATGGGCACTTGCCCAGGAGAAAGTTAATTTCTATCCAAATCCCATTCAGTAGCAAAATAAATTTGAGGAAGCAGTAATGCATTGAAGTACAGAAAGAAGCTCAGCGGATGGTAGATGGGCTGGAGCAGTTTACCTTCAATCTTAAAGCAACTGAGGAGCAAAGCATAGTCACAGCAAAGAAAACATTAAATAGAATTGTGATGTTACTTGATTTCACAATCTGTGAATGTTCTGGGCAATAGTTATAACTGGGCATGCTTAATTCCTTAGAACCATAGAATCCCTACAGTGCAGAAAAAGGCCATTCAGCCCATTGAGTCTGCACCAACTCTCCGAAAGAGCAACTTACCCAGGCCCACCCTCTATCCCTGTAACCCCACGTGTTTATCATGGCTAATCCGCCTGACCTACACATCTTTGGCCACTAAGGGGCTATTTAGCATGGCCAATTCTCCTAACCTGCACATCTTTGGACTTACCAGAGGAAACTCGTGCTTCAGTCCTTTGAACTTTGTAAATTAAATCTGCCCTCAGGGAAGAGACAAACAAGAAACCCATGGAAGATTTTTTTTGTCGCTCAGCTCAGTTTTAAGCACACATGCCTGAGTCAGAAGATTCTGGCCTATTCTGGGACTTGCTTATATATTGGGCAGTTACTGCATTGCAATCCTGAGAGTATGTTGTATTGTTGAAGGATTAAGTCTTTCTCATGAATCCAAGCCAGCCTCAGGGTTGAATGTAAAAGATCCCATGGCAGTATTTGATGCAGAGGAGTAAGTCTTCTCCTGTCCTGGGAAATGTTCTTCCCATCAACTAAAACAGATTAACTGGTCATTCATTTATTTGCTGTTTTTGGATCTTTGCTGTGATCACATTTGCCATCATGTTTGCCTATGTAACAAAAGTGACTGTACTTCAATATCACAAAACAATTACAGATGAGGAAGACCATTGGAATTTTTCGATACAGTATGGTCTTAAATCCTTTCCCATTTCAACTGCAATTGCTTCTTAAAAGACTGTCAGATTTTCAGCTTCATTAATCCTCCTTGAATTCCTTTCCATTATGTTCATCACTTCTGAGAAAAATAATTTCCTGACATCATTCCCAAATTTGCCTTACTTCATTTGTATCTGCAACTTCCGGTCCTGCTCTCACAATTTAATATCCCAGATCTATTCCTTCCGTTTTCCTGAGCAGTGATTCCCCTCATGGGGCAGTCCAGAACTAGGGGTTGTAGTTTTGCAATAAATATCTTGCATTTAAGATAGAGGAATTTCTTTTCTCTGAGAGTCGTTAATCTTTGGAATTCTCTACCCCAGAGAGCAGTGGAGGCTAGCTCACTGAATATATTCAAGGCCAAGTTAGACAGATTTATGAGGGAGTCAAGTGTTAATGGGGACCAGGCAGGCAATGGATTCAAAGCTCCAATCATATCAGCCATGATCTTATTGAATGGTGGAGCAGGCTAGAGGGGCCAAGTGGGCCACTCCTCCTAATTCTTACATTCTTATGTTATGCAACTCAGAAAGATCACTTTCCGAACTTTAAAGGTCAGCCAGGGTTTTCCAGTCTTCCCTTATAGCTCAGCCTTTTGGCATTAAGGGTCAGTCTTACAGTCCTTTTCTGCACTACCACTAAAGCTTGAATGCCACCTTATGTTTCAGTAGCTAGAATTGGACAAAGTATCAACCAGAGAGCTTCATTGGTTGGACACTGAGAATAGCAAATCTATTATGACTTGTAGCTCTGTCAAAAATGTCATTTATTTTTTCTTCCTGTATCCAGTGCTTTACCGCCATTAATTGTTCTGCTCACTTACATGTTGCAAGACCTAAGTTTCTTGTGATCGTTCCATCTACTTTGCGCTGTATGTTCCTTTTATGCTTTATAATGTGTATTTTGATTTCCAATTAACAACAACTATATAGCACCTTTGACATTGTAAAACAGCCCAAGGCACTTCATAGTATGGTATCAACAAACTTGACACTCAAACACACATTTGGGCAGATAATCCAAACATTGGTCAAAGAGAGAGCTTTGAGGGACATTTTAAAGGAGGAGAATCAGGTATACAGATGGAGAGGTTTTGGGAGGTGAATTCTGGAACTGAGGATCTAGACAGCTGGAGGCATGACCATCAGTGGTGGAGCGATGAAAATCAAGGATGCAGAAGAAGAGGAGCACTTTGGAGGAGTATAGAGATCTCGGAGGGCCATTGGATGGGAGGAGGTTAAAGTGATAGGGAGGAACATGGCCATGGAATTATTTGAAAATGATGACAAGAATTTTTAAAGCAGCTTTACTGACCTAGGGTAGCAGTGCAGGTCAAATACAAGAAAGAAACGGCTATGAAGTGAATTAGAATTTGCTGTTGGGGATGCGAAATAAACCAGCATGAGGACAGAGTGAGAGTTCTGGAGAGAATTGGGATTTTTAAAAAAACTTCAAGGACAGAGTGAGAGTTCCAGCGAGAGTCAGGCTGGAAAAAAAAAGTCACGAGGTCAGGGCGCGAGTTCCAGCAAGAATCAGGAGTTTAATTTTTTAGAACACTGCAAGGATAGAAAGAGAATCAGGGATTTAAAAAGGAATGCTACAAACAGAATGCGAGTTCTGGCAAGAGTTGGAGATTTTTAAAATAACTGGTGTGAGGACAGAGCAGGAGTTAACTAACATTTTATTGTGTTTACTGAAATTTCAGTTTTGATGCAGTAAATAAATATTCAAAGCATCAAAGGCTGTTCATACCTGAGAGTGAACATCCTGCATCATGTGGGGACTCCAGGATGTTTCCCATGTCCTGGACGATGACATGTGTTGAAAGTGCCATCAAGTAGAAAATTCGAGCACTGTACCCTGAAACTTGAGGAGCAGTTGGTGTTTCTCAAGTGCATTTGCGAGGATGAGTGCTATGTGGATAGCACATGTCAGAAGGTGGCTACACTGCAGCTTAAGAAAGAACAGGCAGAGAAGGACTGGGTGGCTGTCTGACAGACAAGAAAGACAAGGTACGTAGTGCAGCAGATCCATGATATCATCACACTTTCTAACAGGTATTCAGAACTGAGTACCAATGAGGGAGAGGGTTCCTCTGGAGAAAGTAGCAAGAGTCATGACCAAAGCTCGATGGGTGGCTCAGCTGTTCAGGGAGGGAGGAGAAAATTCAGGAGAGCAGTAGTGATAGGGGATTCTATCGTTAGGGAAACAAACAGGCACTTCTGTGGACAAGGATGTGATTCCAAGATGGTATGTTGTCTCCCTGGTGCAGAGATGCTGGATATCACCAAGCCAGAAATCATGGTTCACGTTGGTAGAGGTAGAAAAAGGGATAAGTTCTTGCAGGCAAGTTTAGGGAGCTAAGGAGGAGATTAGCAAGCAGGACCTCAAAAGTAATGATCTCCAGATTACTCACGAGGCCACATGCTAATGAGTATGGAAATGTATACCAGATGAATGCCGGGTTGGAGAGATGGTGCTGGAAGGATGGCTTCAGATTTCCGGGGCATGGGAACAGGGAAGATGGGATCTGTGCAAATCAGTCTACATCTGAATAGGGCTGGGACAAATATCCTTGCAGGGAGATTTGCGAGTTTTATTGGTTTATTTATTAAACCAGGTTGGCTTGGGGATTGGAAACCTGAGGGTAGATTCAGATGGAACAAATTGGGAGCAGGAAGCTCGAGACAGAAAATTAGCAAGCGACTCTGAAGGACAGAAGAAGCAAAAGTTAAAAGGTCTGCTGCACAGGAATTTGGCAATATTGAAAGTTATATATTTAAATGTAAGAAGTATGCCAAACAAAGCCAATGAGCTGAGGGCACAAATAGACACATGGCAGCATGATTTAATCACTGTAACAGAAGCTTAGTTTAAGGAGGGGCAAAAATGGTAGGTCAACGTCCCTGAATATAGAATTTCCAGGCAGGACAGAGAGGGGGATATTTAATAAAGTGGATGTAGCATTATTGATTAAAGAATCAATTACAGCAGCGAGCTTAACTTTGATATACTAAATGAATCACCCAATTAAGTTATATGGGTTGAATTCCGAGGAAAAAGGGGGGCAGCCATACTATAATGAGAGGAAGATAGAAGAGCAAATTTGTCGGCAGATTTCTGAGTGCAAAAACAATATGGAAATAATAGTTGGGGACTTCAATTTCAACTGAGGTACGAATAGTGTAATAGGCTCAGAGGGCACAAATTTCTTGAATTGTATTCAAGAGAACGTTTTTAGCCAGCACATTACAGGCCCAACAAAAGAGAGAATGCAATTCTAGATTTAATCTTAGGAAATGAATCTGGACAAGTCGATGAAATAACAGTGGGTGACCATTTTGGATAGTGACCATATTAGCATCATTATGGAAAACGACAAAGATAAAATAGGAGTGAAAGTTCTATATTAGGAAGACAAATTTTACAAAGCTGAGAGGTGATCTGGCGAAAGTGAACTAGTTGCAGCTACTTGAAGGGAAATTAGTGACCAGAACTGTTCACAAAATTCCTGTGGCCTGACCAGCATTTTGTATAGTTCCGTTATCATATCCCTACTTTGCTTTACCAATCGTAAAAAAGTGATATTCTGCAAGCGCATTGTTGACACATCCCCACAAAGAAAAATGACAATACTGCCAAATCAAGAGCCCACTGGTTATTTGCAAGGTAAGATAAAGCAGAAAAAGAAAGCTTATGACAGTCACAAAAATCTTAATACTGTAGTAGGCATAGGAGTATGGAAAGTAGAGGAGCGAAGTAAAAAAGCTAATGAGGAGAGCAAAGGGTGGATACAAAAGAAATTGGCAGATAAAATCAAAGGAACCCCGAAGATTTTATCAGTCGGCATGATAATAATTAAGGAAAGGGTAGGGGCTATCAGAGACCTACATTGTAACTTCAGCACTGATGCTGAACCAGGGCAGAGTTCTGAATGAGCACTTTGTATCTGTTATCACTAAGGAGAGGGATGATGCAAACATTCCAGTCAATGAGGAGTGTGAAATAATACAATAAGCATAGTGAGAAAGCAAGTACTGGAAGGTCTGTCATCGTTGAATGTTGATAAATCGCCTGGGCTGGATGGATTGTATCCAGGCTATTAAAGGAAGGCAGGGAGGAAATAGCGAATGTTCTGATGATCATTCTCCAATCTTCAGGAGATATAGGTGAGGTACTAGAGGATTGGAAGTCTGTAAACATTCTATCAATTTAAAAAGGTGTGAGGGATAAGACAAATAATTAAAGGCTGGTCTGTCTGACTTTGGTGAACAAATTATTAGAATCAATTCTGAGTGACAGTATAAACTGTCTTTTAGAAAGAAACAGATTAATCATGGATAGTCAACATGGTTTTGTAGGGGAAGGTTGTGTCTTAGGAATTTAATCAAATTTTTTGACCAAGTAACCAGGAGGATTGATGAGGATAGTGTCGTAGCGATTGCCTACATGGATTTTAGGCATTCAACAAGGTTCCATGTGACAGACTGTTCAGAAAAGTAAAAATCCATGGAATTCAGGGGAAGGTAGTGAGTTGGATCCAAAATTGGCTCAGCGTCAAGAACCAATGGGTAATGGTTGATGGATGTATTTTCGAATGAAAACGGTTTCCAGTGGCGTTCCACGGGGCTCAATGTTGAGTCTCTCGCTGTTGTATATGTTAATGATTTTGGATATAAATGTGGGAGACTTGATTTAGAAATTTGCAGATGCACAAAAATTGGCTTTGTAATTGATAATAAAAAGGGTAGCTGTTGTCGCCGGAATTATATCAATGGTTTAATTGAGTGGGCAGAGAAATGGCAGATGGAATTCAATCCAGAGAAGTGTGAGGTGAGGTAATGCATTTGGGGAAGGCAAACAAAGCAAGGGAATACTCAATAAAAGGAGATGTTGGGAGGGACAGAGGAAATGAGAAATCTTAGAGTGCATGTCCACAGGTCCCAAGAGATGGCAGGATAGGCGGATAAGGTGGTAAATAACATTTGGAATGCTTTCCTTTATTAGATAGGACATAGAATACAAAGTAGGGATATAATAATGGAATTATATAAAGCACTGGTTAGGCCATAACTGGAATGTTGTGTACATTTTGTTTTCACTTTTTGCTTTATATTTGCTTCCTCTGTTTTTATGCAACTTATATTTGCAAGTAAATGTTTTTCCTCAGAACAACACATTCCTCATTGTTTTATTGCCTTTCCTTCTTGCAGCAGTAGAAATAAAGTGAGGTATTCATCTATGTTATTGCTTAATATCGGCAAATTATTAATTTATTTAGTGAATGCAAAGTTCCTAAGCCAAGCAGTTTCTTCAGGTCCTGCTGTATTGCGTGTGGAGAAGCCTCCATGGAGTCTGTGGATTGGACACTCTTCTATGATGTGGTGCCTAGTTTTCTGTCTCCCACAGGCAAATAAGGGGGCTAATGCCCCTTCTGTGGAGGTTGTCCAAGCAAGGTCCATACCTGGTCCTGAACCTGTTGAAAGTGATCACTCTTTCCTTGGAATGGTGAAACCAGGCAGCTGTTGGGTTGCATTTGAGACCAGATACTTGTTCTTGTGTCCAATGATTCCCATTAATTTGTCCAGGTGGAATTTGCATTAAAGTGCTGTGTGAGGGTTTTTACAAATCAGTCTTCTTGATGGGAGTTGTACTTTGGGTGGGCTGAATAGATCAGCATGAAGTTGTAGGTGAGAGGCATTGCAAACTTTTTAATATCATTTTATTGGTGATTGCAAGTCGGTAGAAGGGGGAGGAGTGATGTTTGCCAGGACAAGGAGCGAAGGGAGTGGAGTTGAGCAGAGTGTTCCAGTAATAATACTCATGGTAGCATTCATTGTGGTGTCAACTCTGTGTTAACATGTGTTTCTCCATGCATGCGGTGATCCCGACCAAACAGGAGCGCAATATTCTGCTACTATGTGTGTGGGTGCAAGTGCTGAGGTTCAGAGGGTGATGGTAGCAGTACCCAACGTTGAACTGACTAGTTTGGCAATCAAGTTGTTTCTGGACTTGATCTGCTAATGGCAGTCCATAGAGAGAATAGAAGGTGTGAATGGCCAAACGGCAGAGAAGCTGAAATCAGAGGGTAAACTGTGGCAGATGAAGATGTGGGGGGAGGGGGGGATAGGTGGGTGAGAGGTAAAATGGGGGAGAAAGGGGAAGCAAAAGGGGAGAAAAGGTAAGGAAAGAGTGGCGGGGGAGAAAAATGAAGAAAGACAACAAGGAAATAAAAGGTAAAGAAGAGGGTAAAAATTAAATAAAATGAAAACAAAGGGGTCAATGTGGGGTAGAGCTAATCATCTGAAGTTGTTGAATTCGATGTGGAGACCAGAAGGCTATAATGTGCCTAGCCGGAAGATGAGATGCTTTGCATTGAGCTTCACTGGAACATTGCAGCAGGCCAAGGACAGACATGTGGGCGTGGGAGCAGGATTGTGCATTAAAATGGCAAGCAACCGGAAGGTCAGGGTCCTGATTGCGCACAGACCGAAGGTGCTCAGCAAAGTGATCACCTGGTCTACGTTTGGTCTCTCCGATGTAGAGGAGACCACATTGGGAGCAGCGAATGCAATAGACCAAATTGAAAGAGGTGCAAGTGAAACACTGCTTAACCTGGAGTGAATGTTTTGGACCTTGGATGATGAGCATAGAAGAGGTAAAGGGACAGGTGTTACATCTTCTGGGATTGCATGGGAAGGTGCCATGAGTGACGGGAGAGGCGTTGGGTATAATGGAGGAGTGGACTAGGTTATTCTGGAGGGAACAGTCTCTGCAGAATGCTGACAGAGGGAGTGAAGGGACGATGTGTTGGTGGTGGCATCACACTGGAATTGGCAAGAATGACGGATGATTGTGCTTCGCATGCGGAGACTGGTGGGGTGAAATGTGAGAACAAGGGGGACTCTATCCTTGTTCTGGGAGGGAGGTGAGGGTCATGGCACAGGAGATGGACTGCACGCTGTTCAGGGCCCTGTCAACAACTGTAGGTAGGAAACCACGGTTGAGGAAGAAGGATCACATATTCGAAGCACCACTTTGGAAAGTGGCATCATCGGAACAAATGCGACAGAGCGAAGGAGCTGAGAGAAAGATTCATTTGGACATTGAGCTCTTCATTGGTTTTTGCATGATGAACATGGACTAAGCTGGATACTGCATTTGCAGAGCTTGGCTTGAGTCACCATGTGTTGCAGTATTGTCCACGTTTTGACAAGTCCAAGGTGATGAAGTTGCGAGGCAGATGTCATCAGCACATATGAATTTCCAGTAGGTCAGGAAGTAGATTTTGGAAGATCATTTGTGTACAATTTGAACAGGATTGGAGCCAATACTGAGCCTTAGGGAAGTCCATTGGTTTGTGTTTTCCATGTACTTTTTGCCTGTCCATGTGAACTCTGAACCTTCACTTGTTCAACAGTGTTCCGATGCTTATAGTCATTTGGGGAGGAGGAACCATGAAAGCTTTAAGAGGAGGCTAGTGTGCCAAATGGTGTCGTAGGCAGCTGAGAGGTTGAGGAACAAAGCAGCTATCTTCAAATTTTTCTAAAAATCATTTTTAATTATTAATAGTCCATTCATATTCACCATTAACCAAAATGCCTGCATACATCAGCCCTATTGGTCATAGCTGTCTCTGATTCCTCGCATTCCTAATTAGTTGGCAACCTTCACAATGAAACTTAATTCTGTGTTCCAAGGCATTGATCCAAGTAAATATACTGCAGCACAACACACAGATCTTGAGGCTCATTTCATGCTCCATTGCTTTTATCACTAAGGCTTTAATTTAAAAAATAGTCACAGTTCCAATGATAGTTATCTTTTACTGCTGCCTCACTTAAATGGGTGGGAAAAAACTGCAGTAATGAATATGTGGGAAGTTACCAATAAAGGCAAGGTTCACTTAACATGCCTTAGATTGTGGATGATAGACATGGATAATGCATATTTATGAACTGAGCAACCTTATTGCACTTGTGACCATTTGTTTGACTTATGTGGTCACCCTTCTCTATGGAACAATAAATTCCATCTAATAGTAAACACAACCATCACTGAGGAAATGATGAGGGTAAGATGGGCCACACAGAGATTTAATGGTAGCAGAAAGAATATTGAAGGAGCTGGAGGTTTCAGAAAGGCACAAATCATGAATTGTTGGCTCAATTTTTTAAAACATTTTCTCGGACATCGTACTTGAATTTCTTTTGAATTAGATCATGCAGTGAGGCTCAAAGGTCAAGTGGCTAGTGTTTTTATTATAGTGTGTGGTTTCATCAGTTCTTGAGAAACCAATTACATGCTTGGCTAGACCTTGGAGTGTGCATATGTAACTTCCCCTGTAAGATGTTGCAAAATGCACACTTTTTGTGGTTGAAATGCTTTGATTTGTTCTGTCCCTTCCAGTGTGAGGGAAGAAAAAAATGCTGCTTAAGTATGCACACTCAGCTGTGGATTATAGTTGGCCCAGCATGGTTTTATTAAAACAAAGATATTTAACAGCTGTACAATCCTACTGTCTGCTTTAAGAACATTTATAGCTATTATGCCAGTGATAATGGTAAAAAGTAATGATTAGAAAAATGATTATTTTATTGTTATCCTAATGATGTATCTTGAAACAACTAAATGTTTTTAGTCAACTGATGGATGGGTCTGTGCATTATTCCCATTAATTGTACCATGATCACGTGGCTGAATACAAGTGCCCTCCAGCACACCACTTGACCAGTAACTGTGAACAATTATGTTGCACGTTTGCCTGAGTCAAAAGGTTGTGGATTCAAGCCTTGAACTTGAAGCTCACAATCAAAAAGCTGACACTCCAAAGCAGTACTCGGGGAACGTTACACAGTCAGAGATGTCATCTTTTGGCTGAGTTGCTAAATATCCTCTCGGGTGGACCTAAAAGATCTATTGACTCTATTTTGAAGTAGATCAGAGGAATATCCCCAGTGTTGTGGCCAATATTTACCCCGCAATCAACATCAAAAGAACATATCATCTATTAGTTATCAAACTCTTGTGTGTGGGAACATGCTGTGTGCAAATTGACTGCCATGTTTCCTATATTACAACTGTGACTGCATTTCCAAAGTATTTTATTGGCTGTAAAGCATCTTGGGAGGTCCTGTGGTCAGGAAAGGTACTGCAAAAATGCAAACCTTTCCTTTTAACAGATTGGAGCCAGAGCATAAATAATTGCTAACTTCTATTTAACAATATAATTGGAGTATTATGAACAACGTTGTTCAATGGCATGTACAAATTCACAATAATACCTGAATTAACGGTCTTAGCTGTTCTGTGATGGGAATAATGGGTAGGAGGGATTAACAGGGGCTCAGTCATGTCGATTAGCTAAGGCCTATGGTTGAGGATAACTTGGCAGATATCAGGAGAAATTATAGGAGGGAAGGAAAGTAGAATTGAAAGATCTTTGAAAGTGGTAAGTAGGAATTTAGAAGTTATTTCAAGTTAATTGTCATATCAAAACTGAGCCCTAATTATTGGTTAGGGAAAACAATTGCAAGTTGGGAATACTTGTTAGTGCCATGAGCTTGGAAATGGAAATTGAAAACCCATTTGGCTATAATGTCACCTGAGAAAATAGCCATGGAAATTGGCAGTATCATTTCCACCCACCTGGAGGAGCATTTGAGTACTGTTGGAAGAACAGTCTCCCCGTTGCATTTTCCTCACTCAGACAGTTCTGGCAAACACACCTTCACTGCAAATGATAATATCAATCTAAATCAAGACGGGCATTTAATTTAAATTGGTGCGGTTAGGGTCCATTGTTAGCCCCTCCATTTCTTCCTCCCATCTCCTTGAGCTGTTCCTCCTGGTGGAAGGTTGGATAAAGACATGATCTATAGTGTGACACTCATGTAATGCCTTTGAACAGACAAGAGGTGTGGCTACAGTAAAGGGAGTTGGCCGTGGTTCAGCTTCTTTGAAATGCTGCTTGACAGCCTTGTTACTTGAATGTCTAGAAAAGCTCAGAATTAAACTTCAAAGCATTGGTATAAGAAGACCTCAGCTCTTTACTGCAACAGTCTGCTCATAAAGAACCTAGGAATATGGGAAGATAATCTGTAAGTGTCTTTGTTCTAGAAACATAGTCAGTGATTTTTGACCCTGTGTTGTCATTTGGCAAAAGTCCAACTGAATGTTTGCACTTAATAGGATTCCAAAGTTATCAAGCTAACAGATCACTAAACTCAGTAATAACCTTGGCAATCGTGGAATAAATTAGAAATATGTTTGGTAAAATCTGCGACGCTCAATCACTCTTAGTTTTGTCAGTGTCAAGGATTCTTTATACCTGACAAGTTTACGAAACACAGGTGTGGAAGCTTTTTATGTTGACTCCTACGCACAAGTTGTATTCAAGTTAAACAAGACAAAGGAAGCTATATAGGTCGTAAAAGGGAAGAGTGTAATGATGCAATATGTGAAGTATTATCATTTCTAATCACTGCTACTCAGTATCAATGTAAAGTGCCAGAGAATCTGGAGATTTTATTCCTCCTAAAGAGATTATGACTGCATTGAGGAGTTTTATGAGATTTTTATTCAGGCTTGGACGTGTAAGAATGAGAGAGTCTCATTGTACTTGTTGCCAACAAAGTAACTACTCAGCTGTGTGGTTACTGGTTCTCTAAACAAGTCTAGACACAGATCTGACGTTCTTTAATTGTAACTGCAACAACAAAAATGCAAGTTAACACCATGTCTGGGTTTGTTGCGTGTGAAATGTTAGGACTAGTAACATGTGAAATACTAGGTTCTATATATAGGTAAATGAACCAGACCCCTCATGTTTCAGACCTGGAGATCTGAGGTAAGTTTTTTTTTATTTCTAATATGTAACTTTCAATTTTTCGGCACATATATGTGATACTTTTCCTGTTGACTGCTCCTGTCTCAGTTATGTCTGAAGAGAAGTGGGTATCTCACTGAACTGCAGTACCAGTGGGTTTTTTTGAGCCATTACCAGTGTCAATAGAAGTCTATGAATGGTAAGTGCAATTGTAATAAAAGTAACTATTTCCAACTGTTTTCATTGTATGTCTCTGTGTTCTGATTAATTTGATTTCATACCTGATTTTATCATCATTTTATTGATGCTTGTTTACAGTGATTAAGCTTGCTATTTACAAAGTTCAGGAGCTCTGTTTCAGCATGGCTTATTACAATTAGTGGTTAGCAGTTGCACAGCTGCCTGCCTATCTGACTGTGGAAAGACAGACAAAAAAAACTCCAGAAACTGTCAAGATTTGCATATGTGAAGAAGTGGGCTTAGATATCAATTGTTTTATATGACGGATATTAAAAGCCAATTTTGAGGCTGCTAAACTTATGTAGTTTCTGACATAATTGAGGCGAATAACTCCTTCACCTCATACTTGTGGATCTTGTGTGTTCTTGCCATGCCGCTACTCTAAAACATCTTAAAAATGCATGTCAAATTTTAGGTTTTATTCGTTAATATAACTATGGGGAATGAGATGAGAAACATAATTTCACCAAGAAATAGAGAAAACATGGTATGCTCTTGCTGTTTGATCCTGAACTGTTGTTTTCTGATGTGGGTTCCATGCTTAACAGTATCGATTCCAAAACTCTGTGTTTTGTAAGGTACCTTGTTTAGAGGTGCCCTGTTTAGATTTGCTATTATTACTAGGGAGGCTAATGTATTGCTGTGTTGCTTCAGCTGCAGGTGATGCAGAATATTAACTGGCTAGACAGCTTCTTGTACTTTTTGAGATAAAGGCAACTTACTGGGATTGACTTCAGTAGTTCTTGGTCAGATCTTCTGGAATTAAAGGGGAGGTAATGACATAAAGGTATTGACATAACGGACGAGTAATAGATCCAGGGCAATGCTCTGGGGACCCAGATTCGAATCAAACCACATTAGGTAGTGAAATTTGAGTTCAATTTTTTTTAAAAGCTGGAATCAAAACTCTAATGACGACCACGAAGCCATTGTTGATTTCTGTAAAAACCTATTCGGTTCACCAATGTCCTTTAGGGAAGGAAATCTGCCATCCTTAACAGGTCTGGCCTCCATGTGATTCCAGACCCACAACAATGTGGTTAACTCTTAAATGCCCTCTGAAATCGAGATGCTCAGTACAGAGGGCAATTATGGATGGGCAGCAAATGCTGGCCTTGCTAGCAATGCCCACATCCCATGAAAAAAAAACTAACATAAAATGCAGGACTTCAATGGAATTGTCTCTTCTAGAAACCTGACCAGAATCCTTTAACACTCAGGGCTGCAGGGAGTAAAAACTGGGAGATGATGGAGCAGGAGAGGAAAGCAAAAAAGATAAGTTGTAAAGGTACATAAATAAATACTGAAGAAAAAATTAAGATCAAGTTGAAGATTAGGAATTAAGAAATAAATGAAAGTTTGTTTCATAAAGGAATGAAGAAGTCTTAACTGCTGTTATACAAAATCCATGGACTGGTTCTCCTTGTCTATGTTAACATTCATTGAACTCCAAAAGCAAATGACTGTTTAGAGCACTCGACAATGTATCAGAGCAGTGTAAAGAAATGGAAACAGGTTCAGTGCTGCAGATCTCTTTGCCAACCTTTATTGTTCCTTCTCTGTCCTCTTCCTGACCTGAGTCTAGCAATCCCACCATCTTCGAACCTTCTGGACCTGAACAAAGTGCCAAACCTCAGGTAGCGAGGTGGTGGAAGATGAAACACTAGAACATTTTCTTAATTCTCCTACAGGTTTTTACCTACAGAGACACAGATTGCACGCTGTGCGACTTTCCCAAAACACCCCTTTCAGAGTATCCCCCACGGGTGAATCCCCAAATAATACCCAAGCATACATGATACTCAGTGGCTATACAATTAAAATACTAAATGTGGTCATCACGTCCTATGTGCGGCATCATGGGAGATTTATTAGTTTTTCTGAAAAAGCAAGCACAATAGAAATATATAGAATTGGGCAGCTGAAACAAAAATTAAAAGCACGACTAAAAATATTTCCTTCCTGAATTTCTCATCTCTGTCTACAAAGGAACAAACCTTGTACAATTTTCTCAAGTATTTGTCATCGTAAATATGTACATGTTAAGACCACGAAAGTATGCACAAGTCATGAGGAAACAGAGGTGAAATGTTCATAAGAATAAGTCAATTAAGCCTCATAAAGTGGTTAAAAAAAGTAAGAGGCTGAATTTTCCTGCAAGCTTTGGGATGCTGATGACGGGGCCAAATGGATATCCTGAGCCCGCACATGAGGGAAACATTAGCTCCAATCCAATCTTCCTGGAGGTAGCTTCCTAATTGGTTGACTCTACCATTGCTGCCCTAGTAAGAATGGTGAGTAGGTTCCCAATGCCATCAGCCCACTCTAAGAGCCCATGGCTCTAGGTTGCCCCACGAGGAGAGGTGGGAGCTGCTGAGGTTGGAGATTGTAAGGACACCTCAACACAGAGGGAAAGGTGTGTGGGCTCTTAGAATAGAGAGAAAACCCCTTTTGGATGAATCATTGTGCTCCAATGACCCCCTGGCCTTTGCACAGTCTGCTAACAGCAAAATGCCAGCAACACAAAGTCACCTCTTATTGTGATTTTAATCATCTCACTTGGCTTCCTGCCTCCGTGGAGGGGGCAGCTGATCCTACTCCCTGCCCACTCGGGGAAGGTTTCCCGGTTGCTTCCTTACTTCGGTGAGGAAGCCATCTCCATTGTGGTTCTTCCAATTTTCCTGGCTCCCTGCCTCCAAGCTCATCACCCTGGGTTTGGGAAAATTCAGCCAAGCTTTTGACCAGGAATTCATCTGTACTATTCATTCTGTTCTTGATAGCCTCATTTTGTAAATATATAGCAGCATTTTCACAAGCATTATAAATATTTTAACCCTAAAGCCTCTGATTAAGCAGCATTTGCTTCTATCAGTCATCCTACTGTTGTGTTGCTGTCTCTCAGATTCAGGCTTGAAGGTATCTATTTGAACAGGCATGTGATTCATACGCATTACTCACCAGGATGTGTGGGCAGCTCGTCAATGTTGATTGCAAATTGCTGTTAATGTCAAACCTGCCAACATTATATAACAAAATAACTGAGGGTGATGTGGACGCCTTTGCCAGTAATTAATACTCTAGTATATTTTATGCTGGAATGGAAGTAGCAAAATGATAGAGTGGAAGAAAACTGAACATTTTAGTTAGTTTGGGCTCTTCATTTCAGGATAACATTTAATGGGCCATTGAGTAGTTTTGTTTTGTCATTTATCCAAAATTTATTTGACAGGCAACCTTGGGTTAGGCATCCATTCTCTGTTTTTACAACTTAGTGCCCCCATTCCTGATTGTTAGGCAGGAAAGCTGACTGTGTTCAAAGTTGAAAGGTCGCCTGGCATCCCAGATTTCGAAGGGAATTGGGAGTGGAGATTTTAGAAGTGATTGTCACAATCTTCCAATTTCCCTAAACAGCTCCCCCTGTTTGGGAATGGGATATCTTCTGGCAACAACTTGAGGTTTTCTCTGTTTAGCCTCACTTGTGCGATTGCCAGAAGTAGCTGTCTGATTTCATGCATAATAACAGCCAACGCTGTGCACCTCACTGTTATTCCTATTACAAAATCTGGGTAAATATAAAGAACTTCATAAATACAAGTTTGGTTGTTCTTTTCCATTTTAAGTTAAAGGCATTTAGGAGTAACACGGTTGCCTCCCAGCGCCAGGGAGCCAGGTTCAATTCTGGCTTTAGGTGACTGTCTGTCTGGAGTTTGCACATTCTCCCCGTATCTGCGTTGGTTTCCTCCAGGTGCTCCAGTTTCCTCCCACACTCCAAAGATGTGCAGGTTAGGTTGATTGGGCGTGGTAAATGTGCTGGATTATAAGGAATAGGGTGAGGGAATGGGCCTGAGTGGGATGCACTTTTGGTGAGTCAGTGCTGACTTGATGGACCGAATGACCTCCTTCTGCACTATAGGGATTCTATGTTTAAAGAAACAAAGATTTGGAAATCTGAATTTCATTATTGCATTTTTCATTCTTCATTTACATTATACAAATAGTTATTCTAGTGCATGAATTAAACTGTCTGTGAATAAGTTTGAATATGGTCTAACTTTTAAGATAATTATCAACAGCATGTATTTGTTATATTCTAAGTGAAAAATCCACTTTCATTTTAATGGTGCTGATTTAAATACTTGGTCTAAAGGGACTAATTATAGATAAGTTCAAAACATATAACAGCAGAAATGAAGGATGACATCAGGTGCATTTTCCTGAATCTGCTTATTTATAATCAATCAATTAGTCTAAAATTTTCTTCTTCTCCACCACCACACACCATTTGTCCTTAAAAAAAAACTCTATCCATATTAAATTACAAAAGATAAAGAATTGGGTATGTAAAAAAACAGATCTTAGGTTCATGCAAGACATGACTGTTGCATGCATTTAGTGGACCTCATTAGTCATATAAATGAAAAGGAATGGACTTGAAAGCAATCATGGCACTGTTGGCTTTGAAGAACATGGTCATTAGTTTCATTATTTTGATGTATGTTGAAGTCTGTGCCTGCCTGTTCTGGCTTTTGGTACATTGTGATGTTCATTAGCTTGTGGGTCTAAATGTTGCTGTCAAGTCACTGCAAGCACAGCACGGAGAGGCTAGAATCTTGCACTTGAGGTTTTTGCCGGATTAGTTTTTAGCCTTCCTTCTTGCTGTACACTACAGGCCTTTCAACAGATTGTGAGTTGACTTTGTGCACCTTTTTATAATAATGGTTTATTTATTCTTATGATACAGTAGGAAATAGCCAGAAATACATTTTGTGTAAAACCTTCCATGAAATTGAATTTAGTATTGACAGTTTTGATAGCTTTTGTATGAAATAAACCACGTTAAAGTTCTTCCGCATGATTGGAAACCAAGTATCCCAATGAAAATTCTTGATGTGGCAGAAATTTGTATATTGCCTTATAGAATTCTAGCCAGAATGCAGAATACATGCAGAAAGTAGGTTGGTGCTTTCCTGAAATGGACCACACAGCTTCCTTTCTAACTTAAGTGAAATGAACATTTGAAACCTAGAGCATGTAATTTAATTATGTCCTAATGTTTGTCAGATCAGTAGCATAATAAAGAATTTGACGAAGTCCTACATAACTGGCTGGTTAACAACATTAAGGCTTGTGGAATAGTAGGGTGAGTGTCAGCTTGATTTTTTTTAAAAACTGGTCCAAGGACAGAAAAGAGCAAGTCATGATAAATGATTGCTCTTCAGACTGGAGGGTGGTAGACAGTGGTGTTCCTCAAGAGTAAGTACTGAGCCCAATGCTTTCTTTGATACAAATGAATTACTTGGATACTGGAAAACAGAGTAAAATTTGGCAATTAAATCAAACTTGGAGGTCTGCCAAATGTTCAGGATACAAACAATTGATTGCAGCAAGACATGACATGGCAGATACAGTTTAATGGAGAGAACTGAGAGGTGATGCATTTTGCCAAAAAGGATAGGGAGAGGCCAGAGAGGTGATGGTTCAGTTTTAAAGAATGTGCAGGGACAAAGGGACTTGGAGTTTTATATGCATAGATGTTTGAAGGTGGCAGGACATATTGAGAGACTCGTTAATAAAGTATATGGGATCTTGGGCTTCATAAATAGAGGTGAGTATAAAAGCAGGGAGTTTATACAGAATATACAGAAAGCTCTGGTTAGGCCATAGCAAGAATATTGCATCCAGGATTCAGGTGGTCATCACACTTTCGGAAGATTTGAGGGTCCTTGAGAGAGTACAGTGGAGATTTACCAGAATAGTTCTGGGGGTGAGGGAACTCAAATGATGAAGGAAAGTGCTCTCAAAGCTGGTGATTCCAAATAAACCTGTTGGACTTTAACCTGGTGTTGTGAGACTTCTTATATTAACATACGGTACAAGGACTGGAGGACTCAGATTTAAGTTTTTGGGCAAGAGATATAAGAGGGACGTAAGGAAGAACTTTTTTATGCAGCAAGTGGTAATCATTTGGAACTCTCTGCCAACAATGGTATAGAGGAAATGGGTGGCTCCAAATGTCTCAAATCTTTCCTGCCTCCATCATGGTAAATGGAGACACAAAAGCACAAATAAAGCTTCGTGCTGTGAATGACATCTTGTATTGCTGGAGGAGGGAATGTGACTCAAAAATGACAGGTCTTTGTTCACAGATTCCTTTTATAAATAGTGACCTGCGTATTTGACACCAGTCTTTATCTTTCATTGTTTTATTTAGCTATCATTGAATATGTACCAATAAGTACATAAGAGATCTAGAAATAACATTTTGGCCCTCAGGCTATGGCCACACATGACGGTGCAATAAAATTTAGAATTTTATGACCCCCAGAGTCCAGCATTTAGAAGATGGTAGCTGTTTTGTCAGAAGAATGTTTCTTCAAGGCAAGACCTCAGATTTACAGTGAGTAATTGGACTCACTTTTATTGCTTTTGGAAGGAGAGAGTTCCAAATTTCTACCACCCTTAAAAAAAGTGTTTCCTAACTTCTCTCCTGAATGACCCCTCTCATTTTAAGGATATGTCCCTTGTAGTAAATACGCCCAGCAGCAGCGACAGCAACATTCCTCTGAATTCCTTTCAAAACTTTTAATATATCAAACAAATCATTCTTTATCTGTAGTCCAGAGAATATAAGTCTATTTTATTTTATTGCCCCCCGTCATTTACTCCCTGGAGCTCTGGTAACATTCTGGCATATCGTTGCTACATTCCTTCCAAGGCCAATATTTCATTCTGAAGTGCGGTGTCCAGAACTGTACTTCAGATTTGGTTTAACCAAGGCTTTGCATAGCTGGACCAAAATGCCCTCTGGTTATTGAAGGTTAACATTCGATTTGCTTTTCTGTTTTTTTTTGTGTACCTGCTTACTATATTTTACTGATCTGTATATGTTGACCTCTAAATTTCTTTGGACTTCCATTGTTCCTAGGCTTTCACAATTTACTCATTATTAAATCTAGAATGGCATGTTCTCGATTTTTTTTGTTCTAGAGACTACCTTATTCTAGAAGACCATTTGGAACAATGGTGGGCAATCTGAGGCCCATCAGGGTTCTGAGTGCGGCCCATGAAACATAGTGTTGACTGTCGTCCAAGTGCAGAGTTGTCACAATTCTGTTGGTTTCCATCCATCTTGCTTTTTTCCTACTGGCATGACTGATGTGCCCTTGCTTTACATACGTATCACATGAAGTGAGATGCGTGCTAATTGCGCAAGACATTGACTGAGAGAGCCATGCACTCCCTCTGTATCCAATCAAGAGTAATTTTTTTTACCACTTGAAGTTGATGACAATTCTTTTAATATATCAATTTTCTATAACTTGTTATGAACTATTCAGTGTGTATTCAATTTATTCAAGGGTCATAGTTAGTGAACATGCCTGATATCAATCTTGCAGCTAACTGAGATGAAGGAAGACCACTCGTGGCCCACTCACCAGTTTCCCATCACTGGTTTAGAATGCAGTTGAGAAATTCACTATCTTTCTGACTTGAGCTGCTCTGTCCTTCCCCATCTGTACAAAAATTAAAGTCTCTCATGGAAACAGCTCTACCTGCTTTATTTCTTGTATCAGGAGGCATGTGGACAACTCCCACCATAGTTTTAAGTCCTCTCTGTTTCTTCAATTCTGACCATAGAATCTCTATTGATTGGTTTCTCTTACCGAGATCCTCTCTTACTTATGCTTTTTTTTAGTATCTTTCATCTTTAAGGCTGCCCCCCTCTTCTTCCAGTTTCTCTTTCTTTCAGCCCCAAACAACCTGGAATATTTAACTCTCAGTCATGACAGGCTTGCAGGCATGCATCAGTAATGGCCACCTCTTCTTGCATACTAGGCTGTATGTGAGTCTCTAATTCACTGAAGATGGAATGAGGATATTGGGTTTCTATTGCAGAAAATTTTAAATTGAAGAAATTAAGCAAATCTTATACAAACTGCAACATGTGGGCCTCATGTGGCCTTGAGCTCCCTCGTCTCCATCTCGAGGCAACTCAGAAATATTTAATCCTGTCTTTGTCCTGTTTAAAATCTGTACATGATGTGGAGATGCCGGCGTTGGACTGGGGTGAACACAGTAAGAAGTCTCACAACACCAGGTTAAAGTCCAACAGGTTTATTTGGGGAATAAACCTGTTGGACTTTATCCTGGTGTTGTGAGACTTCTTACTAAAATCTGTACATCCAGACATAGGAAAGTCTGTTCTCCATGTTGCTGCCTCTTTAATGGATAATTCCTGAATCAGAGCATCGTTACACAATCATTGGAGCATTGCACAAAGTTTCCACCTGAAGAAATGTTATCCAAAGTCTTTGATTATGTAGTTTACCCTGCTTTCACAGGATTAACTTGACTTACTTCACAGTTGTATTTAGCACAAATGGCTATGACTCTGTACCTTTGAAAGTGAAGTGCTTGTCCATTATCTGGTCATACCAATAGTTAGATTAGGTGTTCAGAACATCCTCCAATTCTAACATTCATGTGTAAACACTTTGCAGCATATGTACCTCCATTCATGCACCAGTTCTGCTTTTCTGTGGCTCATGATGTTATTTTGGTCTGTCTAAATTTATGTATCCATGCACAGTTGTTAACTACCTTGAATCCTATGATTCATCTCATCCTGGATCCAGCTGCCCCCTATGCCCTTCTTCCCCAGGACACATGCAATCAGATTCAATATTATTGACTTGATCTTAAAAGTCAATTTTTGCATGTGTTCTTAGTTTAGTGAAATAACTATTTTCTGATGCTCACTTTTTTGTTTGAGAATTGAACTGGCATACCATTCCTGAAAATTAGAGAGGAACTTATTCATCTTTTTGCCAGTAATTTTGCTTTAGTTTTGTTTCGATAGCGAAGCTTCAGCTGAAAGCCAATTTTAGATCATTAATCTTGCATCTCTCACCTCACCACTCCCTACAACTTTAGATATTTCTACTGCCACTGTCTGCTTAAATGTCGCCACAAAATTTGAAGTGTCAGCAAACTTTAATCTGTAAACTCTCTGGTGAGTAAGTAAAATTAATGAAACATGAATATTTTATCAGACCATTATTGGCAAAACAGTCTTTAAGCATCGCAACTCTGTGAAGTTATTTCCACAACAGGAAAGCAATCGTTCTGTTACTGATAGAATATTTGAGCCTTGTTGAAATTGGATCATAAATCAAAATGTTTAATGCATCAATTTTGTGCCTGATTTGTGATTTGCAACAGTGATTTCTATTGAACTATTGAACAGTCTGTAGCAACCTGTTTCTTTAAGGTTCATTAGTTGCTTGGGTGTTAGCAAGAAGCACTGTTTAAATTAACACTTTTCTACTTTATTTTGAAGTTGCATAATTTATTGCTGCTGTCTCAGTGCTGAACATCTGTGAACCAACAATGCTGACAATGAGCAGAAGCCTCCACTCTGAGATCACAAGATGTATAACCTCCCAAATTAGACAATAAATTTATTTAATCGTGTGAATCAGTGAGATGTATGGAATCTCCTTTGAAGAAGGCTTCACCTGCTTCTAATCTGGTCTCAGCCTTGGGACTATTCTGGACATTAAGGATTGGATTTTCATGTTGCCAGAATGACGTTGAAACCATTTTAAAATGGCAGACTGCCCCCCCCCCCCCCCCCCCCCCGATATTTTGCTGGCATGGGCAAAGGATGATGGTACCAAGCCCACACCCTGCACATTCAACCTCACTGGCTGCATGATAGCAGACAGGCATTTCTAATTTCCTGCAATTTCTGTGGAGTCGAGCCAGCTTCTCCATGACTCGTGGTTCACAGCCCTTCAGGGGACCCATGAACCATAGTCTAGATTTGGGAATCTTTGGAAAGGTAACTTCAAAAGATCTTACCCATGGCAACTTGGGCCTCCCACCAACCTCCAATGGCTCCTCATACCCTCCTTGATAAATTGTCATTCCATGCCTATAACCCTGTATAAACTATGTACTGAACCAATTAATCCTGTAGTAACAATGACATGTATGAAATGGCTTAGAAATAAACACCCATTCAAATTTTTGGGGAAAAACTGTTTCTGCAACCCTGTGGAAGTGTAAATTAAACAAGCAATTAAAGTGTCAAAACAGAAGCTTTAAGTACTTAACACCTCTTAAATGTCTGCAAAAAAGATTGAGGCATTGACAAAAGAGATCACAGAAAAATAACGTTAACACCAAATAAAGTCAACATTTCTCTGCACCTGTGTAAATTGACTCGCATCTTTTATACAGGTCTGGATGCTCATTGGTTTTTAAGGCTGGAGCAGACAGATTTTTGGTCTCTCCAGGAATTAAGTGATATAGGAAGCTAGTGGGAAAATGGAGTTGAAGTCCAAGATCTGCCATTGTCATACAGAATGCCAGAGCAGGCTCGATTGGCTGTGTAATCTACTCTTTTATTGTTTGTGTTCTTGTGTGCCATGCAGAGGCTTTGATGATCTATGTTAGGAATGGGTTAACCATGCAATTAAGTCCTAATTTGAAGCCAATTATTCAATAGAAGTCACTGATATATAAAGGGGCCACAAGTGGCACTGTGGGTAGGTGAAGAATTGTGTGTGGAGTTGGATCAAAGAAATAAAGGTATTTCACAAAGAAGCAGAACTCATGTCTCCTTTACTCAACAGCAACTAAGAGGCTCAAACAGATCTGGCTGACTGAAGGAGGGAAATGACAACCCTACAAAGTCTCATGGGAGTACGAGAAAGGAATTTGGACTACACAGGGAAGATCAATTTCAAAAGGCAGTCCAGGGGAGATAAAGTGTTATATATGGTAGATCAATGTTGAAGTCCTGAGTGTTGAGGGTAATAGAGGGAAGGTCAAGGATGATGGATGGCCGGTTGAGGATTATCTGAGGGCAGGTCTACTGTGCCAGATGATAGGTTGAGTATCAATGACAGCTGATCAAGGGTGATGGGAGTGGATCAAAGGTCACTAAAAACAGGGCAAGGAGTGAAGTGAGTGTCAACATTTTTGGAGGGAACCATCATGTGGTTCACCACACTCCTTGCATATGAATACCCAATTGCCATCCATCCTACCTTCAAGCGGAAGTATTGCTCTTTTACGGCTCCAAAGACAACCTCACTGCTACCAGTGGATTCCACCCTCTGTGTGCAATTGAAGTAATCAATAAGAATAAAAGATGTATTTACATTGAATGCAGTACACCAAGCATTTACTCTGTTTGTCCCAGGGATTGGGGGGCAGGGTTGTCCTACAATGAAAGGCTGAGTAAATTGGGTCTATATTTTCTGGAGTTCAGAAAAATGAGAAGTAATCTCATTGAAACATATTAGATTCTGAAGGGGCTTGATAAGGCAAGACACTGGGAGGTTGTTTCCGCTGGTTGGGGAATCTAAAACACGGAGGCACAGTCTCAGGATAAGGGGTCAATCATTTAGGACTCAGATGAGGAGAAATTTCTCACGAAAATGTTGTGAGTCTTTGGAATTCTCTTGTCCAGAGGTCATGGATGCTCCACTGTTGAATATACTTGAGGCCGAGATAGACTGGATTTTGTTCTCTCAAGATTTAGCACAAAAATCTATCTACATACAAATCAATTGAACTTTACAGATATTACACAGCAATGGACAAGAAAAAGCAGACGTTATGTAGCCTTCAGGGAAATCTGACTGTTTCCTACCATTGAAGCACAAGATATAGAAGGAAATTGAAGATGAAGAAGTTGGGAATCCTCTAGCTTTTGAGTTTACATAAGGATCCCCTCCCTTCCTTGAAAAGAAGATGATACAGAGCTGAGACAACATTTTTTAGCGTTTTGGTGATTAGATGGCAAAAGTTCATTTTGAGCTGTGCTTTCAATCCTTATTCCCTGACCCTGCCTTCAAGTACCCAAATCGTGCAGCAGGTCCTCCAGGTAAGAATGGGAGATCGGGGGAGCAGCCTTCCCAGATCATCTTCCCGTTACTGTGGTTGCTGCAGCCTGAAAATTCCAAGTGCTCATGCTAGCCTTTCCTTCACTGACTGAAGTAAAGTCCCATTGTTCTGACAGGAATAAAGTCTGAAAAATTCCATCTAATTTCTCAGGTTGATCACCGACTGTTAGAGCGAAAAGATATCGACCTGAAACGTTAACTGTGTTTCAATTTCCACAGATGCTCCCGGACCTGCTGAATATTTCTGGCCTTTTCATTTCTCCAAAAAGCAGCCACCCATATTCTATCCCACAAGGAAACCTCCATGTCCATCAACCCTGTCCTGGTTAACCCACATTTTCTCTCTGTGCCTCAGTACGTTACACTTCAACTGTTTTCTTCATTAGATACCTCCATAATCCCGCCTAACTCATCCTCATATATCCTCCTTTGGAATAATTTTATGAGTTTGAACTCTCAGCTTGGAGTCACAAACCTGAATTCCTAATATATCCTTCTAGTGAGCAATGAGCTGTGCTAGAAGAGTTAACTTGTAGAATAACCCAGTATCGTTTTCAAATTGGTCATAATTGTTTGGAGCTAACATATAAATTTATTGTTGCCTTCATAAGAAAAAGTGGTTTAAGTCTGCAAATGTTGCAGTGTCGCTTGATGATTCATTAAATCAGGTGGTCGTCCACGTAGCTGCTGCATCGTTTTTGATGATGTTTGGCTTGTTTATGGCAAGAATTTCATCAGATTTTAAATCAAGGCTGATCACATAAATAACTGTGAGGAAACACCTTGCTTGAAGATTGTATTCACAGTGGGATCCAGCAGGAATCTGCATCAGTTTTGCTTTCCAAATTGCACAAGTGACTAGTATATACATCTGATATTTAAAATGATTGATCTTTGTAATAGAACAACCTGACCATTTCTGGGGAACTGAACGATGACGATCAGTTTGCCTTTGGTCTTCAAATACACGTGGACATTAGGATTATTAACTATACCTCTGTAACTTCCAATTCCAGACATGGCTCACACATTGTTAGAGTACATTAAACGGATGGGTATAAACTCCCAAATGGCATGAAAATTGATTGAACATAAATGTTTACTAATTCCCTCCATTGTGTTTTACGTGCTAAAGACTTTTAAGTATTGGTTGGAATATTTGTCGTGGGATTGTCTTAGAGATTGACAGCTACCACTTTGAAGTACTAACAAGTCTTCAGCAGTTTGGAAAACTTCAAAGTGGGAGAATTGATTAAGATCTCACCTTTGATTTTATACATGGGTTATGACAAACCATTGTAAGGACCAGGACCCATTTTCCCACGGTATATACTGTGCAAACTCACAATATCTAAAATCACAATGCTGTTTTCCCTTTGTTACCAAACCCCAACCCCACCTTCTTTCCTGAAGATATCACTGGGTAAGGTTGTAATCACCTATGCCTTGTTCAAGTGGCCACTGTTGATTTCCAAATCTTTGCAGTCTTTGGGAACTACGTCCCAGTTGATTTAAGGCAGTTCTTTGCCACAAAATCTTGTCGAGCACTCAGGAGATTGATCAGCAAAGCGCAGGGCATGTGAAAAAATATTTTTGACATTTTTGACTTGTAGTAAATTGCAAGTAAAGAACATGAAACTGAAGTTTATTTCCTTGCATTTTGTGTTTGCAAGAAAACCTAATTTGTCAAACTTAGCACTTGAAAAAAATAATGCCATCTTTGAAGCTTCAAAACGTTGTAAATGTTCTGTAAACATTCCATATCTTTGAAGCAAGTGTATACCCTACTTCACAAGGAGTGTTTATTCAGCAGGAGGAGTCATGTCATTTCCTGACAAGGGAAAAGACAGGTGAGAATATTTGATACCAAGGAACCATTTTAGGTGCTGCAGATATCCTTCAAGAGAACATTTTTTTTGCTCAATTTTTGCTTGTCAATACTGCAAGGATCCAGGAACTTCGTGAGATCTAATTGGATGACAGTATTTTAACAGAATCTGACTTTTGATTAAGCATATATAGTATTCTCTCAACAAAACAAGCACACCCTCATTCAGATTGTAAGATGATTTGTGTGCGTTTTGTGACAAAATAGTTGTGCTGTTCGATACTATGGCAACTATCAAACTACATTCTTGAAATGTTTATTTGGTTTTTAGCATAAGCATTGGGTAAATTTTGATAAGAGCACAGTAATCAATATGCAGTTAATTTATCTGTTAAATATGCTGGGTGATTTTGATTTTAGATTATCATGTAATTGTTGAAAAAAAATGAGAAAATGCAACAAAAATCTGTCGAGAAAAATCTCACCTTGATCATAAAACTAACAAAGCATAAATGTATATTTTTCTTTCACCACAAGGGCTATAACATGGGATTTTCTTTTCGAGAGTGTACATATGTATGCACAGGTTTTGATCATTCCAGTTGCATTTGCATCTTTATTGTGAACAATGTTAAAGAATCTCTGATTGGCAATCTCAATTAATGAAACAAACACAATTGTGTACATGTATAAATAATTGCACAGAAAATCTCCCAACTATAGTTGCATAATAACTGTGATATTCAATTACACAGTGTCAATTCAGTTGAGATTTGCCCATCAGAGAGTCAAATCTTTCTGGTGAAATGTTTCATTTTCCAAGGGTTCCTGGAGCTGTTGGGACAAGCACTTCTGTCGAGCTAAACACCAGAAGAGTTTAGAAAAATACAGCAAAATATAATTAAGTTGAATCCTTTTGAAGTTTATTTGATTTGTGGATTGAATCTGAGGAACAGCCTATTAGGGGATTGTAATTTCTGAAATGGGTTTTGTTGAATTATGCTTAGAGCCAAGGCATAGGCCAGAATTTAATTAGAACAATATTTAATTAAAGTGAATATAATTGCTAAATGACTACTCAATTTAATGCATTTTTCACAATGAATGTTCACAGACTGAAAGTATTTGAAGAGAATTTATATTAATTGTTATAGCTTATGAAGTGCAATTAATTGTAAAATAACCTCTGTGTGTGGAATTATGATCAGCACTTACAAAGCTTGTGTACTGTATATGTTAGTGATGATATCCATTGAAGACAAAACTGACTGAAACCTTTTTGCTCATGTTTTTGATACTTTTTACTTGTTTTGGGTTTTAGTACAGAATGGCCCCGTCAAATATTACGAGGTAGCACCCTGATATGGACTAACGGTTGCAATAATGAGTCATACACTTGCCTTTCAGTTTTTTGTTCAATTAAGTAATTGAGTTATTGGCCACTGTAATATCTATCCAAATAAATTGGTTTGGCAGTAGGGAATCCAAATGAGTGCAAATTTTTGTTTATATGCTCCATGTACTGTTTGAATTTGGTAATATTTCATGAGTTATCCTTGGACTACAATATGGAGGGAAACTACTTGTACCAATTTTTAAAATAAAAATCTGATAACACCAAGTTACAGAACCAGAGTAAAAAAAATGGAAGCATTCTGAGTGATGGACCAAATAAGTTGAAGTGCTGAAGAATGGCAAATTAATTTAAATGTTAGTTGGATTTCAAAATTATAGAAGGTAAGGAATCCACATTGAAACATTAAAGGTGGCTACACAATAAAGATGGAGGTCTTTTGGTGCAGTGGGTAACACCCAGCGTCTCAGCCAGATGCTCCAGGTTTGAATCCCGTCCTGGGACTTGATGGTCAAGGCAAGTGCATTCATAAACAATTTATTTATCAACAGGCCAATGGCAGACAGTAAAAGCAGGAAAGATTCCTGTTCAGCCATGTGATGGCTCCAGTGTTTTATTTGTTCATGGAATGCAGGTGTCACTGACTGGGCTAGCATTTATTGCCCATCCCTAATCATTCTTGAAGGGGTAGTTGAGAGTCAATCACATTGCTGTGGATCTGGAGTCACACGTAGGCCAGACCAGGTAAGGACAGCAGATTTCCTTCCCTAAAGAACATTAGTGGACCAGATAAGTTTTTACAAACAATCAACAATGGTTTCATGATCACCATTTTAATATTCCACTCTATCCCAAAGCCTCCTTGAATAAACATCTCCTGTTGAGAGAGAGTTTAGGGCATTAAAAGTCTAATGATGATCATGTAACCATTGTCAATTGTTTGTAAAAACCCATCTGGTTCAGTCATGTCCTTTAGGGAAGGAAATCTGCTGTCCTTGCCTGGTCTGGCTTGCATGTGACTCCAGATCCACAGCAATATGGTTGATTGTCAACTGCCCCCTCAGGGCCACTTAGGGATGGGCAATAAATGCTGGTCCAGCCAGCAGCGCCCATGTACTATGAACCAATTAAAAAACATTGGAGCCTCTGCCATCATTATCCATAGCTCCAGACTACAACATGCATGTAAAAGTGCATTTTGCCAAGCAACTTGGACTCTGTGATCTGTAACACATATAAAATATCGAGATACCCATGAGTGAAGATTGAAAGGATTAAGGGATAATTGTTTATCATTCAGTGAACGTATCAGACGCTGCAATCAACAAGATTAATTAAGTAATTGGATACATTTCAGAGCCATCCATTATAAATCAAGGTACTTTTTTTTGTTTTCTTCCTCCTCTCGACAACCGGTTCTAGAAAACTGGCAATAATTCTTGATGATGTCTATTACAATAGCTTTCAGTCCATGCAAAGTATCATAGCTGAGTCTGTTCCAATCCTTGGCTAATGTTCATATTTGTGCACAGCATGATTCACTGATTGTTGAGCAAATGCTATGGTTATTCATTCCTACCTTGAGTCCAGGGACACTCAAATTAATATTTTAATTCTGTCAGTTTAATTCTCTGTCTTACTCCTACTCTGAATTCTCTGTCCTTTGCCTCCTACGCTGTTCCAATGAAGCTCAATGGTAGCTTGAGCAACAACACTTCAACTTTCAATTAGGCATTTTGCAACCTTCCAGAATCAATGTTGAGTTTGATAATATCCAATCATAACCACTGTTCCCCTTTTTTGGACAGCTGTTTTTGGTATTTTAACCTTTATCAGAGATCTGCCCTTTTATTCTTTCTTCTTTTCTCTCCATTTCCCCACACTCCACCTTCCCCTGCTACTGTACTTAATTAAAATCTGTTACATCTCTAACATTTTCCAGTTCTGATGAGAAGTCATCAACCCGAAAGAATTGGCAGGATTTTCTCTCCGGTAGGAAACAGAGACCTTTCCAGGCCCCGAACCCACACCTAGCGGGGAGCCCCAATTTTCACACGGCGCCAGGAGGTGGGCTTGCCATCCAATAGAGGAAGGCTGGCAGGCTTTCAATTCTGGAAGACCAATTAGAGGTCTTCCAGCTTGATCGGAGCAGCAGGATGCAATGGAGGGTAACTGAGTCAGGGTGTCTCAAGATGAAAGGGACCATCTTTCCCACTGTTTTGAACTCGGGTTAGAAGTTGGATCTTGCAGCCAGGCTTTCACTGGTGTGGGAGTGGGGACAAGGCGTCCTGTGGCTGCTCTTTCACCCAAGCAGACAGGGAGGACCCCTAGATTCATCTGGTGCACGGGCCTTTTGCTGCTGGGCGATGATCTCTGGGCAGTTAAACTGGTCTTGCCTCCTTTAAATGGGCTCAGTGGATTCTTCACAAGCTGTCTCACCCACCCCGATAGGTCGGGTCGTCCTGCCGACCCCTCTCGTCCCCATCCCACCTCTGTATAAATTTAAGGCTGGGTGTGGAAAGTAGCCAGTGGGACTATTTTAACATCCACTATATCTCCTCCTGGCCCTGACAGAGGCTGAAAATCCAAGCCCAATAAATGCTATTTGTGTCTCCACAAATGCCTGACTTTCTGAGTATTTTAAGCATTTTCTGTTTTTTTTAATTTAGCAATTCTAAAGTTAGATTAGAGATTCAAAGATTTTATTTCCCCACTGAAAGGTGGAACCAACTCCGTGTGAAAGTTAGATTTGGTATATATATTTTTAATTGCTGCATGTGTTTAGTTAAGTAAGCTATTGAGAGATTTAGGATGGACACACGTTATCAATGACTGGATAGATCGTTATGATTCTGTGAGTGCTGGCACCATGGATAAGTCACTTAATGGAAGTGGGAGTTCCAAAAAAAGGAGGAAGAACAAAGGAGAGAAAATTGGCAGAACAAAAAGTGAAGGAAAGAATATTAGATAAAGTAGAAGATGGTGGTAATACAATCCAGGTGGCCTGCAATTGAAAGAGAGGGATAATGTTTCAGGTGCAACCTTTCAGGAGAACATGAAAGCATCAGACAATTTGCTTGCTGTTTCTGCTTTCTGTGTCCAAAAACCAAATGAAAAGAATTCCTGTAGCTTGTGCCAACATGACTAATTATATTCCAATTTTAAGGCCCACCTACAGAATTTAACAAAGCCAAAGAAATGCTAAAAGCAAAACCAGAACAATCCCAGCAGGATGTAGCACTTACTGGCACAGAAATTTGACTTCATGGTGATTCAGAACCTAATAGCCTCTATAATCCAGCTAGTTGATTATTAAAGATACCCTTCTTCCATATTAGCATATGGTGTGCTCCCAAAATAAAAGAACTCCAGAGTACACTGCTGAGCAGACCAGCCATGTCCAAAACACACACAACTCACAGAAGCCTGATAGAAAGTTGTTCGAAAATAAAACCCCAACAGAAATGTGAAATCCATAATCCCCATTCAAATCAACCTCTAACAATTCACTCTGTTCTGGAAATGTATGATTGAACGAAATTTTAAGATTACCTGTTCAAAGAATAAAAGAACATAAAAAAGAAATAAACTACAAATGCTGGATAGCTGAACTGAAATAGAAAGCCCACCAATTTATTAAAAGAGAAAAAATGTTAATGTTCCACTTTTAAATTTGGAAATAGGTGAATTTATTAACGGTATTGAAACAAAGGAAGCGGGATCAAACATCAGGCAAAGTCCTGACTGCTGTCAGAGAACATTGTTGCCTTTGCAGTAAAGAAGCATATTGCTAATCTCAGATCTGGCATCTATCCATAAAGTTCAAGATTTTCCTGAATGTTGGCCTATAAAAGTTTTAATGACATTGGAACAAAACTTGTCTTTAATATAGAAAAGTGCCCCAAGGCGCATTACAGAGGTGTAATCAGACAGACAGAAATGGTTGGCAAGCCAAAGAAGATGATTTTAGAAAAGGTGAGCATAAAGATTGATCAAAGAAGTGAATTTTAAGGAGGGTCTTAAAGGAGTAGAGGCTGATGGAATGGTGGCGAGGAGACGGTGAGGGAGAGAATTCCAGAGCTGAAGGAACAGCCACTAATGATGGGGTGAAGAAAAGGAGACGCACAGAAAGTGAGTATCACAGGGATGAAGAATTCCAAGTGGGTTGTGCTGGGGCTGAAGGAGGTTAACAAGATAAAGGGGCAAAATCATGAATTGGTTGAAACACAAGGATGATCACTTTAAATTGGAGGTGCTTTGAGACCAGGAACCGATGGGCAGGGGCTGTAGGTGTGGGGGCCACAGATAAGGGACATGCTATGGACAGCAGAGTTCGAAAAGAGCTGAAGTTTACAGAGATTGGAGGACAGGAGAATGACTGGGAGCGTACTGGAAATGTTGAGTCTGATCGTGACAAAGGCAGGAATAATATAGTTTCAGCAGCGTGTTTGCTCAGTACAACGAAAAACATTTGTTGGTATCTGGTGACACTTCCTACAGGAAGAACTTCAGTTTCAACAGTTCAAACACTCTTCCATAGACACCATCAGCAATATAGTGAATTTTTAAAATGAAGGTATTGACACATCGAGGTGCCAGCTGTGATTAAATATATTTCTGGAGGCTTTTTCACATGGCTTGCTCCAGCCATGAGATGGCCAACATATCAATCGTTCTGACACACTGCCTTCCTATGCCATCTGTAAAGCAAAAAGACTCATTTCCCAATTGGATAATGCTTGACTGTCAACCAAACATCCTTTTTCCCCCCATTTTCAATATATTTATAACTGATGAAAAGAATGACTAAGAAATTCCTAATGTCTTGCTGATTGTTTACCAGGATTGTAAACAGCAGTGTCCTGGAGTTAGACCTTCAGTTCCAGGAAGCTGTTGGCCAATCCTGGAGTTTTAGCAATCCAGCATACATAAAATATGGAAGTTTTTCATACTTTTTTTGCGCACAAGTTGATGCCTGAAACACTCCTGTAAATAACTGCAATACTAATTCCAGAAATCTGCTTCAGATACAAACCAAGGCATACTTGGAACTGCAATTTATGACACCTCATTCTTCATAGTAGTGATTAGGTAAGCATTTTAGAGAGCTGCCAAAAACTCCAAAGGCAGACTTTTGTAGGTTCTATACCCTGAATGACAAAAGTACCTTTCGAACTGTATTCTGATTATTCAGAAAATCAAATCAGAGTGGATGCGAATTATAGACAAATTCTGGCTACAGAACAAGGCATTAATATGCAAGATTGGCACCATGTTGCGCAGCTTTCTTTTAAAAAACACATCAAAGAATTTTGTAATCATTGGATCTTGACTTACAAACATTCCATGCTCCACACTCAATTGATGTTATTTCTGTTCCTCCTAGTGGCACGTCTCCATTGGCTTGCTTGAATGCTATGCTTCACACAAATTCTAGGGGAGAAGAGGGTATTTTCTATAAGGTACCTGGCCGCATGGGAGTTTACACTTTGAAGGTGAGTTTTTCGTAAAGAACTACAATAATGCTGTCATCTAAAAATTGTTTGTGTACTTGGAGGAGCAAAGGGTAATTTCGAACCTATTGTAATTCTGGTTTCATTTTTAAAAAATTATATTTAATGGTGGTGATTAAAGTAAGAATAACAGTGCTAGGGGTGAAGCACTTTTGTATTAAGAAGCCTCGTGTCAGGTGTATCATGGTGGATGCGAAATAAACTCTCTCACTCAGTCCTTATAATGTGATTTTAATCTGCCATTGGAAGAACAATCCACTGTTTCAACAGTGCTAATTTTTCCATTCCCTGCATCGTTGTGATATGCCTGTGAGAATTAGCGCAAGTTTATAGGTGATTTTGTGTTCGAAGATCATAACCACAAGGAACTGGGTGGAGACTACTTCCCCTTCATTTTAAATTACACTCCTGAAAAGTGAAGTCATTGTGTCAGGAAAGATTGGATATGAACCTGGATCTCTGAGGTGACGGCAAATACACAATTCCACAGCATTTTCTTTTAGTTCTGAATCTTATTTTATAATTTGACCAATAACTGGAAGAGTGCTGGTCTCTTCAGCAGGAGACTGCAGTTTGAATCCACACTTGATTCACATTCTGGCTGCCCGAGGGCAATTAAGTATAAGCCCAGGTCACTTTATGGAGAGAGAGAAAACTAGTTCAGAAGGAAAGCACTGTTTAAAATGTTTGATGGTGGGTTTACCAGAGAGTAGCATTGACAATATACATAGGAATGTTCCTGAAGGCTATTTCATTGTTTGACAGAAGGAATGGCAAAAAAAAATCTTTTTTTGTATTGTTTGAATATGTGACAAATTATTATCGCAGAAACATTGGGCGGGATTTTCAAACACTGGCAGATTGGAACCTGATTTAGGACAGTTTAGGAATAAACTGAAGGTCGATAAGTCCCCTGGGCCTGATGAAATGTATCCTAGGATTCTTTGGGAGGCAAAGGATGAGATTGCAGAGCCTTTGGCTTTGATCTTTGGGTCCTCACTGTCCACGGGGATGGTGCCAGAGGACTGGAGAGTGGCGAATGTTGTTCCTCTGTTTAAGAAAGGGAATAGAAATGACCCTGGTAATTATAGACCGGTTAGTCTTACTTCGGTGGTTGGTAAATTGATGGAAAAGATCCTTAGGGATGGGATTTACGACCATTTAGAAAGATGCGGATTAATCCGGGATAGTCAGCACGGATTCGTGAAGGGCAAGTCATGCCTCACAAATTTGATTGAATTTTTTGAGGAGGTAACTAAGTGTGTTGATGAAGGTAGGGCAGTTGATGTCATATACACAGATTTTAGTAAGGCGTTTGATAAGGTCCCCCATGGTCGGCTTATGATGAAAGTAAGGAGGTGTGGGATAGAGGGAAAGTTGGCCGATTGGATAGGTAACTGGCTATCTGATCGAAGACAGAGGGTGGTGGTGGATGGAAAATTTTCGGACTTGAGGCAGGTTGCTAGTGGAGTGCCACAGGGATCAGTGCTTGGTCCTCTGCTCTTTGTGATTTTTATTAATGACTTAGAAGAGGGGGCTGAAGGGTGGATCAGTAAATTTGCTGATGACACAAAGATTGGTGGAGTAGTGGATGAGGTGGAGGGCTGTTGTAGGCTGCAAAGAGACATAGATAGGATGCAAAGCTGGGCTGAAAAATGGCAAATAGAGTTTAACCCTGATAAATGTGAGGTGATTCATTTTGGTAGGACTAATTTAAATGTGGATTACAGGGTCAAAGGTAGGGTTCTGAAGACTGTGGAGGAACAGAGAGATCTTGGGGTCCATATCCACAGATCTCTAAAGGTTGCCACTCAAGTGGATAGAGCTGTGAAGAAGGCCTATAGTGTGTTAGCTTTTATTAACAGGGGGTTGGAGTTCAAGAGCCGTGGGGTTATGCTGCAACTGTACAGGACCTTGGTGAGACCACATTTGGAATATTGTGTGCAGTTCTGGTCACCTCACTATAAGAAGGATGTGGAAGCGCTGGAAAGAGTGCAGAGGAGATTTACCAGGATGCTGCCTGGTTTGGAGGGTAGGTCTTATGAGGAAAGGTTGAGGGAGCTAGGGCTGTTCTCTCTGGAGCGGAGGAGGCTGAGGGGAGACTTAATAGAGGTTTATAAAATGATGAAGGGGATAGATAGAGTGAACGTTCAAAGACTATTTCCTCGGGTGGATGGAGCTGTTACAAGGGGGCATAACTATAGGGTTCGTGGCGGGAGATACAGGAAGGATATCAGAGGTAGGTTCTTTACGCAGAGAGTGGTTGGGGTGTGGAATGGACTGCCTGCAGTGATAGTGGAGTCAGCCACTTTAGGAACATTTAAGCGGTTATTGGATAGGCACATGGAGCACACCAGGATGATAGGGAGTGGGATAGCTTGATCTTGGTTTCAGATAAAGCTCGGCACAACATCGTGGGCCGAAGGGCCTGTTCTGTGCTGTACTGTTCTATGTTCTATGTTCTAGGACTGATTCCAAAATCATAGTCCCAGAGGTTGTCACAGATCCTGATACCTCTCGGACAGTTTGAAATTTTTAAGGGATTGGGGGGTAGGAGTTAGGGATGTGAGATGGCAAGGATGAGTGGGAATGGGAAACCCTCTCGCCTCCAATCAACAACCCACTAAAGTTCTTTAAAACCTTGGAAAGGAGCTGGGAGGGTGAGGGTGGGATATTCAAAGGCTAAATCAGCAAACTGTCTGGTGCCTGTTAGTGTCCAGGTGTCTGGTTCAATCTCAAAGTTTATGTCTATTTGTGTAAGTTTGACATACCAACTTGCACTGTACCCTTACTTTGCATGCATAGCCACTTTCCTGTGTGGTGCAGTTTAGAGGGGCTGCCTGTTCTATTCAGCAAAGGCCTGAACATGGCTGCTTCCTGCCTTTGTGACTAACACCAGGCAGGACATTCTGTCATCTGATTGTGCTTAGCGCTTCTAATTGGCTTGCCTCCGAGGCAGGACATCTGCATTTAAAAATAGCATTGTGTTAGTTACATGGTCGAGAGTCTAGACTCAAAATTCATCTTAGTGTCGGGTTCCACACCTTGCTTTGAAAATCCGGTCCACTGTGTTGATTACCTAAACAATCAAATTTACTAAATTACTATAAAAATTGGATACAATTACAGATGAAGTTTTGTCCTATTTACGAAGTGCCCAGTTTCTCCACTGGTGCTGTCAGAAGCAGAATCAGGTGGTCCTCATAAAAGGAAGAATCATCTTTGGATTGCACTCATGCCCTTCCTTTGGCTGACTGAGTAACATTTACAGCAGTTTACAACCAGGTCTCTCTACAAGTGAGGCATGGCACAGAATATTTGCCTTCACATTGACAAAGTACCAACTCATTTGATTACGTCTGACATATTATTGATTGTTATGTTTGATAAATGTAACTATCACCAGGCTTATGTGGAACAGGAGCTGAAGAGAAATAGAACCATAGAATCCCGAAGTCCAGAAAGTGGCCATTGGGCCCATCAAATCTGCACTGCTCTCTGAATGAGCATCCCATCCAGGACTTCTCTTCTACCCGTAATCCCATGCATTTACCATGGCTAATCCATGTAACCTACACGTCCCTGTAGACGAAAGGGCAATATACCATGGCCAGTCCACTTCACCTGTACATCTTTGGACTGTGGGAGGAGACTGGAACACCAGGAGGAAGCCCATGCAGACATGGGAAGAACATCCAAACTCCACACACACACAGTCACTCAAGGCCAGAATTGAACCCAAGTATCTACCACTGTGAGGCAGCAGTATTAACCACTGTGCCACTATGCTGCCCATCTGTAATGTACTGTATTATACTGTATCTGGACTATCAGCTGACTCACATTTACATTATCTGGCTGTTTAAATTATTTTCGTCATTATCCAGTTCATTTGACAGCTTTACTCATTTATCCCCAGCCAATAACAACTGAACCAAAACAAAAACAGAAAATGCTGGAAAATCTCAGCAGGTCTGACAGTATCTGAGGAGAGAGAATAGAGTTAATGTTTTGAGTTCGGATACCCCTTCGTCGGAGCTGAAGACAATAGAATATAGGATGATATTTATACTGTTAGGGTGAGGGGGTGTGGGAATGGGTGGGCGGGATTGACAAAGATGACGGAAACAAGAGGGCAAAGTGAATGTAAATGGTGGTGATCATGGCGAAGAATGGTGCTGATAGCGGCCATTACAAGATCAGAACATGTAAATGGCAGAACAAAGGTAAGCAGAGTATCAAAGGCCAACCTGAGACATGCAACAGATGTCCCTCATGGAGTGAGGGAAAGGGAGACAGTCGTGGGGGGAAAAAGATGGAAAGCTAGATTTTTTTAAAAGGTGGAAAAATGAAATTATATGAGAAATAAAAAATAAATAAATGGGATAAAATAATTGGACTGAAGTTGGAGGAAAGAGTTCAAACTCCGAAGTTGTTGAACTCGATGTTAAGTCTGGAAGACTGTAAAGTGCCTAATCGGAAGATTGTTTGTCCAGAAGTTGTTTGTCCACTTTGCATTGTGCTTCACTGCATGTTGCAACAAGCCAAGGACAGCCATGGGGACATGAGATTCCAGCATCTGCAGTAATTTGCTTTTACAACAACAATTGACACCAACAGCCAGTACTGCTGCCTCACAGCACCAGGGACCCGGGCTCAATTCTGGCCTCGGTTGACTGTGTGGAGATTGCATGTTCTCCCTTTGTCTGCGTGGGTTTCCTCCGGGTGCCCTGGTTTCCTTTCACAGTCCAAAGCTGTGCAGGTTAGGGGTACTGGCCATGCTAAACTGCTCCTCACTTTCCCAAGAAGTGTGGGTGAAGGGAATTATACATGCAACCCCTGCAATGCTGAAGGAGGCCATTCGACCCATCGAGTCTGCACCGACAAGAATCCCATCCCGGCCTTATCTCTGAAACCCCACATATTTACCCTGCTAATCCCTCTAAAATACACATTCTAGGACACTAAGGGGCAATTTAGCATGGCCAAGTAACTTAACCTTCACATCTTTGGACTGTGGGAGGAAACCGGAGCACCCGGAGGAAACTCACGCAGAAGCGGAGAGAATGTGCAAACTCCACACAGACAGTGACCCAAGCCAGGAATCAAACTCAGATCCATGGAGCTGTGAGGCAGCAGTGCTAACCACTCTGTTACTGTGCTGCCCATAAATTAGTGAGGTAAATGCGTGGGGATAGTTCCGGGTATGGACCTGGGTCAGATGCACTTTTGAAGAGTTGGTGCAGACTCGATGGGCCGAATGATCTGCTTCTGCACAGTAGGGATTCTATGATCTATATGGGTCCAGAAAATCAGGAGCAGGAGAGAGCATATTAATCTATTTAAACGAATCAAATGGTGTAATATGTGATGTTTTATGTTCTTTGTAAAATCTGGGTTAATATTTGAACAGGAGTTAATAATTTTTCCTTTTTAGCAGACCCGGAAGATTTGGGATATGGGGGGAAATCGGTTTATTTTTCGGTTGAGCAAAACTTAATTCGTTTGCAACAGGAGGGAGAATTTCCTCAGAGCTTCTCCCACTCTGCTACCAAGACGTCAGAGCAAGTTGGTCAGAAACCCTATTTACTCATGTAAATCCAATTTGCATGCTTAAACAGGATTTCTGACAAATTTATTGTGGTGGAGGAGGAGAAGCCCCAAGGCAATTGACTGCCAGTAATCTGCCGACTGTAACAAGCAGCTTTTCAGAAGCAACGATTTTTGCTCATTGCCTATTATTCTCAGCCGAAAGTAAATTGTAACATCAGAGTTATGAACTGCAGTAATATCACTTCTTTTTCTTGGTTTCTCAGAAGGATGTCCCAGATGAAATGAAGGATCTGCCCGAGACGTGGGATGACAGCAGTGACGCTCAGTCAGACTCGCAGAGCACAGAGAGCAATGAGAAAAGAGAAAGAAAGAGAAGTAGGTGGAATTTGGAAGGCAATTCAGGGTTGAAAATTAATCATGTGACCTCAAACTACGAACTTCTTTCCTGGGAACAATAAATTAACTTGGAGTGGAATTTATTGCTCTTCCCTGTGGCATGTTTGATGACGGGTCATTTAATTAGGCAGGAGGGAGAAGGATAGAGACTGTGCTGTCTTCCTGCTTTAATCTAACTAAATCTGTAGTGGAAAGACCCATGGAGGGCCTTCCTGCTCTGCTGTGAATTGAGGTGCTTAACATAACTCCATCAATGCACATCTACAGGCCTGAAATTGCCACAGTTGGGTGCAGGGGGCTTCCCATGTGGGATTACTAGCTAGCTACCATGGGGATCCCTCATTCAAAGGCACTCAGTGCCATTGGAGGGATTCGGCTGACCACTCCTCACCCTAAAGCTGATAGCCATCACCTTGCTCTTTCTGCTGACCGAACCTCCTCACTCCTCAGAAACTCCTGCCGCTATCCAGGTAAGTGCTGAGGTGGCATTTAATAAAGCATGCCTTCCCTAAAATAAGCAACTCGAGGCTCTTGCTGGCTCTCCAGCCAACAGTGAAGACCCCCATCAACTCCATTAAATACCGCTCCTGGTTTCCATTTTTCATGTCTGTGAAATTGGAACTAAAGTTCAGGCTGATTCAGTCCCATTGTCTTCCAGCAAGAGGTGCGCTCAAGTTTCCATTAGATAGTTGTCACTTCTGAATAGATGCAAGCATATGGTGCCCTATCACTTCAGGACAAAGCCAAATTCATCCAGGCAGAAGGTGTGGGCCTGAATGTTTAGTATGATGGGTGCCAACAGATCCCTGCTGACTCCAGATTCACTGCATTTAATGCTGAAACGAATATTGATTGGCAGCAGGTGGGACTTATGTCTTAAATTGTTCGAAAGCCCCACCTTGGAGAATTTGTATGGTCTTTTTCATTCCTATGTAATTCCCATATGGACAGTTCCAAGTTTGAGCTCGGTTTAAGAGGAGCTTTGCACATTATCTGGCATTCTCCCTTGTCCTAAAATGTTTAAATCTCACTACAGTTCTAATTTTAGTACTTTAACACAAATATGATTTAATGGAACAAATGGCAATCGGGTCCAAAGTGTTTTTATTGCTTGCCATTATTAATCATTAGTAACTGGGAGCTCACAATTTCAAGTTGGAACTTAAAGTAATAAAACAAGAAGTAAAACCGTTTTTTCGCACTAACTGCACATGCAGAGTTTGAAAACTAAATGCTAAATGAGAAAAAGCTGTACATTACAAAAGATTAATGGTTCTCGTCCAACATGACTAATTCGTTACAGCCAGTTATTGGATTGGTTAAGAATACTGAATAGCAACATCATACCTCTGGCTGTTTCCCAGGTTAATAATTTGTATTTCAAACTCCTTTTTCGTTGAAGGGTGAAACACCATTTCCAAATTTTGTTCACATTTTGGTGGAAATGGTGATGCTAGGGATTTATTTTGAAAACAACTACTTGTAGTTAAAAACAAAATACCGTGGATGCTGGAATCTGGAACATAAACAGAAAATGCTGGAAAATCTCAGCAGGTCTGATAGCATCTGTGGAGAGAGAACAAAGCCAATGACTCGAGCCTGGATGACTCTTCCTCAGAGCTCTGACCAAAAATAATCCAGAATCGGAATAATCTTACCTGTAGTGACTTGTGATTAGATGTCTCAGTGGAGTTTGTTCATTCACTGTGTGGAGTCCCTGTGCATAGACTCATTGTTTGCAATGTTAATTTATTCTGAAATGTATTATTTCATGGGTGTCACTGACAAGGCCAGCATTTGTTGCCAATCCTTAATTGTCCATGAACTCAGTGGCTTGCTAGGCCATTTCAGAGGACAGTTAAGAATCATCCACATTGCTGTGGGTCTGGCGTCACATGTAGACCAGACCAGGTAAGTATGGTAGATTGCCTCCTCTGAAGGGACATTAGTGAACCAGACTAGCTGTCAATTCCATATTTTAATTAAGTGAATGTGAATTCCACCAGCTACTGTGGTGGTATTTGAACCCATGTCTCCGAAGCATTAGCCTGAGCCTCTGAATTACTAGTCCAGTGGTATTTTCACAGTAACTTCATTGCAGTGTTCATGGAAGCCTACTTGTGATACTAACAAATAAACTTAGTGAAATTACCAGTATGCCACCATCTCCCCCTGCAGTTAGGAGGAAGTCTTGTGATACAGTGGATGGTGTCCCAGCCTCTGGTCAGAGATTCTGGGCACAGGACCCACTCCCAAGATTTGATGGTGTGTGTTCATAATGTGGCCAAACAGGTTGAGTTTCAACTTGCAAATCTTTCCACCACGTGCAAATAGCAGATGGTAAGAGTGGCAGAGATTTCTGAATAGCCGTGTGATAGAAAAAAATTGGAGCCTCTAGCATCAGTCTCCATGGTTTCATGCTATAACTGGCATGTAGAAATATGTTGCCACATCAACTTGGACTCCTTGGGAGGTCCGATTAAATTAGGCAGCCGGCATGGATCAGATTGGTGCCGACTGCTTGGCATTCTGTGCCCGTTCTGATTGGGGTGAATTCGAGACTTGCCTCCTTGCTCGACCAGTGATAGAAATTGCAGTGTTGTGTGTCAGACCTGCCTTCAGGCAGAGAACTCAAGAAGACAAAGTTGCAAGAAGAATACTGTCCTTCTGCCAGTGTTGCTATAAATTTCGGCTCTATTGAGTAACTGATTAAAATTAGTAATTAAGAGATGAATGTATTTTGGCAACAGTCGGAATTGAATCCATGTACATGCATTTCATTCAGATCTTGCTCCACAAAGGAGTGCTGGCAATACTGCAAAAATTGACAGTTGTGGAAATGTATTTTTAATAACTGCATTTTCCTGCTGAACAAGATAGATCTTGTTTGTAATATGCTGGTATTGCACAAAGTGAGCCTCAGTTTACATTCCGTAACAAAAATAATTGGATTGCATAACCCTACAGTATTGTTGTCTTTGAGTTCAATGCATTCTGCACAAGTCCATTTCTTTGTAAGATATATTTTAATGATGACAGGACTCTAATTTAGAAGGAAAGTGAGACTTGCATTTATCTAGCACCTTGCATAGCTTCGGAATGTTCCAAAGTGCTTCGTAACCAGTGTAGTACTTGTGAAGTGTGATCACGATTGTAATCACAGCAACAAGAACTTACATTTACATTGCACCTTTAACATATAAAAATATCCCAAGCTGCTTTGCAGAAGCATTATCAGCAAAATTTGACACTCAACCACATGAGAAGACATCAGGGCAGGTGAGGAAAGTATTAAGAGTCTTTTTCAAGTACCAGAAATGTAAAGAAGCAGAGAGGTTTAGGTAGGGCTACATGGGAAATGTAGTCTGAATTATTGATAGAAGCTCGGATCATTCCAAACTGAAGAGTTGGAGAAGATGAAAAATCAAAAACACCTTTCTGCTTTTGGATGGATAGTGAGGGGCAAAATTCAGAGCTGTTAAATTAATTCCCTTCCTGTCTGTAATATTAGAACATAGAACATAGAACATTACAGCGCAGAACAGGCCCTTCGGCCCACGATGTTGCACCGACCAGTTAAAAAAAAAAACTGTGACCCTCCAACCTAAACCAATTTCTTTTCGTCCATGAACCTATCTACGGATCTCTTAAACGCCCCCAAACTAGGCGCATTTACTACTGATGCTGGCAGGGCATTCCAATCCCTCACCACCCTCTGGGTAAAGAACCTACCCCTGACATCGGTTCTATAACTACCCCCCCTGTGGCCCTGGAATATGTAAATTAGGGACATAATCCTTGTTAAATTGTGAGGAAGGTAGCTCGCAAACAAAGAAGGGTTATAGACAGTGCAAGAGGGAGGATGGATGGGGGATAGAGAAGGGGAGAGCTCAGACCAAAGGATTGAGATGTGTTTACTTTAATGCCAGGAGTATAGTGAATAAGGGGGATGAGCTCAGAGCGTGGATCGATGCATGGAAGTGTGATGTGGTGGCCATTACAGAGGCTTGGATGTCTCAGGGACAGGACTGGATACTCCAGGTGCCGGGATTCAGATGTTTCAGGAAGGACAGGGAGGGAGGCAAGAGAGGGGGTGGAGTGGCACTGCTGATCAGGGATAGTGTCACAGCTGTAGAGAAGGTGTATGCTGTGGAGGGATTGTCTACAGAGCCTCTGTGGGTGGACGTTGGGAGTGGGAAGGGATCGATCACTTTGCTGGGAGTTTTCTATAGGCCGCCTAATAGTAACAGGGAGGTGGAGGAGCAGATAGGGAAACAGATCCTGGAGAGTTGCAATAACAGCAGAGTTGTTGTGATGGGAGACTTTAATTTCCCAAACATAGATTGGAATATCCCTAGGGTAAGGGGATTGGATGGGGAGGAGTTTGTTAGGTGTGTTCAGGAGGGGTTCCTGACACAGCATGTGGACACGCCTACAAAAGGAGACGCTGTACTTGATCTGATACTGACCAATGAACCTGGACAGGTGTCAGATCTCTCAGTGGGAGAGCATCTTGGGGATAGCAATCATAACTCTACCTCCTTTATGCTTGCATTGGAAAATGAGAGGATCAGGCAAGCTAGGAAAGCGTTTATATGGAGTAAGGGGAAATATGAAGACATAAGGCAGCAAATTAGAGTAAATTGGAAGGAGGTATTCTCGGGGAAATGTACTGAAGAGAGGTGGCAGTTTTTCAAGGAATGTCTGTCTAGAGTTCTACAGGACAATGTTCCGAGCAGACAGGGAGGAGTTGGTAGGTTAAAGGAACCGTGGTGCACGAAAGCTGTGCGGGACCTAGTCGAGAAGAAAACGAAAGCGTACAAAAGTTTCAGAGAGCTTGGCGAAGATCGGGATCTAGATGAGTATACGGCTTGTCGGAAAGGACTAAAGAAGGAAATTAGGAGAGCCAGAAGGGGTCACGAGAAGGCCTTGGCAGGTAGAATTAAGGAAAACCCTAAGGCGTTCTATAAATATGTGAAGAGTAAAAGGATGAGACGTGAAGGAATAGGGCCTATAAAAGGTGAAGGCGGGAAAACCTGTACGGAACCAGTAGAAATGGCAGAGGTGCTTAATGAGTATTTTGCCTCGGTTTTCACAGAAGAGAAGGACCTGAGTGGATGTACTGCGGGCTTACGGTGGACTGAAAAGATTGAGTCTGTGGACTTTAACAAAGAGGTTGTGCTGGAATCTTTGAATAGCATCAAGATAGATAAGTTGCCAGGTCCGGATGGGATATACCCCAGGTTACTGTGGGAGGCGAGGGAAGAGATTGCAGAGCCTCTGGCGATGATCTTTGCGTCGTCGATGGAGAGGGGAGAGGTGCCGGAGGATTGCGGATGTGGTTCCTATTTTCAAGAAGGGGAATAGGGATAGCCCAGGAAATTACCGACCGGTGAGTCTAACCTCAGTGGTTGGTAAGCTGATGGAGAAGATCCTGAGGGACAAGATTTATGAGCATTTAGAGAGGTTTAGTATGCTCAAGAATACTCAGCATGGCTTTGTCAAAGGCAGATCGTGCCTTACGAGCCTGGTGGAGTTCTTCGAAAATGTGACTAAACACATTGATGAAGGGAAAGCGGTAGATGTGGTTTATATGGATTTTAGCAAGGCATTCGATAAGGTCCCCCATGCAAGGCTTCTAGTAAAAGTGAGAGGGCATGGGGTCCAAGGGGCTGCTGCCCTGTGGATCCAGAACTGGCTTGCCCAAAGGAGGCAGAGAGTGGGTATAGATGGGTCTTTTTCTAAATGGAGGTCGGTCACCAGTGGTGTGCCCCAGGGATCTGTTCTGGGACCCTTGCTGTTTGTCATTTTCATAAATGACCTGGATGAGGAAGTGGAGGGATGGATTGGTAAGCTATGCCGATGACACGAAGTTTGGTGGGGTTGTGGATAGTCTGGAGGGATGTCAGAAGTTACAGAGGGACATAGATAGGTTGCAAGACTGGGCGGAGCAGTGGCAGATGGACTTCAACCCAGATAAATGCGTAGTGGTCCATTTTGGCAGGTCAAATGGGATGAAGGAGTATAATATAAAGGGAAAGACTCTTAGTACTGTAGAGGATCAGAAGGACCTTGGGGTCCGGGTCCATAGGACTCTAAAATCGGCCCCGCAGGTGGAGGAGGTGGTTAAGAAGGCGTATGGTGTGCTGGCCTTTATCAATTGAGGGATTGAGTTTAGGAGTCCGGGGATAATGATGCAGCTATATAAGACCCTCGTCAGATCCCGCTTGGAGTAGTGTGCTCAGTTCTGGTCGCCTCACTATAGGAAGGATGTGGAAAAGATTGAAAGGGTGCAGAGGAGATTTACAAGGGTGTTGCCTGGATTGAGTGGCATGCCTGATGAGGATAGGCTGAGGGAGCTCAGTCTTTTCTCCTTGGAGACCTAATAGAGGTATATAAGATGTTGAGAGGCATAGATCGGGTGGACTCTCAAAGGCTTTTTCCCAGGGTGGAAATGGCTGCTACGAGAGGACACAGGGCACAACTTGTGGGGCCGAAGGGCCTGTTTTGTGCTGTAGTTTTTCTATGTTTCTATGTTAAACGATTCCCTTGACACAGAGGTGAGGATTCTACAGTGGCTTCCACAGTTGTCAACCAAAGATTAATCTTTGAAATCACATTTTTTAATAAACATCTTACTTGGAGCCAGAAGTCAGGATCAGTACACAAACAGCCCTCACCTCCCCAATAGACTTAACCAACCACCTTATCTGAGGACCATTGCCACAAGGGATGTTGTGGGACAGAGCTGTTTACTATCAATTGGCTGCCTGTGGAGGCATAACCAGCAACAGTAGATCACCCCGGATCAATTTCTATCAATTCTCTGTCTCCTATGGAGGCAGTGAGAGTCTGGATCTCCGAAAATGGGTGCAGACAAATGTTATGCTAGATTTTCAATATAAATTCTTGGTGGATGAATGGAAAAAAGGTTCGTGTGTAGCGTAAAACACATTTTGCATTATTGGAGTTGTTCAGCTTCTATCACTGATACCTACACAGTCTCTCAAAAGCTGTTTACTTTTTAATAAAAGACTCAATTCTTTACCCATAGAGAGAAGTACCCTGGAGATACTTTGCAGCTGGCACAGGTGGACTCAAAGCAGTCACCACCTTCGTTCTGTTACTGATTGTTTTCCACATTAAAAATGAGAATTCTTATAAAAACGAGGAAACTCATAAAACAATGATTATTGTTCATTTACTTTTGCCTCTAAATTTAGGTATTAAGTTTAAAGTTGTTAAAAATTGTTGGGTGGAAAAAATACTGTTGCAGAAAGGTCACTGCTTTAGCACTAATGCAGTTAATGTTTTTATCAATGATGTTAATCAGCAGGTATATCCATTATTAATGTGACTGACATTTTGTGTAGCATAATTCATGATGAAATTTATAAAATGTAAACTGTTGGGAACCTTTTCTTGGAAATTATTGCAAGCATTGTAGTAAAAATGAAGAAAATAATATCTTCTTTTGAACTTGGTTTCAAACGTGAAAGAATTGTGTAGTTAGCTGTAGTCTGTGGTATGTGGTTTTCATGCAGCCACGGTTGCTATTCGAACAACTGTGGGACAGTTTTTCTTTTGCAAGAAATCTTTCAGCCTTTACAGTGCTTAAACAGAGTGCTCTGGTTCCAACAACTTGTAGTTGATTAGTGCCTCGAATCCAATAAATTGTCTTATGTGTTTCACATAGGGAAGGATGCACCGAGCAGCAATAGAAGGATGATCAAGTGCACAGTCAAAAAGATTTTGAGCAGACTTTTCAAAGTAGGGAGTAAAGTAGCATGGCACAGAGGTTAAGGGAAGTTCTAGATAGGGTCCAAGATGGTTAAACATTTGGCAACCTCATGAAAGGTACAAGGACAGTGGGGAATGCAGGAGAGACCAGACTTGGAGGATTTTGCTCCGCAGATGCGAACTGACTTGCTGAGTATTTCTATCATTTTCTGTTTTTGTTTCAGATTTCCAACATCCCCAGTATTTTACTTTTTGCTGGAAGGATCTGGAATATGTGCTGGGGCGTACAGCTGGAGGAGGTTGCGGAATTGTTACGGATTGTGTTTCTCATTTGTTTTTGTTTCATATGCTGATAATTGTGAAAAGCTAACTGCAGTGTTTTATGAAATTAGTTTTGTGTTCTTGAAAAGGGCTATAATAATACTTTGAAAATGGTTTAATCAACCAGTAATGACCAAGAAGTGGTGTGCTGTGGCTTTAAGAAAGCGACTTCCTGCGGTGCGGGCCTCTGGATTGCGAGCTCTGAGTCACAGCTGTGACTGATTGAAGATGGTTGTAACAGTTGAATGTGGTTACTGGGGCCCCAAGATGTCATCACTAACAACATAAGTCTGGAATGTGGTACAGATTATGTACAGAGAAGTTGTTACTGGTTCAACAAGCTAAGCCATCTTCTGTTTCTGCATTTTAAAATGTTATACACGTGCATGCCTCAGTAGAGATACAGAGGAGTGATTAGAAGAGCTGTTATCAGACCAGAGCTTAATAAAGATTAAGAAAAAGCAATTTGCACACTGACAAAATTTAACTAGTTGGTTTCACTGTTCTATTTTGGATATATTGGCCGGAGTTTTCTGACCGTTCATGCCCCACTGCCCCTGCAAGCAAGAATGGAGAATTTGGCACTGAGCCAAATCTCCATTCACTGCAGCGGGAGCAGAGAATCCCGCCGGCTTGAATAGCCAGAAAATTCCAGCCCTTAACTTTGGCAAGAAACTACCATTTAGATGCACAAGATTGAGGTATAATCAATAATGAGAATGATATGATATAGTTCTGTTAAAATACCTACCTCAATCTCCAATTCAGTAGAGTCAGGCCTATTTATACCAGTTTGTTCTGTTTCTGTTAACATTTCAGGCACAGTTACCCATTGATGTAATGTATACTATGATCAGCAGTGATACCCAGAGCAAGCAACATACAATGCTGCCTTGATAATAACCAAAGGTACTTTGGTGTAATTATTTTACCTGTATCACTGGTTTTTCACTTTTCACTTGAGATGTGGCTTGGCTATATTAATAGCAAAAATGCAAGACTGGGTTTTTATTTTTCATATTCTATTGACCAAAATTTTGAAACTAAATTCTATTTTCATACTGGCAAGTATCTACGTTGTCCAAAGTCAAAGTTTGGCTAACAACCGTTAATCCTGGATCTGTGCATCTCTTTTTAATTAAACCATGAAAATATTATAACATGGGCATCGTAGGACCAGCCAAATAGACTGAAATTGGAATTTCTGATCCTGTGCATTTGTGCATTCCTATCAGCACTTCCAAGTAGCATTAAATTGTGCTCTTTCTGTTGTTTAAGTCTTGAATCCATCTGCTGGATAATGCCTTTGCTATAAAAGTGGCCAACTGACAAGTGGGTTAGAAAATGTATATCAAGGGAAGTTATGATACCACTCGGAACAGCAGGGATGAGTTAAATGAAAATGCGCAGTCTTCTTTTGCTGTTGATTCCCACAGAGAGCCAGTTGAGTTTGGTAAGTTCTGTTGTGCAGTGTGTGAGATTTAACATGCATGTAAGTTTACATCAGCAAAACTGATTAATATGGGATAAAGTTGGCATGAATGGAGTGTGAGCATGTGTGTCTGTGTGTATGTGTATTGTATATAATAAATTACATTGGGAGCCAAGACAAAGTGTAGTAGTGAAGTGGAGGGTGAGAAGATCGGGATGAGGGTTTAGGTGTAATTTGGTCTACATTTTAAGTCCGATATTTTGTCCTTCTGTGAAGTATTTACAGCTTAATCATATGGAAATTGAGAAAAGAGACATAGAGTTGGTTGAAATGTGAATGTTTTTCAGCAGTACAGGCTTGAGAGCTGAGATCTGCAAAAGTAGTGTTAGAGCATTGTCATCGGGGGTGGATATAATTACAGCACTAAGTTTAAATAGGCCTTTTTGTTATAAATGTTGGGATTTAAGTTCATAATGCTGACTTCAATTACATCTGAAAGTCGTGGTGCAACTATGAACTGACCTTGAACCCTGCTTCACCTGTCGGCATGATCAAAGTTGCAGATGTTAGTTTTTTTTGTCGAACTCTAGCATTGTGGGTAGGGAGTCAGGGAAGTGTATTCTTCAAGTGAGGCAGACTTAATTGCATCACATCTTACAGTGGCTTGATCTTTCCATGAGGTGCAAAAGAGAGTGCAAGATTATGAGATGTTGCATCACTTCCTGTTCTTATGTATATTGAGTCATTGGCATATTATACAGTTCGAATTAACAGTTTATATTACAAAAGGTTGCACAGGTAACTCAGTCCTCACTATAAAGTCTAGCATTCTGTCTTTTTTTATATTTTCATGTTTGGTCATCATGTGTCGTGGTGCCATGAATGAAACTTGCTGGTACTTCAGTTTTGCTGCCAGTTTGCAGAAAGTGCAAACTGATAATGTTGCAGCAAAGGATACAGGTATCTGGGCTCAGAGTGAACAAAGCAAGCAACTCATATCTCCCTAACCAACCAGATAGAAGAATTGTGAAATTACCAGTGCGAGGACTGAAAAGGAAGTGTAGGATAGAATGTTTGAATTTGATGTCAAATCAGCTGCAGAAAGAGAATGGGAGTGTAGGAAAGAATGGCTTAAGAGAGAAAGGAAAAAAATAAAGTAAATATATGTTTTGCATTTTTAAAATCTCCAACAGCTATTTATAATTAGGTTTCAATGCTAAGGAAGTTGGCTGACCTCAGTAATCTAACATTTATCATGTTGTTAACAGGATACGGCACTTACACTAACATGGACTAGACTTAACAGCGAGTTCAGTATATATATATATATATATGCTGCACAAACACAGCAACATCGTGCTGATCTGTGCTTTTCAGCTGTGAGCCATTACCCGGCATTATTTTGACAGCAAATTGAGCTATCAAGTTCCTATGTAGACTTGTAATAATACACTGCTCCCAGTGGTGACATTTAGTACCATAAATGGTCAGAGGGAGGGAGGACAGGTTGAGAAGTTTACATGGACAGTTCCAATGAAATGTGTAGAGTTAGGAATTTATAATGAAGAAAATGACAGCAAGTGTGACAAGAATGTGATAAAAATTAGGTTTTGTGGACAGAATTTGTCCACAGATGTAAGAATCTGCCAGTTGTTGTTTACTGTCACTGATGCGCTTCCTAGGTGAGTACACAGTCGGCTCTGACGAGAAACCAACACCTGTGAGTACAAAGTGTTTTCAAATGCAAAATACAGGAAGTGAATACAATGCATTGAATGTACTTCCTGCAACACCACCACCCACCAACACTCTAGTTCCTTATTCAGTAATGTGGTTGAGGATTGTTTGTCAAGACTTCACGCAGCTAATATTGGCAATATATTTTAGAGCCCCAATTCGTATAAAGTATCTGCAAAGAGAATGCACATTTCCCATCTGTGTATGCAGGTTGTTGCATTTCAGAATAAGTGATTTGGGTGTCATGATAGCTTAGCAGTTTAATATTCTGCAGGCCTAAATATGCAAGCATGAATCAAAAATGTGAATATTGTTTCCTTGATTTTGTCAGTCAGTGAGTCATTCATCTCAGTTTTATTAGGTTTTATTCAGAAACAGAGAAGAGACCAGCTATCTGCACTGGTTTGGCACTTCTGAGCAAATGTGCTCTGGGGATAGCCGTGGAGATGGGCCAAGTCATCAAAATTATCCTAGTAAGATAAGAGAATCTGCATTCAGATGATCGATCATTTGTATGTATAAGGGGCGGGGACATTGTAATTGAAGTCACTTTAAAGCAAGAGCTTTAATATACAGATTGCTGTATCAGTCAATATCAATAGAAAGATATAGCTTCAAAGTTGCTATTTAATTCTCTAAGGCAATGAATTCCATTGCACATTAACATTCTTCACAAAGTGATCATTTCATTCTGCCCTATAGCATTTGCAACATGACATCATTTATTTCATATACTTCTTGCTACAGGAAACTTGCTGATAAAAATCAACACCCGCTTCCTTATAAGTACAGAAATAAAGTTACAGAAAGCGGAAATGTCACTTTTTTTCAAAGAAACACTTCAATTTTGCTGACATAAACTGCAATACTGTGCTGTTCAGCCAATGAGCTTAGCAGTTGGAAACGGCAAAAAATAAGCAGCACGGCAGCAGCTTCAACCGTTCAGAGGTTAAGTCAGAAAAAGAAAATGTTGAATAAAATCTTTTACTCTGATCAGTACAAAGGTAAGGAACACTGATACTAAGTGGGAAACTTGTGTATTTTAGTCAATCTACTGTCTGTTAAAGTGATTCATGTTTTGAAGGAGGCAGAATCCCAGTTGTCTTGGCCGGTGTGGGTGGAACCCAAACTCAAGATTTATTTAGTCATGTTAGCTCTGGGAGTCCTCTTTCAGACCTGCAAAATAAATCTGGCAATTTTTTTGTGCAGAGCTGCATTTTTTCTTCACTCAAGCTGATGAAAAGCTGAAAGATGTCTTCTTTCATTTCTGAGGCCTGCTTTGAAAATTTAATGACAATATAATGCAATCTAAATTTACCAAAGAACTGAAAGTGACCAAATCATTTTAGAAGTAATGCTGCAGCTTTGAAATGCCTTAACATGGGACAGGATCTGCATTATGGGAGAAATATGTCGGTTTATAATTTTGTGACTGTTTAGAATAACTCCAAACTGTGCTTGATAATACTGCTTTGGCATCTTTTATATGTTGTGCCTAGTATTCAATACAATAAACAATCATACTCATTTTCCTAATTTGTATGCTTGTGTGTCTGTATATATGGACAGACTTGCTTACAACTGGTACTGCTTTAAGAAATCAGACTTTCCAAGGTCTTGTACTTAGTTGTAATATTCGGTGCCCTGTGTGTTCACAGCAGCAACCACCCATAAGGGTATTACTTTGATATTTGTAATAACAGCCTAATAAAAAGAACTTGCCACCTTCAGAATTACACTTCCCTTTTATTGGCCAGAATGAGAAGTTCAGTAACTAAGTAAGCATCTGTGAACCTTGATCTCGGAAATTGTTTAAGAACAAATGGGGCAGCAGGTTGTAGGGAGGGGTTAGACAGTAAAGTTGTAATGGGTGCAGTTCACTTGTGTTCAAAATTCTGCATGTCCTCCAAGATTAAATGTTCAGCTAATTTCAAAGAGATCTTTCTCGGACTGTTATGTGAAGTTGAACTCAGATGAAACCAGGTATTTCTTTTTTACCTGCAGTATTATTTTTCAGGAAGTAGTTGTTAATTTCCCTCGGTGGCCTGTCAGCTAAATACGCCAGGCTTGACTTTGAACTTCACAGATTTGGTTTCAAGTTTGTGCTGAACAAGCTGATCTCAGCCAAGGCAGCGGTACAGCACTGCTATTGGCCTACACATATATAAATTAGGGAAATGAAAAATCATGCTGGCAGTCTGCTTCAGGTTGAAAGATAGTGACTTCTGCTGGGAAATTTGTATGATTGTCAATTGCAACAAAATTGCCTTCCATATATCTTTTATGATATGAATATCTCACCAATACTAAGACTAAGGGCCACTCCTGGAAACTGGGTGAGGCACGACAGGTGCCCCTGTCAGTCTTGTGCAAATATATTCACATCATGGGCAGGATTTCACGGCCTCGCTCAAGCAAGACTATAAATTCCCACCAAAGGTCAACGGACATTTCTGTTGGCCCCTTGCCCACTGTGATTCCGTGGCGGGCGAGGCAGTAGAGTTCTGGCACAAGGTTCAGCACCAAGTGAAAGGAGATTCATTCATGTACTGACTCCCAGCTTTTGCTGTCCAGCTGCTCTTGGCCATGTCACTGCACAAGTACAACATAATTAGGCTGTGGTGTGATAGAAATGATATGTGCCTAAGTTTTGTTCTATTAAATGAGAAAAATAAGTAACGTAATTTGGCCACAATTTATTATTTAAAGGCACATGCCTTCAAGTGTATTCCTCATGGTAGGTTGATGCAAAAGGTTGGATCTCATGGGATAAAGGGGGAGGTGGCTAGATGGGTGGAGAACTGGCTTGGTCACAGAAGACAGAGGGTGGTAGTGGAAGGGGCTTTTTCCGGCTGGAGGCCTGTGACTAGTGGTGTTCCGCAGGGCTCTGTATTGGGACCTCTGCTGTTTGTGATTTATATAAACGATCTGGAAGAAGGTGTAACTGGGGTGATCAGTAAGTTTGCGGACAACACAAAAATGGCTGGACTTGCAGATAGTGAGGAACATTGTCAGAGGCTACAGAAGGAAATAGATAGGCTGGAAATTTGGGCAAAGAAATGGCAGATGGAGTTCAATCCAGATAAATGCGAAGTGATGCATTTTGGTAGAACTAACGTAGGGGGGAGCTATACGATAAATGGCAGAACCATAAAGGGTGTAGATACGCAGAGGGACCTGGGTGTGCAAGTCCACAGATCCTTGAAGGTGACATCACAGGTGGAGAAGGTAGTGAAGGCGGCATATGGCATGCTTGCCTTTATAGGACGGGGCATAGAGTATAAAAGTTGGGGTCTGATGTTGCAGATGTATAGAATGTTGGTTCGGCCGCATTTGGAATACTGCGCCCAGTTCTGGTCGCCACACTACCAGAAGGACGTGGAGGCTTTAGAGAGAATGCAGAGGAGGTTTACCAGGATGTTGCCTGGTATGGAAGGGCTTAGTTATGAGGAGAGATTGGGGAAACTGGGGTTGTTCTCACTGGAAAGACGGAGGATGAGGGGTGACCTAATAGAGGTGTATAAAATTATGAAAGGCATAGATAGGGTGAACGGTGGGAAGCTTTTTCCCAGGTCGGTGGTGATGTTCACGAGGGGTCATAGGTTCAAGGTGAGGGGGGGGGGCGTTTAACACTGATATCAGAAGGACGTATTTTACGCAGAGGGTGGTGGGGGCCTGGAATGCGCTGTCGGGCAAGGTGGTGGAGGCAGACACACTGGGAACGTTTAAGACTTATCTAGATAGCCACATGAACGGAGTGGGAATGGAGGGATACAAAAGAATGGTCTAGTTTGGACCAGGAAGCAGCACGGGCTTGGAGGGCCGAAGGGCCTGTTCCTTTGCTGTATTGTTCTTTGTTCTTTGTTCCTCCACTGTGAATCAATTTCTGATGCTTTCTTTTGCAAAGCCAGCAATACTTGATCAGCTAGATGAAACAATATGTAATTGAACTATAGAACAGGAAGACCCCAGGTCAGTTTGCCAGTTGAGTCATGTGGTGGTAAAGGTGCTGTATTTGAACTCCGCATCCCAAGACTGAGGAAGAAAAAATACCCAGGGTTTTTCTTCTTATCTACCCGATGAGCTCTGTGTGTGGGTGGGATAGCACTCAGCTCAATAATATTTACGTGTCCATAGTCATGTGATGCTTGTAACCAAAGTAATGAGCCCAGGGGCTACCTACACAATGAAGTTGAAGTTGTTACAGAAAAGGGAGAGTAGAGGCAAGAAAAAGAAAGGAAGATTAAAAAGTTGGAGTAAGAACAAATATATTTCATAAAACAATTCTAGGTCTGCTGATTTATTTTTACGGCATCTATCTTTTGAGCGATAACTACTTTAAACTGAAATAGCCCAGGCTTGTCTCAACTTTATGGTCTTCTACCATAAAACATGTTAGGTGTTATGAATCTACATGACGTTAAAGTTAATGACAAGTGTAAAGCAATACCTAGCTCGAGAGGTAACCCTAACCTTGAAGTAAACATTGTTCCTTTGCTATTGCATTTTCACTGCTAGTCCTATGGGAGTACTTTCCCCATCAAAGATTGCAGCAGTTCAAGATGGTGACTCAACACCATTTTCTTAAGGGCAATTAAGGATGGGCAATAAGTGCTGGCCTTGCCAGCAACACCTACATCCCACGTATGAAGGCATAAAAAATATTAAATTTGGTAAAACAGAAAATTATTGCCTGAAAATTATTCAGTTCACCACATTTGAATGGTTAGCTTGTTTATCTAAGCTGCTCATGAACTTGCTGAAGTCCGAGTCTGGATATGATTTTTGTAAGAGTTTTAACAACACCAGCTAAATACGCCAGGCTTGACTTTGAAGTCCAACAGGTTTATTTGGTAGCAAATGCCATTAGCTTTCGGTGCGCTGCTCCTTCATCAGATGGAGTGAATATCTGCTCTCAAACAGGGCATACAGTCGCTGTATGCCCTGTTTGAGAGCAGATATTCACTCCATCTGACGAAGGAGCAGCGCTCCAAAAGCTAATGGCATTTGCTACCAAATAAACCTGTTGGACTTTAACCTGGTGTTGTTAAAACTCTTACTGTGTTTACCCCAGTCCAACGCCGGCATCTCCATATCATGATTTTTGTCTCCATGGTTTCTGGTATGCACATTGAGTTTTGCTGGTCCAGTGGATTGGCGCAAACTCTAACAGAAAACTCATTCTGGTGTGGCTAACCTAGGTTTGTTGGAGTCAGTTTATGGGTCATGCTTTCTCTGTTTAAAGCTTTGATTGACCATTCAGGTAGAAAGAGCTAGGAAAAGAGTGCACAGTGCTGAAATTCTGCCAGAGTCTGAATAATGCCCCTTCATAACTTTAGGAGACTAGTGGTTCCCTGGGTATATAAAGCTAAAAACATTGGGTTATACCAGTCTCTGCTGGAGTTCAGGCCAGAGGCTGGTTGAATCCGCATGGAATTTAATTCTGCCTGTAACTTTGTTGAGCTTATTGCATATAGGATGAAGTATCTGTTATCTATCCTCCTATAGCTCATTCTTACTCTCAGCCTGAGTAATTAAATCCTGCCTAATAACAGCATATGATTTTTAACAATATAACTGCTATTATATTCTAACCAATTACCTTATGGTTTTTCCCACTATAAAGTTTCTTTTGAATTTCCACTGCTTTTTGTTCCTCTTCCTTCATTGACAATCATCAGCGTCATCCCAGGCCAATGCAAATGGGGCAAAGTGACTGGCCACCAAAACTTGTGTTAAAATGCTCAGAGGTGCCTTGTCGATGAATTTCTCCCCCATTATCATGTAAAAGTACAACTTTCACTTAAGCCTTTGCCTTAAAGGCTAGCCAACATCAGGGACTTGGTGCCTTGAAAATGAGGGGAGCTTATTTGCCTTTTTTGTTAACATTTTCTCTAAGTTGTGATAAATACATGAACATTTGAAAGAACAACATTAAGCAACCAAGCAGCTATGACCTTTCACTTTGTTTTATCATTTGACATTCGGCTAAGTGTGACCTACTTTTCTTGTCACATGCATTACAGAGCTGTGCAGGACAATAACATCCAATAAAATGTTGTATGATTTACAAGCAGACCTGCCATTTCTATCTTGTAAGTTATGCTTTTTTGTTCATTAATATGAAATACCATTTTATCTAGCCTAAGATTAGACTTTTTAATGGTTTTAGTTATGGCTGTTGCTCAAAATTTACGAGGCATTTGATAAAAGCAATACAGCTATGCATCAAGTGGTGACAACAAAATCTTTATATTCCTATTTTTTCCGGTTTTGCTTCGGGCTTGCATGCTTTTAGAGGGAACAAAAATATTGGTTTGATGTTGAATTGATTGAAGAGGAGGAAGCTGGCAATAAAAACAATGGCCTCGTGACATCAAAGGTTGAATATCATAATAACATGAATGTGAGTGCGCAGAACAGAAGATTGTCGTTCTGAATGAACTACATGATGATGAAGTATCTTCTACACATAATAAAGTGAATATTGTGATTTGAATGTACCCATCTAATTTCAGTGATTAGGTTTAAGCATAAACCAACAAAGCAAAGTTAACTCTTCATCAGATCACTGGAAAATACCCTGAAGTACCCAGTTTAAAAACATAAATGTAAAATCAGCTTTATGATTCCATTTTGCCCCAGCTTTTCGACAGTCATTGTCTGTGAGGTCAAATATCAGTATGTCTGTTATTCTTTTGGAGAATTGTGTTAGGATCTATCAACTGCATACTGATTGGTAACTGTTGTGTTTGTTTTGTGGTTCGTTATTATTTTCTGCTGAATGTGGTGTTGTGCTTACTATACGATACAAACATGATGATGTCTACCCTCAGTGGTTAACAATTGTGATGATTTCAACATAATTTAATTTGAGTGGAAAATAAAACTAAAATGTTATTACTCAGTAATGATGTGGAGATGTCGGCGTTGGACTGAGGTAAGCACAGTAAGAAGTCTCACAACACCAGGTTAAAGTCCAACAGGTTTATTTGGCTCCGAAAGTTAGTGCTGCCAAATTAACCTGTTGGACTTTAACCTGGTGTCCTGAGACTTCTTACATCACTCAGTAACTCATAGGAACGATTGTTAAGTTGAAAATTTGATGTTGGTCTGTTTACATGATTAATTTCATTTTCTGAATATATTAATTTTCCATTCCTTTTTCCAAGTTTCATCCAGGTTATCACCTCAACCAGCCTCACCTCAGTCAAGCTGCCCCTCCCCTTCCATCCCACAGAATAAGATTATGTCTCCATCCCAGAAGCACAGCAAGAAGGCCCTCAAACAGGTCAGTACCTTTCTTATGCCGAATTGCTCTGTGAGACACCTCACACTTGAGATATTTTTCCAACCAGGAGAAAGCCCAGTTAATTAATTCTTGCTGATTAGAAGGGTGTTTGCCAGTTTAAACTCTTAGTTGACTATATTACCATTGGCTGCTGTTAGCCACAACTGAACAAATAAAATTATCCAGCTTTAATGCAGCAGATTCTGTTGCGATCAAGGTTTTCTCTCCAGTCTGTTTTGCCAGAATCTAATATGTAACAAAGTGTATCATTTTAGTAATAGCCCTTAGAATAATTTTAGATTTTTTTATAGTTAGCTAAAACTTTTCAAAAATCCATGGGCAAAATCCTCCCAAGTCCCCGCCATCGAGTTGGATGGGAAGCCAGAAATTAGTTTCATGTCAGTGTGGATTTACAGCAGGATTTTCTGCTGGTGTCACCTTAATGGGTCAGGATAGCAGTCAGAAGCCAGCATGAACCTCAACTGCATCTTGTAATTGGGATGCAGATAAAGGCATCCTCCTGCCCCATTCCAGATTCTTTGCAATGCCGGTGCGAAACAGGTCTGAAACAACATGGCGTCAGGACTCACCTGAAAAATGCTTTGGGATGCCTCTGGAGTTTGGGATGGTTGCTGACAACCCTGGATCCTGGAACACCACAGCAGCGGGTGAGAGGGAGCATCTGCATGTGGTCCTTCCAGATTTGGTGTCCTAGAGGGGGTCCATCTTCCAGCCTCAGAACGTCCTGAAGATCCACCTTTCATCAGTGGTGGGTCAGGGATGTTGACGGCCTTTTCAATATGGCACCCAGACACAACAGCAGACTACGCACCATTCAGGCCTGCCCCATCACCGAACACACCCAGGTGAATAATTAATTAGGTCGGGGCTGGAAGTTTTGGTGTGTTTTCCCGCTGGTCTCCACAGCAGAAAACACTCCACACTCTCATCCCCATCACAGGACTTAGTCTCAAAATGGGAGAATTCCCCCCCACCTTCTTTCCAGAAAAAGTGATGGCATACACTAGAACAAAGCTTGGGTGCAGAATAACCGTCACAATTTTTTTGCCTGAATGCAATTACGTTTTGAAATGAAAAAGATGTAAATAAAAATTAATGTGCTAAAATGTTTTTTCTCTGTCACCAGTTGTGTGGTATAGTATTTTTCCATTCAACAGCATCTGGTCAAAACTTGGCAGTATTGTAAAATGTAAAGAGGACAGTGTTAGATTTCAAAAGGGCATCAGCACGTTGGTGGAGTGGACAGATAGGTTGCAGATGAAGTTCAGTGCAGAGAAGTGTGAGGTGATGCATTTTGGTAGGAAGAACATGGAGAGACACTATAAAATAAAGGATAAAATTCTTAAAGGGGTGCAGAAGCAGAGGATCCTGAATGTGTGTGTGCATTGTTCATTTAAGATGGCTGGACAGTTGAAGAGAGTGGTTAATAAAATGTATCATATTCTGGGTTTTTTCAATAGGGGAATAGAGTACAAGAGCAAGGAAGTTATGCTGATACTCGCTAGACCTCATCTGGAATATTATGTACATTTCTGGGTGCCATACTACAGGAAGGATGTGAGCACATTGGAGACAATGCAGAAGAGGTTTAGAAGAGGAATGAGAAATTTCAGTTGCGAGAATAGATTGCAGAGGTTGGGACTGTTCTCCATGGAAAGAAGTGGTCTAAGGAGATTTGAAAGAGATGCTCAAAATCATGAGGGGGCTGGACAGAGAACTCGAGGGCATAGATTTAAAGTGATTTGCAAAAGAAGCATATATGATGTGAGGAAAACATTTTCCACACAGCGTACGGTTCTGGTCTGGAATGAACTGCCTGCTGGTGTGGTGGAGGCAGGTTAAATCGAGGCATTCAAGAAGGCATTAGATGACTATTTGAAAATAAATAATGTGCAGGGATACAAGGGAATGGCAGGAAATCATGCTGCCTATTTGGAGAGCCGGTGCAGGCACAATGGACCAAATGGCTCCTTAAATTGAACAATCATTACCTGACTTCAATGTTTCTTGGCTCACTTTTAAATTTTGCCCCACAATTACATCAGCAAGCCAGGAAAATAAATTGACTTGAACTGGATAAAGATGGAAGGTGTCATTTTCCTCATTTACATTATTGACAATATTGGCAATAAAATAATTGTAGATATGAAATAACATAACTGTTAAAAGTAATTTTGAGATTGTGAGGGGGAAACAGTGAGCATGTATATAAAGTTGCAGTATGTCACATCAATCAAAATATTTTGTTTTGTTTAATGTATTCATGCTTTCCTTGTTTGCTTTGAAATAAATGTTACGGATGTGAAGCAGAAGGAGATGATTTACTACTCAGGGTTGTTGTGAATTTTGTTAGGAATAAATTCAATATTGTATATCGAGGCACCGGACGAGCTCAAGTTTACAAAGAAAATAACATTGGTTAGGAATAGCTAGGTCTAGAGCTAACAAAGGCATGGATGAGACTTTCAGTAGCAGATGAGCTGAAGTAAGGGAAGACTCCAGAATTGTTGTGGAGATGGAAGTAAGTAGTCTTAATGATGGAATAGACATGCGGTGAGAAGCTCATCTCGGAGTTAGTACCAAAAGTTGAGAACAGTCTAATTCAGCCTCAGACAGTAACAAAGGCAATGAATGAAATTGGTGACTTGCAATGGAGTTTGTGGCAAGGACCACAGACAATGGCTTTGATCTTCCCAATATTGATTTGGAGGAAATCTTTGCTTATCCAGTACTGGATGTCAGACAAGCAGTCTGACAATTTAGAGACTAGAGTATTCAAGAGAAGTGATGAGGTAGAGCTGGGTGTTATCAGCTTGCATATGGAAACTGGCACTCTGTTTTCAGATGACGTCACTGAGGAGAACTGTGATTCTGTGAGAAGATAGGAGAGGGGAAGGTCATGGCCAGATTCTTGGGGGTCTCCATAGGTTATGGTGCAGGAGTGGGATGAGAAGCCATTGCAAGTCATTCTCTAATGACTAACAATAATTTGATAGGTAAGAATGAAACCAAGCTAGTGAAATCCCATCCAGCTGCACATCGATGGAGGGCATTTGGTGGAGATGGTGAAGTCATCCATGTCAAAAGCTGCAGACAGCTCTAAAACCTTGAAGAAATTTGAGTTTTTTGAGTCCTTTCTGAGACTTGTATTGTTGAAAAAACGCCTTGAGTTTCTCACCTGCTCCTGACTTCCTTCTCAGTCTGCGCAAAGGCAAAAGCAATGCTGTCGTCCCTCTTGAACCCAGCCGATGCTGTGAATCTAATCTGATTAGTTGGATTAAGGAAAGAATCCAAAGATAGCAATTTTGCCCAGGGCAATAACCATCAAGCTTATAAGAGGTAGGATAGAATAAGTTAGAATAGAAACAGGTATTGAGTGGAATCCTGCAGCTATCGGGCCCCTGCAATTTCCAATCAAAATGAGTCAGATGTGAGGTGCCGATAAAATAGAGCAGTAAAAACAGAGGATGTAGCTACATATTTTCACAAGGAATGAAATTGGTAATGCTCAGATAAAACTATTCTTCCAGACAGTAAGCCTGTGTTTTTAAAACTTTAAGATTTTTTGTTTCAACACATTATGACAAGCGAATGTTTTGCTCCTTTATATGCTTCAATATTTTGACATGTGTAACACTCTTATTCCCTGGACTCTTTTTCTCCTTTGCTGGTGGAAAGTTGCTTGGGTTACCCCATGTATATTTAATGAGTCAACACTCCGGTTCCCTTCATGTTACAACTGAAGACCATACTTAACATACGATGTGAAATGGGGATGTTTAAATGAGATACCTTCATACCAAACTATAATTGCCAGCATGTTTTGAATCCGTATCTATTTTGTTCTTAGATGGTCATTTTATTTTGGATTCCAGATGTGGTACTTGGTTAGTTCATACTCTGGTATCTGCTTAACTCTTGTTTATTATAACGACATCTGAACAGGTTACAGGCAGACAACTCCGAGGCATAATGCTCCAATCTCTCTTTCTCTCAAGTCTACGTGACCGACTGTTGTCAGTGCGACATCATCATCTGCATCTTATATTATATCCCACCTGTTGACCCTTTATACTACATCTCGCCCCAAGTATACTTTATTTTTATTAGTTCATGGGCTGGGGGTGTTGCTAGCTGGACCAGCATTTATTACCTTCCCGAATTGCCATTGAGAAGCAGATGATCTGTTGCTTTCTTGAACCTCTGCAGCCCACTATTGTAGTTACACCCACAGAACTGTGAGGAAAGGAATTCAAGGACTTTGACCCAGTGACAGTGAAGGAATGGCAACATAGTTCCATGTCAGGATGGTGTGTGGCTTGGAGGACACCTGCAGATGGTGTTGTTCTCATGCATCTACTGCCCTTCTCCTTCTAGGGGGTAGAGGTAGTGGGTTTAGAAATGGCTGTCAAAGAACCTTGGTGAGTTCCCAGGATGGTGTCACAGTGGTTAGCACTGCTGCCTCACAGCTCCAGGGGCCTGAGTTCGATTCCCCACTTGGGTGACTGTCTGTGAGGAGTTTGCACATTCTCCCCATGTCTGCGTGGGTTTCCTTTGGGTGCTCCGGTTTCCTCCCACAGTCCTAAGATGTGCGGATTAGGTTGAACGGCCGTGCTAAATTGCCCCTTAGTGTTCCGGGATGCGTAGGTTAGGGGGATTAGCAGGGTAAATATTTGGGGGTTACGGAGATAGGGCCTGAGTGGAATTATTTGTCAGTGCAGATTCGATGGGCCAAATTACCTCCTTCTGCACTGTAGGATTTGTATGATTCTATGATCTTGTAGATGGTATAAACTGCTGCCACTGTGCATTGGTAGTGGAGGAGTGAATGTTTAAGCTCATGGATGGAGTGCCAATCAAGCAGGCTGCTTTGTCCTGAAAGGTGTTGAGCTTCTGTGTTGTTGGAGCTCCATTCATCCAGGCGTGGACACGAACAATATAGAAATATGTATTTAACTACTTACATTGCATTTCTGTAACTTTCTTGCTACAACTACAGATGTCTACTTCAACTTCAATTCCTACTCATCTCCCTCCCCAAGTAGGCTTACATTAACGCTGCAATGAAGTTACTGTGAAAATCCACTAGTCGTCACACTCCAGTCCCTGTTCGGGTACACTAAGGAAGAATTTAGCATAGCCACTGCACATAACCACATGTCTTTCGGACCATGTGAGGAAACCGGAACACCTGGAGGAAACCCATGCAAACACGGGGAGAATGTGCAGATTCCGCACAGACACTGCCCCAAGCAGGGAATCGAACCCGGGTCTCTGGCGCTGTGAGGCAGCAGTGCTAATCTCTGTGCCACTATGCCAACATTGCTGGTAAGCAAGAATGTAGCTTTCAGAATGACTGAACTGCAAGGACGATGAGGAATTTTCAATGAAAGACTGATCTGGAAAGAAGACTGAACAGCATCAACCTTTGGACTCTCTGGGACTAGAAGAAAAGAATTGGAGGATAGCTAATGTAAGCCTGCTATTCAAAAAGGAAGGTAGAGAGAAAACAGGGAACTGTGGACCAGTGAGCTTAATGTTAGGACTGGGGAAGTTGCGAGGATCTATTATCAAGGATTTCATAACTCGGCATTTGGAAGGCAGTGATATAGTCAGACAAAGAGAGCATGGATTTACAAAAGAGAAATCGTGCTTGACGAATCTATGGAATTTTTGGGGATGTAACTAGTAGAGTTGACCGAGGGGAACCAGTGGATGTGGTTTATTTAGACTTTCAGATAGCTTTCAACAAGGTTTTACATAACAGACTACTATGTAAACTCAAAGCATATGGGATTGCAGGTAATGTTTTGAGATGGATAGAAAGCTGGTTCACAGATAGGAAGCAAAGAGTTGGCATAAATGTTTTTTTTTCTGATTGGCAGTCAGTGACTAGTGGGGTGCTGCAGGGATCTGTGCCAGGACCCCAACTGTTGACATTATATATTAATGATTTGGAAGAGGGAACTGAATATATTATCTCCAAATTTGCAGATGTTATAACGTTGGGTAGGAGGGTGAGCTGTGAGGAGGATGCAGAGATGCTTCAGTATGATTTGTACAGGCTGTGTGTGGGGGCATCTGCACGGCAGATGCAGTATAATGTGGATAAATGTGAGGTTATCCACTTTGTTGACAATAATAAGACAGATTATTACTTGAATAGGTGTAAACTGAGAGAGGCGGATCCTCAACATGACCTTGGAGTCCTCATGCATCAGTCGCTGAAAGTAAGCATTCAGGTACAGCAGGCAGTAAAGAAGGCAAATGGCATGTTGGCCTTCATAGCAAGAGGATTTGAATATGGGGACAGGGATGTTTAGTTGCAATTGTGTAGGGCATTGCTGAGGCCACACCTGGAGTATTGTATCCAGTTTCTGTGTCTTTAACTGAGGAAGGATGTCCTTGCCATAGAGAGAGTACAACAAAGGCTTACCAAGCTGATTCCTGGGATGGCAGGTCTGTCATATCGCATTCCAACCATTATCTTGTAATTGCGTTTGTGTCTATATATCCCCTGTTCGTGAACCAAATCCTCTACTCGCCTGATGAAGGGGCAGCGCTCCGAAAGCTCGTGCTACCAAATAAACCTGTTGGACTTTAACCTGGTGTTGTGAGACGACTTAGTGAGGAGAGACTAAGTCGGCTCGGATTATATTAATTGGAGTTTAGAAGAGTGAGAGTGAATCTCATAGAAACATACAAAATTCTAACAGGGTTAGAGAGGGTAGATTCAGAAAGAATGTTTCCAATAGTGGGGGAATCCAGAACTAGGGGTCATAGTTTGAGGATAAGGGGTAAACCTTTTAGAACTGAGGTGAGGAGAAATTTCTTCACCCAGAGAGTGGTGGGGAATGTGTGGAATTCACTACCACAGAATGTAGTTGAGGCCAAACGTTGTTTGATTTCAAGAAAAAATTAAATATAACTCTTGGGGCTAAAGGGATTAAGGGATATGGAGGAAGGGGGATCAGGATATTCAATGATTAGCCATGATCAAAACGTATGGCAGACCAGGCTTGAAGAGCTGAATGGCCTACTCCATCTTCTAGTTTCTCTGTTTCTTCGTAACTCTGGTCACTCTAAGGAACTTGTTTCCCCCTTAAAGCACCGAGGAAAAGAGCTTCTGAAGGTACATTATCTTCAACTCCAGAGAAGACTGTCACTGCCATATCATTCAGCGCTACACCAAAGACTGAAGACGTCATTGATGATTTGAGATTTCAATGAACTTGAGACAACAAAGGAGATAAACAACAGGATTCCTGTAAGCCTTTCAGGAAAAGACAAAGAAGTGATTTCCTAATGAAATTTCAGGAGGACTTTCTACTGTCTGTAGCTAGTAGTAAGAGCCCCACCTTCTCTGTGTACAGCTGCTCTGTCCTGGGCAATGGGAAGAATTGCTGAGGCCATGGAGACAAAACAGCACCAACTTCTGTAATAGACAATTATCTCAGGGACAAGACTGCTGTACAGGATTGTGCAGCTTCAGAAGTGATAAAGATTCTGTCGCGGTTTCTGTGCTGACACTCAACTCTGGAGGTAAGAAGTCTTTCAGCTGGGACTGAAGTATGGACATCAGTTGACTTTCATCCCTGGAAGGTGCCAGCTCTGGCAGTGTGATCCTTTATGGACTCTGACATGGAATCAGGCAACAAGAGAATAAGCTAGTCAGTACATTGGTAGTTTCAGTGGAATAAAAATCTGTATACTGTTCAGGTACTAGAAACAAAGCTGACTCTTTAAAAAAAAAGAGACTTCATATGATGCGTCCATCAACTACAAAGGGTTGTCATCGTAGCCCAGTCCTTCACTCAAACCAGCCTCCCATCTATTGACTCCATCTACACTTCCCGATGCCTCGGAAAAGCAGCCAGCATAATCAAGGATCCCACGCACCTCTGACATACTGTCTTCCACCTTCTTCCTTTGGAAAAAAGATACAAAAGTCTGAAAACACATACCAAGCGACTCAAAAACAGCTTTTTCCCTGCTGCCATCAGACTTTTGAATGTACCTACCATATATTCAGCTGAACTTTCTCTTCAGCCTGTCTGTAACTGCAACACTACATTCTGCTACCCTTTCCTTCTCTCCTATGTACTCTATGAACAGTACGTTTTGTCTGCATAGCCACTCATTCAGTACCGATCATGTGCAGACTTCAGGAGACATCTGGTGATAAAGAAAAGTCTGAACAATCTCATAATCTCTCACTCCTGCATACTTGATGGTGAAAAGAAATCCCAATCATAAAAGCTTTTCGCGGTTAGTCTCTTATAAAAACAAATCAGCTTCTATTCAGACTCTTGCACAAAGACAGCGGGCGGGATTTTGAACCCAGACTCTCTGTGCACAGGATTGCCGGCCGAGGCAGAAAATCTGTAGAAAACCGGAAATCGCGAATTGCACGGTGATCGCAATTGCTCACCAACGACATTTTACTTCAATAGTTTTCACTCAAATTTAAATCTATTTATCTAGTTCCCTCACCATTTGATCCCGCCCCTCACTAAATATTCATACCTCACTGTGGAGGTTCTTGACAGGTTTTTAAAAACGTAAACCTGTCGAGGGGATCCCTCCAGGAGCAAAGTCTCCTGGGAAGAGGGTCATGACCAGCCTGTGCTCTGGCCACATCTTCTGGCACTGCCCCTGGCACAGGTTGGCACTAGCAGGTTGGCATTGCCAGGTCCAACTTGGTAGTGCCAACTTGACAATGCCCTCTTTGTCAGGGGGCAAGGTCAGACCCTAGTGGGGGGGGAAATTAATTTGTGTACTGGTGGAAGGAGGAAAGTGGTCACTAAGACATGGGGGGGAAATGCCAGCGGTGATTGTTGGGAGGGGGGAAGAGCACCCGATGAGTGGGAGGAGTTTATTTTTATTTCTGATCAAAGAGGGCGCCCAGATTTCTGTGGTGCCCTTTGCTGGTTCTAAGAGTCCCCGATCCGCCAGAATGAAGACATAAACTACACCCACTCTTTTTTTTTCTTTAAAAAGGCTCAAAATCTGGAGAGAAAGTTTGTTTATCCAACTGGAGAGTTAGATGCCAGTTTGCTGACTGAGCCTGACACTTTGCCAGATTCTTGTAAAATCGCCTCAGCAACTCCTTTGATAGCCTATTTAAGCTGTCAATCAAACTGTAATCTCCAAACCCTCCGCTGAGTTCATTTTAGTTTTTGAAACTTAGCCAAGCATTCCTAAAATCATAATGCTAATCCTTGGAAAAATGTCAACAAAGGGCTCTATTGAAACTGTATGACCAAATACTACTTTTTAGATACTTATTCCTGTCAATCAAAGCAATCTAGCAGAGTGTTTTTAAACTCTCAGTGACAGCCGCAGCCTGTTTTGTCTTTAAGTTTAAAAATCAGGCTCATAAAAAAACTTCAGATCATGACCATTATACAGTTTTTATCTGCCCCGAGTGTTTACATCTACTCCACCAGTTCATGACACCTACCCTTTCGGTTATGACCCTTTCAGCAGCCAAAATGGAGTCTGTTTCAACTCTCAACTAATATTGACTGGATACCCCACCCCCTTTATCCAACCAGGTAAACTGATTTTGGCTAGAAATGGGGCAGGGCTTTTAAATCCAGATCCCACCATCCATTTTTGAAGGCCCTCCAAATCTTTCTGAACCATCAAAAATCTGGCCCAATGTATTTAAGCAGTCCACATTTCACATTTAGGACTTAGTTTTTGGGTTGACTTGAACCTGTCAAAGGTCATGAGAGAAAAACGGTTTTGAACATTCTTAGTTCAGTGGGAAAATACAAAAGCACAATGAAGTTTGGTTCAAATATGTTTTAAAATTGATCCATTTGCTCCTATTTTTGGAATCCGTAAACATTTATTGAGAGGTTGAATTACCCCACTGGAGAAGTATTTAGTTTGGATACTGAAGAGGACCTCTGCCATTTATTTACCTTGCGTGCTGCACGATCAGAGTATGATTAATTTTAGTGTTATGATATAAAACCAAGAAACACTTACCTCACAAGTTGATCGAAATGCATAAAAGTTTGGGGAGAAATAAAGTAGATCAATAGCTACGTTGAGTGATCTCATTTCAAAATGTCTGCTACCAAAATATGTTGTAGGGGATGTTTATGAATACTAACATTTGCACATAAACACATGTACCATTTCAATTGTGCAGAATTCCTGAGCAGGAATGCTCCCTGATAAATTATGTACCTGTGATTTGGGAATTACGGAATCTGCACTCTGCATTCTATCAGTATTTTTTTGAGATCTTTTTTCAATAAAGTGCATTGATGAAACACTGAAGCAATGGGGCCCTCTGTCCATATAACTTGTGTTATTAATGATCATTATATTACAATATCTGACAACCGTTTACTGTCCCTGCATTTTCTTGGTCTCTTTGATCTGTTTATTACTTCAAAGGATTTTTTTTTAAAACTCGAGGTTTTATGAATCCCTGAGGAAAATCTATTACAATTATGACACTTTGCAGCCTCTGGAGAGGAAAAAAAAATCACCTGGTATGTTTTTTCTATGTACTTGCTGCTATTAATAGACGCTTCTCAATTGACTGCAGAAAACATTTTTCCAACCCACAGGCCCTCAAACAGCAGCAACAGAGAAAGCAGTGTCGGCCTGGTTTACCCGTGTCGTCCAGCCCACGGCTGCTACTGAAGTCTGTAAAAGCTACTGACCAGACAGCTTCAAAGACTGGTATGCTTTAAGTAGTTATTTCCCAAATATAGTTAGTTATGTGTTCTTTGCAAAAAAAGAACATATAATGGACATTTTCTTCTTGAATATATCAGTTTTATCGCAGATGTTTTATGTATATCGGTGAAGAAATGCCATAGCAAAATATGTTACAATTGTAGCGAAACACAAGACTGAGACTATAATGGGATAATTTATTTGTTTAAAACAAGTAGTCTCAGAACAGCGGTATGTAAATTAATGTAAGGCAATGCATGCACTTTTGTGTGGATAGATGTAAGGTAAAGTTGCCATAGATCCAGATAACCATTGACTGTTCTCTCCTCTTTAAGGGGGAGAGCAGACTGGTGGTGATTTAACCTGAGGATCTCCACAACTTAGGAGATGGGCAAGGTTGAGAAGGTGGACCTTCATGAGTAACCTCAGCAAGTACGGGAATTGAGCCCGCGCTGCTGGCGTTGCTCTGAATCGCGAACCAATCGTCCAGTCAACTGAGTTAATAGATGTAGGCATCATTCACCAAGTACATATGCTGATGCAGCCACAATCTGTGAGAAATCGTCTATACATGATCCAAAGCTTCGTATTATAAACAACAGAATGAATGCACAAAGGCTGAAATGATGCTGTTAACAGTTACCAGCAAGCCAAGGTGAACTCTGATATGCAAAAAGTTGCATCTAATGGAAGGAAGCTATTCAAACAGAATATTTTAACAATAACAAATTAAAAGACCATAATGGTGAAGTGCATAGGCATTTCAAATAATTATCTTGGAATAGTTAGTTCTAAACCAACTTTAAAAGCAATTGAATTTTTAAAAAATGACATTGCTCAAGTTCATACATTTTGCCTATCGAATTTGAGTAGTTTAGCATGTCAAATTTGTGATTCAAAAAGTTACAAGGCAAATTGCTTCAAAGTTTTTTTTATTGGACAGAATTACAGAGACATGGCTGCAAGATGATAATGGTTGGGGCCTAAATATGCAAGGGTACTTGACATTTTGGAAGGATGGGAAGTTGGGAAAAGGTAGAGGGGTAGATAAAACATAAGAACTAAGAGCAGGAGTAGGCCATTCGGCCCCTTGAGCCTGCTCTGCCATTCAATAGGATCATGGCTGATCTTTTCATGTACTCAGCTCCACTTACCCACCTGCTCACCATAACCCTTAATTCCTTTACTGTTCAAAAATTTATCTATCTTTGCTTTAAAAACATTCAATGAGGTAGCCTCAACTGCTTCACTGGGCAGGGAATTCCACAGATTCACAACCCTTTGGGTGGAGAAATTCCTCCTCAACACAATCCTAAATCTGCTCCCCCTTATTTTGAAGCTATGCCCTCTAGTTCTGGTTTCACCCACCAGTGGAAACAACCTCCCTGCTTCTATCTTATCTATTTCCTTCATAATTTTATATGTTTCTATGAGATACCTCCCCATTCTTCTAAATTCCAATGAGTATAGTCTCAGTCTACTTAGTCTTTCTTCATAAGCTAACTCCATCCCTCCAGCAATGACGGACAAAATTCCATTTGCCGCCTTAATTACCTGCTGCATCTGCAAACCAACTTTTTGTGATTCATGCACAAGGACACCCAGGTCCCTCTGCTCAGCAGCATGCTGCAATTTTTTATCATTTAAATAATGGTCCATTTTGCTGTTATTCCTCCCAAAATGGATGACCTCACATTTACCAACATTGTACTCCATCTGCCAGACCCATGTCCACTCAAACTATCTATATCCCTTTGCAGATGTTCAATGTCCTCTGCACATTTTGCTCTACCACTCATCTTAGTGTCAACTATGAACTTTGACACGCAACACTTGGTCCCGAACTCCAAGTCATCTATATAAATTGTAAACAATTGCGGTCCCAACACTGATCCCTGAGACACACAGTAGTCACTGATCGCCAACCAGAAAAACACCCATTTACCCCCACTCTTTGCTTTCTGTTAACCAATCCTCTATCCATGCTAATACATTACCCGTAACGCTGTGCACCTTTATCTTATGTAGCAGTCTTTTGTACGGCACCTTGTCGAATGCCTTCTGGAAATCCAGATACACCACATCCTTGTCCACCACGTTCGTAATGTCCTCGGAAGAATTCCACTAATTTTATAGCTTTTTTTGTGGCTTTCTGTTGACCTTTAAAGATTTCCCAATCCTCTAGTTTTCCTCTAATCTTTGTCACTTTGTATGCATTTTCTTTCAATTTGATACTCCTTTATTTCCTTAGGTATCCATGACTGAGTACCTCTTTTTCAACTGTCCTTCCTTATCACTGGTATATACTTTGCTGAGCACTGTGAAAAATTGCTTTTAAAGTCCTGCACTGTTCCCCAATTGACCCACCATGAAGTTTTTGCTGCCAGTTTACCTTAGCTAACTCCTCCCTTATTCCATTGTAGTCTCCTTTGTTTGAGCACAAGACATTGGTATTGGATTTTACCTTCTCATGCTCTATCTGTATTTGAAATTCAACCATACTGTGATCGCTCCTTCTGAGAGGATCCCTAACTGTGAGATCATTAATTATTCCTGTCTCATTACACAGGACCAGATCTAGGATAGCTTGCTCCCTTGTAGGTTCCACTACATACTGTTTGAGGAAACTATCGCGAATACATTCTGTGAACTCCTCCTCAAGGCTGCCTTAACCGACCTGGTTTGACCAAATGACATGTAGTTTAAAGTCCCCCATAATAATTGCCGTACCATTTTTACACTCATCAGTATTTGGTGGCCTATAAACTACACCTATCAGCTCTGTTAATTAAAGATGGCGCTGGTACGTTAAAGAGGGATGACCTTTGTTCTAAAGATGACAGTATAAATCAGTTTGGAAAGAGAAATAGTAAAGGTAAGATGCAAGGGAATAGTTTATAGGCCCCATTGGATGGGGTGTACAGGAAAAAATAATGGGTGCTTGTGACAAAAGTTCAGTGATAATCATAGGTGATTTTAATAATCTTTATATAGATTTACTGAATCAGATAGGCAAAGGTAGCCTGGATGATGAATTCTTAGTGTTTCTGGATGGTTTCTTAGAGCAGCACATTCTAGCCAACCAAAGAACAGGCTACTCTAGAGCTGCGAATGTGCAACAAGACAATTAATTAATGACACCACTGTAAAGGCATCCCTAAGTGGCAATGATCATAACATGATTGAATTTTGCATTGAAGACAGAGTTGGCTAAAGTGAATTGGGAAATTAGTTTAGGGATAAGTCAATAGAAATGTGGTGGCTGTCATTTAATAAGCTATTTCATAACACTCATCAAAGATGTATGCCAGAGAGAAAGAAAGACTCTCAGGTAAGGGTGGACCAGCTGTGGCTAACTAAGGATGTTAAAGATAGTAGCAAATTGAAAGATATAGCGTACGATTCCACAAATTTGAGGAACAAGTCAGAAGTTTGGTCTGAATATAGAAACAGTAAAGAATGACGAATAGAATAATAAGATGGGGGAAATTAGGGTTAGGGTTAACCTTAATGCAAGAAAGTTAGCTAGAAAAAAGATAGTAAGAATTTTTACAAGTATTTGAAAGGGAAAAGAGTAAGTAAAGTGAGTTTTATTCCTCTAGAGAGTGAGTCAGGGGAATTAATAATGGAAAAGAAGGATATGGCGAAGTAATTGAATCGATATTTTGCATCTTTATTATAAAGTTTATTTTATTAGTGTTACGAGTAGGCTTACATTAACGCTGCAATGAAGTTACTATGAAAATCCCCTCATCACCACACTCTGGCGCCTGTTCAGGTACAGTGAGGGAGAATTTAGCATGGCCAATGCTCCTAACCAGCATGTCTTTCAGACTGTGGGAGGAAACCGGAGTAACCCAGAGGAAACCCATGCAGACACAGGGAAAACATGCAGACTCTGCACAGACAGTGACCCGAGCCAGGAATTGAACCCGGGTCCTGGCACTGTGAGGCAGCAGTGCTAACCACTGTGCACAGTGCCACTTTATATTCACAGTTACAGGACAGATTCACAGTATTCTGTATTCATGGTAGAGGGAACCAACGCCATCCCAGAAATAATTGTGGATCAAGAGGTGAAAGCAAAGGGAAACCCTAAAATAAAATGCAATCATCAGAGCAAGGGTACTGAGAAAACTAGTGGAACTGAAAGCTGACCTCTCCCTCAGTCATGATGGACTTCATCCTAGGATCTGAAAAAGAAGCGGCTGCTGAGATAGTAGATGTGTTGTTTTTCACTTTCCAAAATTCCGTAGATTCTGGAAAGGTCTCATCAGATTGGAAAATAGCAAATGTATCTCCTCTATTCAAGAATGGAGAGAAACAGAAAGCAGGAAACTACAAGCTAGTTAGCTTAGCTGTCGGAGAGAAAATACTGGAATCTGTTATTCAGGAAGTTATTGGTGGGCATTTAGCACATCTCAAGCAATCAGCAGAGTCATCATGGTTCTGTGGAAGAGAAATTTGGTGGAATTTTCCATTTTTATTTAAAGTGTTGACTCAGGCAAGAAAAACGTTGTGCGTGCCATCTGCACTGTCGGTTATTCCCACCTTTTTCCAACACTTTGAGAAATTAAAATGTTAGAGGCAGGCTCCACACTGGCAGAGCCTGTCCCACCAGCAGTGTCGGCTTTAGTTTTTACAGGGCGACCCAATTTCCAACAAAGCCAAAAATAAAAACAATGAGCACCCTATACATACGGGGAACAACCACTCCTCCTCTCATGGACACAGGAAACTCTTCCCCCCACTATGAACCATCCCAGAGGAAGCCTTGCCCTGGCACTGCCCCTCGCCCCCTAGTGGTGGAGGGCAGAGACAATCACATTGCAAGATCTGACTGCTCAAATACTAGTTTTTTAAAGTTTATTTATTAGTGTCACAAGTAGGCTTACGTTAACACTGCAATGAAATTACTGTGCAAATCCCTTAGTCGCCACACTCCGGCGCCTGTTCAGGTACACTGGGGGAGAATTTAGCAGAGCTGATGCACCCTAACCTGCACATCTTTGGACCGTGATGGAAACTGGAGCACCCAGAGGAAACCCACACAGACACAGGGAGAACTTGACTCCAAACAGACAGTCACCCCAAGGCTGAAATTGAACCGGGGTCCCTGGAGTTGTGAGGCAGCAGTGCTAACCACTGTGCTGCCTAATTTTTGGCCTCCCGTGAGCTTTTGTGTTCCCGTTGTCATGCATGCCCCTAGCAAATGAGGGTGCTAAATCCTGGCCATGAGACTTGATTAATTTTTTTTTTAAAGAGTTCTTTGAGGAACTAACCAGCAACCTGGATAAGGGAGAACCTGTAAATGCGGGAAATTTGGATTTCCAGAATGCACTTGATTAGGTGCCACAAAGGCTCATGGTATAGGAGTTAACATATTAGTATGGATAGAAAATTGGTTAGCTAAGAAGGAACAGAGAATAGGCACAAAATGGGTTATTTATACAGGGATAGCCAAGAAATCACAGATGCCCAAGAGGCCTGATTTGAAAGAAGGCAGGTATCTTGCAGGGTACTGAGATTTGAAGAAAGATTACAGAGATAGGGAGGGGCAAGGACTTGGAAAGATTTTAAAAGAATTTTAAAACCGAGGAATTGCTTGACCAGAAGCCAGTATAGGACTGATGGGTGCATGGAATTTGGTGCAAGTTAGGACACAGGATTGCCTCAAGTTTACGGAGGGAAGAATATGGAAAGTTGGTCAAGAGCAAGTTAGAATATGTCAAGTCTAGAAGTAAAATAGTCATGGATGAGGGCTTCAGCAGCAGAAAAGCTAAGGAAGGGAGTCAGATGCTCTTACTGAGATGTAAGGAGGAGTCTTAAAAATGGATATGTAGTTAATAGCTCCTCTCTTTCAAATATGGCACAAAGGATATGTCCAACAGGTTTATTTGGTAGCACAAGCCACAAGCTTTCAGAGCGCTGCCCCTTCATCAGGTGAGTGGAAGTTGTGTTCACAAACAGGGCATATAAAGACACAAACTCAATTTACAAAAGAATGGTTGGAATGCGAGTCTTTACAGGTAATCAAGTCTTAAAGGTACAGACAATGTGAGTGGAGAGAGCGTTAAGCACAGGTTAAAGAGATGTGTATTGTCTCCAGCCAAGACAGTTAGTGAGATTTTGCAAGCCCAGGCAAGTCGTGGGGGTTACAGATAGTGTGACATGAACCCAAGATCTCGGTTGAGGCCGTCCTGATGTGTGGACGGCCTCAACCGGGATCTTGGGTTCATGTCACACTATCTGTAACCCCCACGACTTGCCTGGGCTTGCAAAATCTCACTAACTGTCTTGGCTAGAGACAATACACATCTCTTTAACCTGTGCTTAACGCTCTCTCCACTCACATTGTCTGTACCTTTAAGACTTGATTACCTGTAAAGACTCGCATTCCAACCATTATTTTGTAAATTGAGTTTGTGTCTTTATCTGCCCTGTTTGTGAACACAACTCCCACTCACCTGATGAAGGGGCAGCGCTCTGAAAGCTTGTGCCTTTTGCTACCAAATAAACCTGTTGGACTTTAACTTGGTGTTGCGAGACATTTTACTGTGCTTACTCCAGTCCAACGCTGACATCTCCACACAAAGGATATGAACAGTCTGGTTCACCCTCAGATAGCTTGCATGGAGAATGATGGTATAAATGATTCGAGAACAGAGATTATGATGAGGATCAAAGGTAATAGCTTGAATCTTCCCATTAATTAGCTGGAGGAAATTTTTGCCCATTCAGTACTGGATATCAGACAAGCAGTCTGGAAACTGATTCTCTGGGGAGAATTTTCCGACTGTGCTCCCCCAAGGTCGGAAAATCCCGCCCGAGGTCAATGGACCTTTGCATGGTCCGTGTCCTGCCCACCACAATTCCGGTGGCGGGTGGGGGGGGTAAAACTCCCCTCTGTTTTTTTCATGTTGGCCCGAGGGGCAGCATGGAGATGAGAAAAAGGACAGAGCCATGGATAGATTCTTGTCTGACCTCAAGAAGTAACAATGCAGGAACTGGAATGGGAGCCATCGCAAGTGATTCGCTGATTACACCTAAGAATGGAATAACAACATAAAATGCTAAAAAATATTAAACTGTTCTGGCAATATCCAACCTAACTGTTTTGTTACTCATTGTAACATTTAATTTTGAAGTGTTGATATGAACTGATATTTAATGTTCAACCAAGCTGTACCAAGGGAACTATTAAAAGAACCAGAAATGTGTTAGCAATTGAAAAGTTGCTTTAGCGACAATTAATAGTTACAGTTGTGTACACATAAAACTGTAACCAGTACATACATGTTGTGCAACATGTTTTATTAATTTACATTAATTACTTGTTCTGAAATATTTAAAATGTATAGCTGTCACATTTGGAATGTCAAGTGTGCAGAGTTCTTTACTTTATTAACTATTGTCATTTTAAATATCTTGGATTCCAATTGAGAAAATTCAGAATTTGAATTTGGTTCATCCAGGTTGCATCCAAAATTTATTTGAAATTCTCACCGAGTGCTATTAGGTTTATCATTTCCTTCAGATTACCAAATCTCCCTGGTGAATCACAGTCTAACAATGAAGTCCTCGAGCCAGAAATCAAGTTGCAAATAATGACTGGAAAAAGTACATGAATGCATAACATTGTCCAGCAAGAACTGGCTGGTATTGTATCATAGAATCACGACAGTGCAGAAGGTGACCACTCGGCCCATCGAGTCTGCACCGAACTCTGACAGAACATCCCACCGAGGCCCTATCCCTGTAACCTCAAGCATTCACCCTACCAATCCCCCTAACCTACTTGGGACACTAAGGGACAATTTAGCATGGCTAATCCACCTAACTTGCACATCTTTGGAGTGTGGGAGGAAACCAGAGCACCCGGAGGAAACCCATGCAGACACGGGAGGAATGGGCATACCCCACGCAGCCTGGGTCTTGAGATGGCATTATTATATAAAGTTAATGTATGTTGGGAAGAAAGCTCAGCCCCAGACATGTGTGCACACACGCACACTCGTAAACCTGAATGAAAGTTTCTGTCTTGGTGCTTGACTTCAGTGTCTTATTTAAATTGCTTTTCATATATTTGTTCTCTTCAGTTTTCGTTTTTATTTAAAAACAAAATATCACCTGTCACTGCAGGTTGGGAAATGAAACAATCAGATGGGTGTTCAACAAGTCCTCAGAATTCAACCTCAAGTTCATCATCATCTGGTAAAATGGAACAAAGTCTGCCAGGACTGGGCAGGAAGCCCACTCAAAGATCTGAGAGACTCAACGCAAGTGAGTTTAAAATGAGTCTCAATGTGTATAATTTATAGTTCCTTACAAATAGAAAATATAGGACAAAGCAACACAGCTAAAAATGTATATTTTATTCAGGAGATTGCTGGAATTCAGGCTGTAAAAGAATTCCAGCCTCCATTGTCTGTGGTACTTTCAGTCTCCTATCAATGTGGTGGAAAGGGAAGAAAATCAGATTCAGCCTTTTGATCTACATGCTCTCAGAACACAAGCAAGAACCATTGCACACAATTTTCAGTGTTCAGGGATTCAGCAGTGTGACTGGGAAATGCAATTCCACTGTCTGAGCTTCCTTGCTGACTTGACTTAATTATAAACCTGGAGAAGGAAACTAGTCTTTGAAGTGTTGTTTCTCAAGTACATCTACTAGACAGTGGTCAGACAAAAGTAATATTGAATTGTGACAACTGAAATTTAGAATAATAAAACTCTGAAATTCCAAAGTCGGTGATGTAAAAGTGATTGAACACTTGCATTGGATGTAACCTTGTGGGAACTTGAGACTCTTCCAGTTTTGAAAAAGTGTCCCAATTGTATAAAAATGCTCCTCCTGAATTGCTGATAAGGACTCAGGGTGAACTGTCAAACCATAAAGGTGTTATCTTGTAACTTTCGGGTGATGTATCAAGTGCTGAAACCTTTTTTATTATTTATTCGATCTTGGGATGCAAGTGTTGCTGGCAAGGCCCACATTTCTTGCCCTTGCTTAATTGCTCTTGAGAAGGTGGTGGTGAATGTCTTCCTTGAACCACTGCAGTCCATGTGGTGTATGTACACAAACAGTGAGGTTCAAGAGGGAGATTTGGGATTTTGACCTCGCAACAGTGAAGAATTATGATGGTGTGACTTGGAGAAGAGCATTCAGATGCTGGTGTTCCCATGCATCTGTTGCCTTTGTCCTACTTGGGTCAATGGCATTCCTACAGAGTGCATCTGTATTTAATAATGGCTGATGGAATGATAAGACTGCTTGCTCATTGTGGGAACTTTTTCAAAAGGAAAATCATTGCTGATGATGTATTGAAACTTGGACCCTTGAGAAAGAAGATAAAGATAACTTGCAGTAGTTCTGAAACAGACCAATCAAATGTTTATGATAATAGGAATGCTTGACTTCTATCAATTAAGTACATTCAACAAATAGATGCTAAATGAATGATGTGCAAGGTTCTGAAAACTATTTAAAAAATAAAGCAGTCACATTTTGGAAAATATCATTATTCCATTAATAGTTGTTAATTGGATAAATTGAGTTTATGTTTAGCGAGATGCGGGGCACTCATTGGAACATGAGCACATATAAAGGGACACTTAATGGTACTCTGAAGGGTAACTCGGAGTGGGCAATATTGCTGGCTTTGCCAGCAATGCCCACATCCCATGAATGAATTTTTAAAAAACACATTCTGAGCTAAACATTTGAGATGTCTCACATAAAGATTCTGATTTCCTCTTTTGCTGACTGGCTATAAGAAGTCCAGCAATAGTTACATTTTTAATCATGCAGTTTCATAGCATTGATAAAGATTAATTTGGCCTCTGAAGAATGGTTTTAATTAATGTGTGTTGATCTTAAAATATTGAGTTGAAAAAGTATCAGTTACATTTATATTGCCTGGAAGGAGGTTGCAGAGTTTTACAAAGGTTATGGGGCAGATTCTGAGCAGAAGGTAAAGGGGAGATGATAAACACAGTCATTTGTTTTTAAGAGGTTCCTGAAACCAGAGAGAGAATGAAATGCTCAGTTGTTGGATATGAGTGCTTAGAGCTGTAGGTAAAATCTATTCTGTACTATTCTTAGAATTTTCTGTTTCACTGAATTCACTGTTGATCTGTTGTGTACTCAAAAGGATAATTGCAGTGTGTGAAAACAGGAGAATCAAATGTCCATTTCTGTGTTTCTATAACTTTGGAAAATTTGGGACACTAGGTTATATTCTGCTGGGTTAAATCTTCACGTGTGACTGTTTATAAATCAATTGGAATAGCAGTCAACCAACAATATTGAAATTTTTAATATATATGTATAATGAACTATTAATAGTGTTAGTACACAGTTGGCACAGAGATATGACAATTGCCCACTGCCTTGTCTGGCTGATGGCCATAAAATCACAACAAATGAGATTGCCCACGGGTAGCAGGAATTCATAACATCAGGCCAGTGACTTAAACTAGCATTCAGATATTACCTTAAAAGCTTTAAACTGGTATTCTGAAATTCTAAGCTCATTTATTTCATTGAGTGGAAAGGAATTGAGAATACTCTTAACTTACAGCTCTGAGGTAGTTACAGTAAGAAATAAATTTTCCTTCTTTGTTTAATTTTTAGGACAACTGAAGAGGACAAAAGCCACTGACATTGATGTGGAGACACCGGACTCCATACTTGTAAACACAAATTTGCGGGCTCTTATAAATAAGCACACGTTTTCTGTTTTCCCTGGAGACTTCCAGCAACGACTGCTTCTCCTGCTTCCTGAGGTGGACAGACAGGTCGGTATATGGTCGATCAATAGAAGTACAGCTCTTGTTTTTGCCACCAAATGCTAGAACACACATGAGCAACTGATTTGTCCTCTGCTATTGTAATGTCGCTGCAACTTCCCTCACCACTGTTCCCTGCTGGTTCTGGCTCGACCTTCAGATCTTCAAGGCAGTGATAGTAGAAAGCATTCTTGGAGATGTTTCATTGCTTGAGATGCCTCTCCACAGTCACAGTCAACAGAATTTGTTTGGCTCTATCCCCACTTCTGTATAAGGGCTTTGCAGAGGCCAGCATAATCCTTACGTGACCGGAACACTGCAAAGTAGGTCACGTTTGGCTGGCTCCTAGTTGAAAGGATTCCTCTGAGACGTTAGATATATTGACCAATCAGCAAAATGCAGCTGTGGAGATGCAAGAAGCTGCCCCTCGATTTGAGCCTCTTTGCAGCTGTTTCTTTCTGCAGGAGTGGCTCACGAGGCTTACAGGTCTGCATTGTTAATTCTATATTTGATGAAACTTGCCATATATGGCAGATTGAACAACACCACCAAGCAGGTACAAATCGACTTTAATTGTGTTTGAGGCAGCAGTAATAACTCTGCAAACTGCATTGAGGACAGCTGTGTTCTCAAATCATCGGAATGCAATTTTATTGAACTCATTGTACTCCACTTGGAGAAGAGTGCTGCCCCCAGATGCAGCCCAGTAGGATGAAGGAGTCAGGGTAAATAGCTTCAGAAGCACAGAACATCATTTTATGAGATGATTTAATTTCCTGTCTCCAAAGTTAAAGTAGCAAGACAACTCGTACAAATTTGCTCATCCACTGCAGTATAAACAAGGCAAATGCAAACTTGGGGAGCATTGTCATATTTGAAAACTTCTACTATATTTGTTGGGGCATGAGTCAAGACATTATAGCTACAGACTGAAGAGGCAACTTTATGAGGGGAAAGATACCAGAAACTGCTGAAAATACAAAACAAGTCATCAATATCTATAAAGGGAAAAATGACATTTTGGGCTGGTACCTGTTAAGAGGATGATGACTAAAACCCATCATCATTTCAGCAAGGTGGGTTGCAGAAAGAGAGAGAAAGGTGATAGGAAGAAGATGAGGGACCAGAACTAACAGATGCACTCACCACAGAGCAAATTAACCTGTTAAATGGACTGTAAACTGCTAATAGAGAACTTTTGTGTAATACAAAAGAAAATTGTTGAGATAATGGAGATTTATAAATGGATAAAAGAATGTGTAAATATTTTGTACCAAGAAGGCACAAGAGATCCGTGTTCATCAAAAGCATGAGAAATAAAGAAACAAAGAGGGGGAAAATTTGTTATGGATGCAGCAGAAATGAAATTGAAAAAAATGCATGCTAACACAGTGGATCTGTCAGATTTCTCAAGTGCTGTGCTCTGTCAAAGGATCCCTGACCCAATTGTTAACCTTTCCAGAGACTCACCAACCATACCCACAGAATAAACACCAACAACTGTGAGGAAACTTGCCAATAAAATTCAATAAGTTCTGAAGTTAAGAGCTCCCAGTTCCAAAGCAGTCACACTGGGCCTGGGCTTTATCTGAATCATTCCAATGAGCTGAATATGCCTGACAGGTTTCCTGAGGCAGCCTGCTAGATTCCCCGAAATCATTTGTGGGCTGGCTGTTCAGTCTGAGGAAAGGAGGGGCTGATCATGGATCAGCAGGAACCAACAACAGTCGAGTGGGGACGGAAGGAGGAATCCAGCTCCTCTTAGGTCCACATTTAGCTCGGCTTAAAATAAAATAATTATCTTCCTGTTGATGGCAATCTGCTGTCTCATTACTGCCATATTGTTAGCAGACGGAATCAGAAAAAGTGAGTGGAGCATGCCCTTTGCATTCGTTGCCCAGTTTCTGATGTCTTTAACATACGCAAAGGCCCCAATGTCAGTTTAAGGTCATCATCAGGAATGCTTAGCTATCACTTTAATCCAACATATCATTGGATCTGTATTATGGGCACTGCCCATGAAATTGGACAATTTTGCTTCTGTTTGGCAAAGGACTTTATGGGCTTGATTCTCAGTGTCCTGGCTGGCTACACCAAATTCATTGAACATCTACAGTAAATATCTAAGATGTCTGTTGGCCGAGTAGGTTAAATGCTGCACAATTTCACATCTGGTGATGGTGGAGGAGCCTGATTTTTCAGAAAACACCATTTATGGTTTGAAAATATAAACTGAAAGGAAACATTAACTTTAGCAATAATGTAACATGAGCGATATTTAACCAACAGTATGTTTTACATCACGTCCATTTTCTTTCCCTTTGAAGTCAATGGAAAATAAAGTCAGATGGAGTATGGAATTGGTGGGGCATTCGCTATTAGCTGTTTTACGTTGTCACCAAAGTCAACGTTCACCTCCTGTGATTTTAATTTTGTATCTGTCCTGGGTAAATGCGATGGAGGCTGGGTAAATGCGATGATGTGGACGGCCTCAACCAGAATCTTGGGTTCATGTCCATAGAAAGCATAGAAACCCTACAGTGCAGAATGAGGCCATTTGGCCCATCGAGTCTGCACTGACCACAATCCCACCCAGGCCCTACCTTCATATCCCTACATATTTACCCACTAATCCCTCTAATCTACGCATCTCAGGACACTAAGGGGCAATTTTAGCATGGCCAATCAACCTAACCCGCATAGCTTTGGACTGTGGGAGGAAACCGGAGCACCTGGAGGAAACCCACGCAGACACGAGGAGAATGTGCAAACTCCACACAGACAGTGACCCAAGCCGGGAATCGAACCCAGGTCCCTGGAGCTGTGAAGCAGCAGTGCTAACCACTGTGCTACCGTGCCGTCCATACCACTGTGCTACCGTGCCGCCCGTCACACTATCTGTAACCCCCACGACTTGCCTGGGCTTGCAAAATCTCACTAACTGTCCTGGCCGGAGACAATACACATTTCTTTAACCTGTGCTTAACCCTCTCTCCACTCACATTGTCTATACCTTTGAGACTTGATTACCTGTAAAGACTCGCATTCCAACCATTATCTTGTAAATTGAGTTTGTGTCTATATATGCCCTGTTTGTGAACACAACTCCCACTCACCCGATGAAGGGGCAGTGCTCCGAAAGTTTGTGCTACCAAATAAACCTGTTGGACTGTAAGCTGGTGTTGTGAGACTTCTTACTGGGTAAATGCAGCAGTTGTACACCAAGGCTCCTCCTCCACAATGTGCATGTGGCTGCCTCTGTGATACTTTTGTCCCAATATTGTGTTTTAATTTTTCTTGTAGGTGGGTACAGATGGTTTGATGCGTTTGAGCACCTCAGCACTGAATAATGAATTCTTTACCTCTGCAGCCCAGGGATGGAAGGAACGGCTATCAGAAGGTGAGTGACTTAATTCAATTAGCAAAGACAAAATGATAATGCGATTAAAATGCCCAACTGGAATTCCTGTACCTAAAAGAAGAAGCATACAGTAGTTGTCAATTTAAATATTGAATTTTATTGGCAACTCTTTTATACATTAAGTAGTATTTGTCATAGCTGGCAATGAGATACGAGTATCTCCCTAGATCCAACCAATGTGTGATGTACTTGTATCACTTGTAAGATACCATTTAATCACGTCAAGACAAATATTTCAGAAGTTTCCAGAATAATATGATATAAAACCCAGTGAAATGCTGTTTTATCGAAAAATATGTTGCATGTTCCAAAATGTGTTTTAAGTTGCATGTTTAGCCCATTATAATATCCGTTTTCTCCAAAATCTTCTCAACCTCCCATCTGTGCATCATATATCAGGTATAAACCAGAATGAAAACCAGCTTTATTCTTTTAATCTTAGAGAGCTGTGTGAAAGGTAAGTAGTTGTTAAAGCAATTTTTTTTCTTATTAAAATGTTAAATATGTGGCAACATTGGGATAGGACTCCTTGTTACAAGTACAAATCATGGAACTTCTCTGTGTGAATTCCGAAATAACAAGTTTTATTGTTCAATGAATTAGAATGGTAAGATTCCAGAAGGAAATGTAGCAATTCCCCATGTGGATGCAGTGATGGGCTCAAGCAACCCAATAACTTGTCCAACTGTTACAGAATGGTATTGACCGTTGTTTGGGAGATGATTACCTGGCCTCTGTGGGGAATGATGCAGGCTTTGAGGTAGTGAAAGAAGGAAGTATTTATTTCAAGTAACAGGAGATAAAAACAATTCAGTTTGTAATAGACAAATAATGTTCATGATTATTCATTGCTAGGAGTTTTACGATGAAGGATTTCCCATCCTGCCATCCAAAGAGTTGGCAAGCAACACATCCCCCCCCACCCACCACTGTAGGGGGGTGGAAACATGGCGATGGGGATGTCCCACCTTAGAGTCCTGTTGGCCAATCAGATTGGTCAGCAGAACTCTAGCTCGTGCAGTGCCAGACATTGCAATGGGTAGGACTGGGACTGCATGCCAGTCCCTAGAGCCAAACTGTCAGGAACAGGGAGGGTAGGAGATGCCTGGGGGTTTGGGCAGAGGGGGATTGGGGTGTCGGCAGAGGGACCAGGGCAGGGAGGAAAGTTTAGCGGTGACTGGACCTTCAGAGGTGGGATGGGATGTAAAGAGGGACCTGCTGATGGAGGCAACCCACCCACCCTGCTTCCTGCCCGAGGCCTGAACCCAGCCTTCACCCATACCCCACAACACCTCCTGCCAACTTGAGAGTTGAGTCAGAGCAGAAAATGGCCCCTAAGTAATTAATAATTGTTCACCCGAGGCCTCAACTGGTGTAAGAGAAGGTTGGGAATCTAGCGGGAAGCCCACTCAAGAACGTTTATTCTCACCCCCCAACCCCAACCTTCTAATCCGTTGACAGGGAAGTGTAAAATTCTGCCTCATGTGTTTTTCTTGTGCCTTTAAAGTAATGGATTGAATGTCGTTTCTTCATATTTCTTTCTTTTAAAATAATTAAATAATATTATGTGTACATTTCAGTGGGATGTAAAACTTAGTGGGGTGTGAACCCAACATTAAGATGCAGTTCTAACATGCCATACTTCACCTTCCCAGTGCTCATTATGATTCAGCTCAGAAAAGTGCCATCCTTTTGAACTGTAAATGGTGGATTGACGTGCGAGGGCACGCAGCATTTATTTAAAGATCACTAATGCACACAGAAGAGGGCTACCGTGGGTGACATCCATGTCTGTGAGCCAGAAGCTCCAGGTTTGAGGACTTGATGGCCAAGGAAGGTGTATTCATAATGCAGCCAAACAGATTGAGAATCAACCTGCAAAATCCTTCCGATGTGCCAATGGCTAGCGGTGAGAACGGGACAGTCTCTTGGTCAGCCATGCTTGATGCAGAGCAACCTGTTCCAGGAAACACCTCGCTGTGAGAACAGATGAAAGTCTGCCTTGTGCACCACGAGGTGCGGGAAGAGAAACAAAACAATGCACGCAGTATTTGTTGTTAAATGCTTAATGGGAACATTGAATTATGTCTACAAGTCTGTTGGATTGTTTCATCTCTGCTAGTATCACCCTGAAATAGCATTTTAAGAAATTAGTTTCAAATTTACCAAGCCATGTTTAAATTTTGGAGGAGGGTTTTCAACATTCAGATTGTGAAGCAGAAACAAGTCTCTAAAGCAAAATTATAGTGGCATCCTGCCAACTTCTTTGATGAATAAACTTTCATCTTTTCCAATCTAGCAGAAAAGAAATAAAATACTGCAGACGCTGGAAATTTTAATTTAACAAAGTACAGAAAAGATGTGGAAGAGGACTCTGTTGTGCTGCTGGTGCCAGTCCTATATATGAAAGCGCCAAAACAGGAAGATGGTTTCAGCTGCACACTGACCATTTATGCCATAGCTTGAACAACACCCAATGCCGTGTGATGTGCATGTGTTAGAAGGTCAGGCATAGTTCCCTCATGAGATCAAACACTCGTTCCAGCAGCTGATTTGACATTACTTTCAGGAATTTGGTCTGCATATGTGCTGTGCACATGTGTGCTGATCACTTCCAATTGTACAGGTGTCAACAGCTTCGGATCCCCCGAAACAATTATATTTAAAAAGCCAAACAACAGTTTGCAACTGTGTTACTTTTTGACTTACTGTTTGGTGCTTAAAATCAGAGAGGAACAGGATTTGGTGACTGAGGTTGGAGGACGGTGTTTGCAGTACCTTTGGATCTGCAACATGACCAGCAAAAGACTACAGAAACAGGATGGAGAAGAGGGTTCTCCACAGAAAGCTCTGCTTACAAAGCCTTTTTCACACTTCCCCTGACTAAGGAGCAAAACTTGAAGCAACTCCGTTTCCACAAAGAGCTAGTCACTGAAGTGTATCACCCACTGCAATCTGACCTGGAGCCTCATAGTAGGGCAATGATGATCCTGCTTGAACATTTTTCAGTAAGCCATTTATTGAAGCATTTGGGAGGTCACGGAGGCTATCTTTCCCTCGAGGAGAGTACATCATTTTCTGCCTCAGCAGAGGCAAACTGGATATGAGTGCATGGAGTGGGTGCCATGCATTCCATGCGCATGACTCTGCAGGCAATTAATGTCAACAGAAAGAGGTACAGGCATCATAAGAACTGCACTGCTATAAACTTGCAGCTGGTGTATGACTACTCTCAATGCACCATTTTTGTTAATGTCCCTTATCCTGACAGCGCCAGGATGTAACCATCCTTTGCCAATCCACTATCTTCTGACCTCCATGGAGAATGAGAAGTTGGCTCTTCGGGACAAAAGCTACCGCTGCACATAGAGCTGATAAACCCCTCTGTCACTCGATTATACGAGGGCAGCGGGAAAAGGATGACAACCAAGAAGCATTATGGAGCAGACATTTGACCTGCTTGAACAGTGATTCCACCATCTTGTCCACTCTGACCGGTGGGGTGGGGCAAATTGGGTTTCAAAGTTTATAATCGCCATCCATAAAATTTGCCACCATCAGGGCACAGGCATTGTCTCTCGGAGTCCAGAGGCCACCTCAGTGTAGGAGGAGGAAGAGAAGGAAGCAGGAAGAATGCACCATGGATCCCCTTGCTGTGGAGAGGGTGTCGCAGAGCACTTTCTTCGACTCTGCTTTCAATAAAACTGCTTCGCTTGACAAGCTTAGATACACCATTTCCCACCTTTACATCCTTTTGAAACATCCCATCACAACAACCCATTGGCGACCATCCAACAATAAAGAATAGCCACAAAAACTTTATTAACATCCTATCCAAAGATGGATCTAATTGTACAAACAGAAATCAATTATCTCGTGCATCTTTGCCGTATTGTGCCAGTGGCCATAGCATTATTTGTGGAAAGCCACTAACTTTGTATGAGGGAGGCCGCAGAAGGCCTTACAAGCCCAACCTTGAGCAACCCTAAGCCTTGAGGGCCTGGCTTTGGACTGTAAGACCTCAGCATAGGCAACAGCAGTCTGAGTTGGCTTACCAGAAGAGGTAATAGCGGGGGCACTAGTGGAGTAACAGTGGTGGGGACACAAATGCTCTAACCCTTAAAGAGGATAGCAGATTCATGGTACACTGCCCCATCCTGAGGGACACACCTCGGCATCCAAGTAATATGTTAGTGTACAGATTGCTTGACTGCCACAAGAGCCGACAGCCACTTTGAGCACTGAGGTCTGCACCCATGATGGCACCAGCTGAGCCTGCAAGGCAGCAAGTATAGATCTCCTAACTTGAGTCTGAACTTCCACTGCAGCACTGAGACATTGGGCGATTTCTGCCTATGGTGCAGTGGAAGCTGAGACAGGAGACAGCAGTCCCCGACACTGCATCACGGCTGGGTCTGCCAGTGGAATTGGCCAACACTTCCAAGGTGAAAAGGATGGGCTTCAAGATCTGTGCAATACCCTGTGCCACATTGCAGCCAGACTCTTCCATTCCCCCTGACAGCGACAGGAGCATTGGGATGTAAAGCAAGAGACCCATGGTTACACCTCTTGCAGTTTGGACATTGTGTGAGGATGAGGTGAGGTGAAGGACCATAAGGCAATAAAATACTGTTGTCATCAATGTCCAATGTCACAGTGAATGATATGAGCTCTATCCGAGCCAGCCCCATGATTCAAGATATCATCACCTCCATTGGGCTCAGTGGAAGAATATACTTTGTGCCACCTTGTCCTTCGAGAGAGAGTGGAATATCAGTGACTGTTTGATACTGTTTAAATGATGTTCCTGGCATAATTGAAGAACTGGAAATGGTGAGAGATGTGTATGAGGCTGGGATCAGTCAAAGCTCTGTGAAGATGAGGTGGGGAGTATATGAACGTTAGGTGTGTCATGGGTGTTAGCAGTTGCTAGTGACTGAGCGATGGGTTATGATATATGGAGCAACGTTAGAGGTTGTTGATGTGAAAGGTAGGAGATGCCATGTGCAGATGCATTCATGTGCGCTCATTAGGTCCTTTGTGGCACTGCTGCCAGGTCCTTGGGGCCAGATTCCAAGAATCGATCTCCATAGCCACCAGTCCCACTTCCTTTGGAGGACATTCTTTGAGGGCCTCCTAGCTCCCCCCTACCCACCCCGAAATATGGTCTCCATCTCCTGTACAGAGGGATCTAGGTGTTCTAGTGCACGATTCACAAAAAGCTAGCAAGCAGATCCAACAAGTAGTTAAGAAGGCAAACAACATTTTGGCCTTTATTGCAAAAGGGTTGGAGTTTAGAAATAGGGAGGTTTTGTTGCAATTGCACAAGGTGTTGGTGAGGTTTCACCGGAATACTGCATACAGTTTTGGTCCCCTTGCCTTAACAAGGATAGAGTAACACTGGAAGCGATCCAAAGGAGATTCACTAGGCTAATTCCTGGGATGAGAGAGTTGTCCTATCAAGAAAGACTGAATAGTCTGGGCCTATATTCCTTAGAGTTTAGAAGAGTGAGGGATGACTTTATTCAAACACGTAAGATCCTGAGGGGGCTTGATAGGGTCGATGGTGAGATGTTTTCAGTAGTGGGAGAGTCTTGAACAAGGGGACATAGCTCCAAGATAAAGGTCCGGTTATTCAAAACTGAAGCGTGTAGAAATTTTTTCTCGCAAAGGGTGGGGAATCATTGGAATTCTCTGCCCCAAAGAATGGTGGAGGCTGAATCATTAGAAGTATTTAAAGTGGAGGTGGGAAAGTATTTGATCGATTGAGGAATAGAGGGCAATGGGGAAATGGCACAGAGAAGGAGTTGAGGCCGGTATAGATCAGCCATGACCGCATTGAATGGCAGGGTAGGTTTGAAGGGCCTGGTGGCCTACTCCTGCTTCTATTTCTTGTGCTCACATCTGCTCCTACCTGGATGATTCACTTTATATTGGCAAAACAGTATTGTCCAGAAACTCTTGAACTGCCACTTTTGTGCTACGCACATTAGTACATTGCACCACAGACTAACCTGGGATTCCTATTGGGTGCCCATGCTGTTACACCTTGTAACAACTTTAACAGGTAGCCAGATTGGAAAAATCTGGTTATCCAAGTAGTTGGTTTTGAATCTTCTTGTCAGAACTGAAACATAAACTCTCCCTGCACTGACCGTTCCCTTCAATTTGCTTTTAAGGTTCACTATTTCCTGTAGCAAATAGTTGGCCTCCATTCAACTAGGAGGTATTACCATTGAGTCTGAGCTTCTGAATATCAGGGCTGCTTGTGTTCTACTATAAGGACACAATAGATTCGAAATAATGGGCAAAAGGAGTAGGAGTGATGTGAGGAAAAACATTTTCACCCAGAGGGTGGTTGGAGTCCTGAAAGGGAGATGAAAGCTGGTTTGATTCGGGTATTCAAAAAGGTCTGAAAAAAATATGCAAGATTATGGGGATATGGGAGTGGGATTAGGTAGACTGCTGTTTCAGAGAACCAGCGTAGATTCGATGAGTTGACTGACCTCCTTCTGCCCTGTCAGGATTCTGTGAAATGCAGTTTGTAGTTCCATGCAAGTTATTTTGTAGCTTGCCACATTTAAATTTTTAACATCACTCAGTCTTGGTAACATACTCATCACTGTCTGGTTTGCTAGGACATAGATGTAATGCTATAATTATGGGCTGCACCTACGCATTATTTCTCTGCTGTTAATGGCATGATTATTCAGCAATGAATTGCAAGAATATATCCTGTGGTTTACTGATAAAACGCTGCTTGCTTTGCTTTTTTTCTCCAGTTGCAGGCTGATCTAGCAATAAGCAGCTAAATAGATCGCATAATGTCCTTTTCGAGTGGAGTATATTTCCAGCCATGTTAATTGAGTATTGCTTGGTAGAATTTATATATTCATGGAATGTTGCTCATTTTTTAGCAAGTATAGATTAAGAAGATTTCCTCAAGAGGTAACTAATTCTGAGAAATATCCTCAGTGATGTTTGCTGGTTTAAAAAGTAATGTGCAGGACACATGCTTGTATGTACATACCCGAACATATATACAAATTCCTTGAATAGGTAACACTGTTATGCCCTTCGATAATACTGAAGCAGTAATGCCTCTTGTTCTGGCTGTAAGTGTGGCACTGCAATCAATGACAGACAACACTGCAAGAATGCCTTTGTTTACTTGCCTCAGATTGGGTTGCTGCACTGTCTTTCTACCTGATAGAACAAACATAGCTAAAGGACCTGCCACTTTCTTTTCCTAACCATGATCCAGGGCATGAGAGATTCAGCTACAATATATTCAAAGCCTTGCATGTGCGTGCAATTCCTTTTGGTGTGATATTTCCTGTAGCACTTTCGTCTGTCATACTATATCCATCACCCGATTCTGTCATGTTTCTGTTTGTATCAGTTTTCTTAATCCTTTTAATGCAGTACTGACTAGCTAGGAGCTAGCCCTCCGAGCTGAATATGCAAGCTCAGTGATAGTATAGCCGTACTCCAATTACTACTTAGTTAAACTTCAATCTGGCTGACTGATGAGTTACATGACACTCATAACATGGACTCCTTGATCCTCCAGCAATTTTTTTTAATTGCCCACTCCTCACTGCCAGCCATCAATTTTAGGGCATGAGGCTGTTGACTTCCCACTCTGAAGTCGTCCCCCCACCCCAACCCTTCCATCCCTTCCCTTCTACCTCATTTCCCTCCACCTGTTAAATTTGTAGCCACCTATTCCATGTTAAAATGACAGCAAAATGTTGCTGGAAATCTGAGTACAGAAAATGCAGGAAATATTCAGCAGGCCTGACTGCATCTGAGAGAGAGGTAATGTTGCAGCTCAATGACCCTTTGCCAGCTCTGATGATAGATCAATGATTGACTTGAAATGTTGGGCAGAAATTAATCCCCCCCTACCCCCCGTCCTTTCTCTCTCCCCCTGCCCTCGCACCAAAACCCACTGGACATCCATAGGAGATGGGGTACCCATATAATCAGATGGCAGGGCACGAGGTGGAATCCCCCATCACTTAGCCCTCTTCCCAATTATGTTTCGGGCAGGGAGGGTTGAAAATGTTCTTCCTGCTCAGAGGTCATGGAGGCCACTTTAAGGACCATGAAAAGTCTCATCCCACCACTGTTGATTTTCTCCCAGTGGCAAGCAGAGGCTTCCATGTGGTGATGCCTGCAGCCTGGTGGAGAGGGTCCCTCCTACTTGGGCCGCCCAGGCCCAATGGAGAGACCCGCTGAAGGCAAGGGCTGTCCACAGCTGAAGACCTCTGTTTGCCCTTACAATGAAGAATCCCTTGCTCACTGGGACCTCCACGGCCAGCCCAGCAAACTGGCTTTACTTAGCTTAACACCAAGCTCCAGCAACAATCTTGCGACATGGGTCTCCTGCATACTGGTGTTGGGTACTACTCCTGGTGACGTTGGAGAGCAAACACCAGAAAGGGTAAATGAAGGGTTGGTTTATTTTCCACGCACTCAACACACGGGAAGAGGGTTTGCAACCTCCCGCCTTTTTTTTGCATTCATACAATAAAAGAGAGATAATGGAAAGAAAAATGTACACGCCAAAGGTCACAGACAAAATAATAATTATTGTTTAACCTGAGTCCAGAATCAAAAGTTCAATGGTGTATTCCTTTCGAGAGGTTAGCAGGCTGAAGCTGGTGCAGGGTAATCCACATTTCCAGTAATGCTGACTTCCACGATGGGAGAAGCACACAGAGATGAATTAGTCTCGTAGTAGACACTGGAACAGAAGTTCAGCCATTCCAGTAGAAAATAGTGTGGATGAGGACCAGGCAATTTACACATAAACAAACCTCTGTTTCTGTTGCTGTTTTGCTGATAGAAGATGGCAGACTGCCTCTTTTAGCTTCATTGAGCAATATTACAGGCTTTATCAGCTTGGTGGGGAGGGCTGGATCATGTGACATAACCCCCACCACTTCCCCTTGGTTTAAACAAAGGATGCATGTTCCTGGCCTGGATTCTTGAGATGGTTAAATGTTACATCCATTAATAGATTTACAGGAGGTTTCTTTGCAGACAGACTCTGTTGGCGAGGACTTTGCCTCAGAAATGTAAAGGGCCTCAGTGCATTTTCTTGCAATTTGATTTTTGCAGTCTCAGGAGACATTAGCGCATGTTTCGGGGTAACAAGGTTATAGAGTCAAAGAAGTTTATAGCATGGAAACAGGCCCTTCGGCCCAACTTGTCCATGCCGCCCTTTTTTTTAAACCCCTAAGCTAGTCCCAATTGCCCACATTTGGCCCATATCCCTCTATACCCATGCAACTGTCTAAATGCTTTTTAAAAGACAAAATTGTACCCGTCTCTACTACTACCTCTGGCAGCTTGTTCCAGACACACACCACTTTCTGTGAAAAAATTGCCCCTCTGGGCACTTTTGTATCTCTCCCCTCTCACCTTAAACCTATGCCCTCTAGTTTTAGACTCTCCTACCTTTGGAAAAAAATATTGACTATCTAGCTGATCTATGCCCCTCATTATTTTATAGACCTCTATAATATCATCCCTCAGCCTTCTATGCTCCAGAGAAAAAAGTCCCAGTCTATCCAGCCTCTCCTTATAACTCAAACCATCAAGTCCCAGTAGCATCCTAGTAAATCTTTTCTGCATTCTTTCTAGTTTAACAATATCCTTTCTACAATGTTGGTAAATGTGAGGTCATCCATTTTGGTAGGAATAACAGCAAAATGGACTATTGGTTGTTGTGGTTTTCTGAAGGCTAGAAATTCCTTTTGTGAATCATAGACAGTCATGGCTTTAGTCAATTTAAAGCCTTTGCCCATTGTATTTGTTAAAAATAATTTGATAAAGTAGCCATGTTAATATTTAGTGTTAATTTTTTTCTTTCATGTTTTCTCGGCATGACATTCCCTCACCCTCCTTTTTGGGTATAGGACTGCTCATCCGAACGATCCCCTCCTTTTGCTGCTTTCCAATTAATGGTCCAGAAAGCTGGCACTGACATGAATCATAGCCGCAGATACATAGTATTAACTCTTGAACTGAAAGAATATGGTACAATTCTGACATAAACTCCTTGTGATACGGAAGAGCTCAGCAGATGGTGATTTCACACCCCGCTCAATTTTAGTCTTTGAGGACTCTGGGAATTGACTCTCACTGTCTATATCTACATAAGTGATAAAGTGACCTGGGGGCATAATATGTTGATGACCCTCTGTCATGTGAGCTGCCTGTTCAATACTTGTCTTTTTTGAATATAAAATAAAACAGGAAAATGCTGGCAAAACTGGCAGGTCTGGCAGCATCTGTGGTGAGAGAAACAGAGTTAATGTTTCAAGTCCATGTGACTTCTTCAGAGATTTTTCTTTTCATGTCTTTCTTCAATTCCCCTGAAGACAGAGTAAGCAAACACTTGGTGAAATTAGGTTTGATATGAATCAATAACACACTTGATTTTGGTCTGAACATTTAGAAGAACAGGTAGGATGGGCTTAATTCACTAAACTTACCTTGATGCAATACTATAATGCTTCCTGCACCATGCTTCCTTATGAGACTGAGTCATCTTACGTAGCTGAAAGAAAATAATTTCTCACTATTCTCTTCTATAGTTCAACCTTCTCGCAACCATTATTACCGAACTGCCTCATAGCATCTAAATTCTGACATCCTGTGTCTTTTACCTCTTGATGCTCACAGCCAGAAAGGAAAGGGTTATCAGATTCCCTGCTAAGCATCTGGGATCCATGATCTTCCAACACAATGCTTGTGAATCATTTATCAATTATCTAGAAAAGATAATGAATATCTCATTACCTACAATTCACAGGGAAACCAAAGTGAGCTTATTAGTATCTTATCTTATCCCATCATTTCAGATATTGTATTCTAACTTGCACACTTGCAAAGTTAAATTGCACATCTGCCAGAATCAGGCAGAGATTGTGATGTCTGCAACTAACCAGTAACTGTTGATTGCAATGCAAGCAGCATGATTCTTTCTCGAACTTTCTGTGGTAAAAAAATGACCAAATGATTCAGAATGGAACATGAAACAATTTTTCCAATGTAGAATTTCATCACATTTTCTAATTATTTAAATTTGTTTCAATTCTGGTATAATATTATTCTTCACAACCTTTTTTTGTAATCAACATTCCCTTAGCAACAACAGCCGCAATAATACCTTCTTCATTATACCATATCGTCCTTCTGTCTTTGCCAAATAATATATCCCTCAAACTTGTTATGAGCAACATTGTGGAACATTTGCTTATTCTTGAGATTGAAATCTAAACTTGGTGTAATTTCATACAGAACTGTTGACAGTCAAGCTGAATGTAGGTTGATATAGGCATTGAGACAAATCACCCAACTCAAAAGCTAGACCTTGATGACATAGAGTCATCGAAGTTTACAGCATGGAAACAGGCCCTTCGGTCCAACTTGTCCATGCCACCCCTTTCTTTAACCACGAAGTTAGTCCCAATTGCCCACGTTTGGCCCGTATCTCTCTATACCCATCTTACCCATGTAACTGTCTAAACGCTTTTTAAAAGGCAAAATTGTACCTGCCTCTACTACTACCTCTGGCAGCTTGTTCCAGACACTCACCACCCTCTGTGTGAAAACATTGCCCCTCTGGACCCTTTTGTATCTCTCCCCTCTCACCTTAAACCTATGCCCTCTAGTTTTAGACTCCCCTACATTTGGGAAAAGTATTGACTGTTTAGCTGATCTATGCCCCTCATTATTTTATAGACCTTGATAACATCACCCCTAAGCCTCCTATGCTCCAGTGAAAGAAGTCCCAGTCTATCCAGCCTCTCTTTATAACTCAAACCATCAAGTCCGTATAGCATCCTAGTAAATCTTTTCTGCACTCTTTCTAGTTTAATAATATCCTTTCTATAATAGGGTGACCAGAATTGCACACAGTATTCCAAGTGTGGCCTTACTAATGTCTTGTACAACTTCAACGAGATGTCCCAACTCCTGTATTCAGTGTCCTGACCAATGAAACCACGCATGCCGAATGCCTTCTTCACCACTCTGTCCACCTGTGACTCCACTTTCAAGGAGCTAGGAACATGTACCCCGAGATCTCTTTGGTCTGTAACTCTCATAGGTGGAGGGGCAGGTAGTATTGAGGATGTGGGGAGGCTGCAGAAAGATTTAGACAGTTTAGGAGAGTGGTCCAAGAAGTGGCTGATGAAATTCAACGTGGGCAAGTGTGAGGTCTTGCACTTTGGAAAAAAGAATAGAGGCATGGACTATTTTCTAAACGGTGACAAAATTCATAATGCTAAAGTGCAAAGGGACTTGGGAGTCCTAGTCCAGGATTCTCTAAAGGTAAACTTGCAGGTTGAGTCCGTAATTAAGAAAGCAAATGTAATGTTGTCATTTATCTCAAGAGGCTTGGAATACAAAAGCAGGGATGTACTTCTGAGGCTTTATAAAGCACTGGTTAGGCCCCATTTGGAGTACTGTGAGCAATTTTGGGCCCCACACCTCAGGAAGGACATACTGGCACTGGAGCGGGTCCAGCGGAGATTCACACGGATGATCCCGGGAATGGTAGGCCTGACATACGATGAACGTCTGAGGATCGTGGGATTATATTCATTGGAGTTTAGGAGGTTGAGGGGAGATCTAATAGAAACTTACAAGATAATGAACGGCTTAGATAGGATGGACGTAGGGAAGTTGTTTCCATTAGCAGGGGAGACTAGGACGCGGGGGCACAGACTTAGAATAAAAGGGAGTCACTTTAGAACAGAGATGAGGAGAAATTTCTTCAGCCAGAGAGTGGTAGGTCTGTGGAATTCATTGCCACAGAGGGCTGTGGAGGCCGAGACGTTGAGCGTCTTCAAGACAGAAATTGATAAATTCTTGATTTCTCGAGGAATTAAGGGCTATGGGGAGAGAGCGGGTAAATGGAATTGAAATCAACCATGATTGAATGGTGGAGTGGACTCGATGGGCCGAATGGCCTTACTTCCGCTCCTATGTCTTATGGTCTCCCCAACGCCCTACCATTAACTGAGTAAGTCCTGCCCTGGTTCGATCGACCGCAACGCATCACCTTGCATTTATCTAAATTAAACTCCATTGCCATTCGTCAGCCCACTGGCCCAATTAATCAAGATACCATTGCAATCCTAGATAACTTCCTTCACTGTCCACTATGCCATGAATCTTGGTGCCATCTGCAAACTTACTAACCATGCCTCCTAAATTCTGATCCAAATCATTAATATAAATGACAAATAACAGTGGACACAGCACCGATCCCTGAGGCACACCACTGGTCACAGGCCTCCTGTTTGAAAAACAACCCTCTACAACCACCCTCTGTCTTCTGTCATCAAGCCAATTTTGTATCCATTTGGCTACCTCACCCTGGATCCCGTGAGATTTAACCTTATGCAACAACCTACCTTGTGGAACCTTATCAAAGGCCTTGCTAAAGTCCATGTAGACAACATGAATTGCGCTGCCCTCATCGTCTTTGTTACCCCTTCAAAAAACTCAATCAAATTTGTGAGACGTGATTTCTCACTGTCAAAGCCATGCTGACTGTCCCTAATCAGTCCCTGCATCTCTAAATGCCTGTAGATCCTGTCTCTCAGAATACCTCCTAACAACTTACCCGCTACAGATGTGAGGCTCACCAGCCTGTAATTCCCAGGCTTTTCCCTGTGGCCCTTTTTAAACAAAGGCACAACATTTGCCCTCCTCCAATCTTCAGGCACCTCACCTGTGGCTGTTGATGATTCAAATATCTCTGCTAGGGGACCCGCAATTTCCTCCCTAGCCTCCCATAATGTCCTGGGATACATTTAATCAGGTCCCAGGGATTTATCTACCTTGATGGGCTTTAAGACTTCCAGCAAGTCCTCCTCTGTTATATGTACACTCCTCAAGACATCACTATTTATTTCCCCAAGGTCCCTCACAATCATGCTTTTCTCAACAGTAAATACTGATGAGAAATATTCATTTAGGATCTCACCCATCTCTTGTCGATCCTTAGGAGGCCCTACCCACTCCCTAGTTACTCTTGTGACGTTGGAAGAAATAAAAATCGGAGGGAGTTATTTCAAAAGAAACAGCATTATCACTAGGGTGGCTAGAACGTGCTGTCCTGGCTGTGAGATATATCTCCGAGCAGGTTGGAGAAATCTGTGAGAATCATAACAGCCATGCAATGGATTGTTGCCTTCTCGGATCCTGGAAGAACTTTGGTAGAGTGCATGTGAAGCCTGGCATTGTCAAAATCTACGAGGACTATTGTATTGTGCCGGAACACGATTGATTTTTTGTGCAGCAGTATTAGCAAGGAGTGTTGTATTATATTAAAGCACCAACAGCTTGCATTTCTCTACTATACCCCACATATAGAAAGATTACAGAGTGGAGGTGCAAAGTAGACACCACGTAGAAGAGAAGTAAAAGTGAATGTTGGAAGGAAGGAGCCAGAAACTGGAATAAATGACCATTGTAGGAGGGCGTTGTAAGCAGAAATTGCAGCAGAAACAAAAGATATTTAGGAAAAAAATGTTCTGGCCTAGGAACATAGCAACTAAAAGAATGGTCTACAATGATAGCAATTTATATTTATATTGTATCTTTTAATGTAATAAATTGTCTCAAGGCACTTCACAGGAGCATTATAAAACAAAATATGATGCTGAGTCTAATAAGGAGATATAAGGCCAGTAGCTTTAGTCTTCACAATATTTGGTTGGAGGAAATTTCTGCTCATCCAGTGTTTGATGCTGGAGAAGCATTCTCATAATTTAGCAGCAGTAAAGGAGTCGAGAGAGATGGTGGTGAGGTAGAGTTGGGTGTTGTCAATGTACGTGTGAAAATCAATGCTGTGCTTTCAGATGTTGTTTGCAACGGACAACATTTAGATGAGAAGCAAGAGGGGGTCAAGAATAGATCCTTGGGGGACTCCAGAGGAACTGTGTGGAAACAGGAAGAGAAGCCACTGCAAGTGATTGCCTGGCTACAATTAGATAGATAAGAATGGAACCACATGAGAAAAGTCCCATCCAATTGGAGGATGTGGAGAGACATTGGAAAAGGATGGTGTGATCAACCATATCAAAGGCTGAAGACAGGTCGAGAAGGATGAGGAAGGAAAGTTTACCTTTTCATAGTCATGTGGGAGAACATTAGCTGCTTTGTTTCGTTACTGTAGCAGGGCGGAAACCTAATTCGAAGGATTCAAACATGGAGCTCCGGGAAAGATGGGCACAGATTTGGGAGATGATAACATGTTCACAGATTGTGAAGACAAAAGGGAGATTGGAGATGGGGTGGAAGTTTGCAAGGATGCGGCGTCAAGGGTTTTTTTTAGGTAAGCGGTGATGACTGCAGATTGAAAGGAGAGGGGGAGAACAGCAGCAGAAAGAGAGTTGTTCACAATATCATCTTGCACAGAGACCAGGAAAGGAAGTTACGTCAACAGTTTAGTTGAAAGGCAGGAGAAGGGTCTCATGACAAGGTGAGCTCAGAGAGGACGTGAGGAGAGATGGGAGAGAAACTACAGAAAGAAATGAGTTGGGACAGTGGGAAGCTTTAGACGAAGTTGGCCCAGTGGGTTAGTGGAAATTGTTGAAGTAGTGAAAAGAACACCAGGGGTTATGTTTGCATTTTAGGATTGTCCAAGAATGAGAAGCTTTAGCAGAAGAGAGTAGAGCCCAATAATATTTTACGTGGTAGTTATGAGTTAATATAATTTGGAGAATAATGAGTAGATTGTCAAGGTTAATGCAGGCATGCTGGTAGCAAGAGCATTAAAGAAGTGGGATCTTGGGTTGATAAATGTATGGATTTGAATTTCAGCAGCCCTGAGGGAGGACGAAGGGTGTGGGTGGATGATATTTCTGAGGTGATAGAAGGTTGGCTTGGTAACAGTTTGGATATGGGGAAAGGAACTAATTCAGGGAATGATTATAACACCAAAGCTCCACACTTAGCCAAAGCTTAACATTGCAATGTCTGAGCGAATGCTGAGAACCCCTCACGTGCATATTAAATGATCTACAATTTATGTTGCACCTTGTAATCTCCAGATTTAAGATCAGGTGATGTTGCCTTCTTAGAAGAACTTCGATTATATCATTTCATTCAAAGTCTGCGCCAAAGTAACAGAATGTACTTCATAATTGACTTCATGAAAATCCTGGGTTAGAACATGTGGTTTAACATGTATCACTGTTAGTCCATCTTATTGTGATGGAGGACACAAGGGTATAATTTTTGTATTTTCTTGTTCAGCTTCATAATGGATGCCTAGAAAATAAAAAAGACAAGGTGGTTTTTAAGTCTCTCTCCTCCAGTGAGAGTTAAGTAATTGTAGGTACATGCTAATGTATTCTCTCTGTTGTGATCAAGTTGCTTTTCAGCTATTAACAGCTGGGAGGGAGAAAGAAAGAAACATGCCAGTTTGCATGTATAAGCATTATGTTTTTTTTCTCTCTCCGTCTCTCACTCTCTCTCTCTCCCTGTTTTGTTAATGTGCTCCTCCTCTTTTGTGGTTTGTTGTAGCTTTACACTTCCAACCCCTTATGGTGAAATTCTTATTCAACAAGTGGCAACTAATTGAACAAAACCTAGCACTATGTATGTCCATGGGAGTCAAAATATGCAACTGTGCAATGAAGCTCCTTCTTAGAACATAAGTCTTTCAGATAGGAGGTAAGTGAGCTATAAACCATGTTAGCGCCCCTCCTTGTCTGTCGCCACATAAGAATGAAACAGTACTGTTTATTCTTTTCATTAGAATGCAAAACGCAAGCTAGGTAGCATTTGAAAATGAGAAATAGGCTTTCAATGAATTCGCATTCAGGACTTCAACATCCACAGTTTTACTTTCGCTCACTCTCTCTCTCTCTCTCCCACGTTTCCTAAGTTCCATCTTTTCCTAATAACTGTCGTTCATTATGCTTTGTGATTCAGAGATGAAAATATTGTTGTATATTTGTGCACAGAATATCCATCAATTGTCAGATTGACTCAGTTGGCAGGATTCAGAGCTCTGAATCAGAAGGCTGAGAATTGAAGACCCACTCTGTGCCATGAGCACATAATCCTGAATAATGCAGTACTGAGGGAGTTTTATATTGTTGGAGCTGTTATGATGCTGTCGCATTCAGGTGGATGTTAAATGTGCCATAGCAGCATTAGAAAAGCAAAACCCAAATTACTCATCGTTCATCCCATCGATGTGATATTTTTGCACACAAAAATAACTGTTGTATCTACCTACTTGATAAAAGTCATTTCATTTCTAAGTAATGTACTATATCATGCATTTTGGGACGTTACTGCGGGATGTGAAAATTATGTCCACTGGCTCCAGAGACTTTAAACCGTGGACGAAAGTCGGTCTTTCATGTAAACTTGTACGATGTAAACATTCCCACTGAGGATGGTCACTTGTGGCTTGAGCACAATCAGCAGTTAATTCTTTGGTATGATAATATCTGCGGCCCCTGCTCCAATCGAGGCCAAATCAGCCCACTCCAAATCTCTCCGTGGGTCCAGATGGGTTGGAGAAAAATTATTCTCCTTTTAAAAAGAAATTTTCAGCTCGTGCTAAAACCACTATAATCAGAAAGGTCAGTTTTTCCCCTTTCGGATTGATTGCATTATTCTGGTTAAGATTTGGGATCTCCACAGAGTCCCACTCGGGCCAAGTGCATTAATTCCATCAAGATCTTTCACAGACATAAAAGCAAGAATTTTCCAACGAAGTTCAAAAACTCCCTCAACATTTCTTTGAAATGGGAACAGAATCTGTCCATGGGTAACCTCCAGCCAGAATTTAAAGATCTCGGGGGCAAAAAATTATAGGTACTGAATTTGTGTAAAATTGGGAGTAACTCACGCTGGTTTCTTCAGCCAAATTTTCAGAATGAATCTCCCACACTTTGTGCATCACAGAGTGCCTCAGGGAGATTCACGCTGAAATTTGCGGCTGGGGCCTATTCCAGCCCAAGAGGCTGGCAGCATAGCGCTGAGCAGGCCACTGCGCATGCGCCAATCGGTCATACCAAAGATTGGCGCATGCACAGGGAGCCCGCACTACTGGTCCCCTGATCTCTGGCCAGCCTCGTGACCCCGCACCACTGCCCCTCCGATCCCCCCACCCCAATCGCTGGGCTCCTGGATGTCTCCTGGCCAGCCCCGATGACCCCCCCCCCCTCGCCTCCAGCAGTCCCAACCCTTCTCCCCACCCCAATGGCCAGCCCCAATCAGCTCTTTCCCTCCCTCTAGCATTGATCCCAACTTCAGAATGGCAATAGGACCTCACCCCCATCGGTCTACCCCTGTAGGGTCCGACCCATCTGGCCCTGTCCCAACGGAACTGCCCGATGCTGGGTGGGCAGTGCCAGGGTGCCCCGCCCCTTGGGCATTACCACTTTCCCCTTGGGCAGTGCTGGGAGTCAAGCTGGCACTGCCATACTGGCAATGCCCTCCCATACCCCCAACCTCCTGGGGGGGGGGGGGGGGGGGGGGGGGGGGGGGGGGGGGGGGGGGGCTCCCCATTAGTGGGGAGCAGTAGTAGTAAACCCCACTGGAGTGAACCACTCCTGCTGTGTGGGGGGGAGTGAGGCTAGCGGGCCTGGAGATTTCAGTGCCTGCCCTGCCAATGATAGGTAAATAGGGATTTTAATATTTAAATCAGTTCCACACTGATTTCTGGCGTGGAGCTGAAGATGCCACAAATTCTGGCCCCGGAGACGCCCGGAGGCCGTGGCACCCAGTGGGGAGCCCACTAAATGCTTCTTGGCCCATTGCGCTGCTAGACAAACACAGCGGGCTGGGAGAATCTCTTCCCACCCCACCCCTCCCCCCCAAGCCTAGTTGGGCAGAATTTCAGCAAACTATCTTGAGCCTACGTTCCCAAATCCACTTCTGGCAAAAGACTGACATAATTCCAGGAATTTGTGGGACTTCATTTTTAGAGTCAAAGTTTTACAGCAGAGAAGGAGGCCCTTCAGCTCATGCACTGGCCTTCAGGCACCTATCTATCCTAATCCCATTTTCCAGCACTTAGTCTGTCATCTTGTGTGTTACAGCATTTCAGGTGCTCACCTCAATGCTTCATAAATGTTGTGAGGGTTCCTGCCTCTATCACCCTTTCACGCAGTGAGTTCCGGATTCCCACCATCATCTGGGTGAAAATGTTTTACCTCAAATCTTCTCTAAATCTCCCGCCCCTCACCTTCAATCTATTTTCTTCTGTGCTTTCTTGTTACTGAAACCTCAGTTGAAAATTGGAATCTTTAAAACATAGGTTTACACAATGGTTCATTGCCTGTGACACATGACCAGTTATGCAACTTTAAGGTGAGGTACCAACTGTCAGATTAGAGTATCCGAGTTTTAACTAGAGGATAGTTGATTTTCATACCACCAAAACTATTTATTCAGTTGGAGTGATTATTTAGTTTCAAGACTAGCAGCTTTCCCTTTGGGTGAGCTATAGTTCCTCTTTAGTTCATAAAATACCTGAGGTCAAATTGTTGATCCCATTTTTTAGCAATAGCACAGAAAGGGATTATTTTACCTAAAGTTACCAAGTGAAATTAATTATATTTTCATTCCTATCACAATTTATCAGCTCGACAGGATTATGAGAATGTTACTATTAGTCAGTTCTCTTTCTGCCTGGATAGCTTCTTATTAGTTGGTTATGTTATGGTGCGTGCAAAGGCACGTGACACAATTGCATAATTTTATTATTAAAACCATCTGTTCTGTCTGTACTCAGATTTGTGCAGTTTTCAGCACTTGAGTAGTTCATTTGTCGTAAAATGGTCAGTGTGAAATTGCTCGAGCAATTTTTTCAACATTAAGAAGTAAGTAAAGCCTTTGGGATGCTAGCTAGTGGAGAGAATGTACCATAGGAATCCTGTGTTAGGTACTCAGGAGCTATGATTATTCAAGCTTCATGTAGTATCAGTTCATCCAAGCCATCTATCCATAGTATTCCATTTGTGCATTTTCTAATAACACTGAATCCAATTTATTGACAAGAATTTGTCAAGTTACTTCTTAAACTCATTAAGGTTTCTTGTACAAGTAATCTGTTGAAATACGTAGCACCTTTTTAGTATTTTTATTATTTCCTATTGCTTTCTGTTACTTTGTAAACATTACTCTTTTTCAGAAGAGCTTATAGGGATCCAATTATAATATATAACAAGTGCTCATGGTACAACAATTCGCACTGAAAATGAAAGAATTTCCCAAAGATAGATGTAAGAAAAGGGGTGGCTAAAAGCTAGGTTAAAGAATGGGTTTGGAGAAGCTTCTTAAAGGCAGCGAGGAAATGGAAAGAAGGAGAGATTTAGAGAGAGTATTACACTGCTGGAGCCTTTGGCACCAATGAACGATAAAAGAGTGAGGTATACAAAGGGTTAGTCTCAGAAATGATGTGGAGATGCCGGCGTTGGACTGGGGTAAACACAGTAAGAAGTTTAACAACACCAGGTTAAAGTCCAACAGGTTTATTTGGTAGCAAAAGCCACACAAGCTTTCGAAGCTCTGAGCCCCTTCTTCAGGTGAGTGGGAATTCTGTTAGTCTCAGAAACACAGAGTTCATCTGACTCTGGACAATTTTAAGTTACTTACATAAAGTTATGTCCAGAGAGAATATGAATTCCTATATACTTCTGTGAGCCAAACCATCTTTTGGCAGATAACGTGCTCCCAAAGTCTTCCTGTTGTCATTCTGATTCAATGATTGGAGACATCCTGTAGGAATTTGCGGTTGACTTTCTACCACATTTCATCATTCCTGTAGAAAGATGCCTGATTTCCGATCAGCATTTCTCACAGCAGCATCACTGATATCCATGTTCAGTACTGTTACAAGAGGTTTGTTTGGCTCAATTGTAATGCAGTTTTTGTCTTCATTCAGCATGAGGTTGCTAGAGAACTGAAGAGTAAAGTCACCAAGCTATAATTCTAGGAGCTGGCTACAGTTAACTGCAAGTATTGTGAAGTGAGTGGGAATTAGACCATGAGCCAGGTTAGTTTTACCTTGTTGATGCTTGTGTTACTGCAATACTAATCTTACTCAGGACAAGAAGAACCATAGGTTCAGACCTTTGAGACATGCGCTTGGCTGATGGACCACTGCTGTGAACCTGCCATCTGTGGGTTTAAATCAGATTGCCCTGCCTAAACCATACCTGGCTAGAAACTTAATGAATCTTAATTTTGAACTTCTAATTGTTGTTCGGCTCTTTTTTTAAAAAACTAGTCTTTGCACACCTATCAGCAGAATGTCTTTCATGTGAAACCACAAAGTGATACTGAATGGGGTGATAAAATCTGGCACTGCCAACTCGCACTGTTCACACCAGGTGCTGTTGGCAAATTGATGGTTATCACAAGACAAGAATGTCAGTTAGTGCGTTTAAGGGAAAAAGCGCACCAGTCTTTACATACCAAAATGTTCCACTTCAGCTGCCTGTTATTTTCTCAACGAAAAATACTTTTTCTAACTTTCCCTGACAACCATAATATTGCTTAGCGGATAGGAGGATTTTATAGTTGACAAATCAATCAGCTGAGATTGAATGAGGACTTGAGGGTTTTTTCTGGGGTGGTCATTTGAATGAAGTACAAATCCTGATCCAGATAATGTAATTATATGTTTGCTTCAGAAACCTCAAAAGTATCCAGACCCTCACTGAAAATGTATTTTAAATACATTTCACAGATGCAGTTATTATTAACAGTGAGAAATGAGATGTTGTTGTACATTTAGGTAATACTTCAAACTTCTGACCTAAAATCTGACTGTGCTTCCGCAGGCCCCATTCAAGGAGTATGTGCCCCAACTGGTGTCCTAGTTGGCCTGCATTCCTGTATCTCAAAACTGGTCAGCAATCTTAAGACGACCATTTCATATCTGCAGCTCACCTTTTTGATTTGATTTATTATTGTCACATGTGTTAGCATACAGTGAAAAATATTGTTTCTTGCACGCTGTACAAATAAAGCATACCATACATAGAGAAGGAAAGGAGAGAGTACAGAATGTAGTGTTGTAGTCATGGCTAGGGCATAGAGAAAGATCAGTTTAATATAAGATAGGTCTATTCAAAAGTCTGATGGCAGCAGGGAAAAAGCTGTTCTTGAGTTGGTTGGTACGTGACCTCAGACTTTTGTATCTTTTTCTCGATGGAAGAAGGTGGAAGAGAGAATGTTCGGAGTGTGTGGGGTCCTTGATTATGCTGGCTGCTTTTCCGTGGCAGCGGGAAGTGCAGATGGAGTCAATGGATGGGCTGCTGGTTTGAGTGATGGACTAGGCTTCATTCACGACCCTTTGTAATTTCTTGCGGTCTTGGACAGAGCAGTAAGCTTTACCAAGCTGTAATACAACCGGAAAGAATGCTTTCTATGGTGCATCTGTAAATGTTGGTGAGAGTAGTAGCAGACATGCCGAATTTACTTAACCTCCTGAGAAAGTAGAGGCATTTGTGGGCTTTCTTAATCAAATCAAAATCACTACTTTTGAGTAAAGCTGTGAGCATACATTCTACTCATAATTTTCAATTTACTTTTTATTCAACAGCTTTTTAATATAATTTCTTAGGTCGTTAGTATCAACACTGCTTTCTCAGGATTGTTCTTGGGAAGTATTTCTCACCTTGTCTGAGAATGTGTTTTTTAATCCATGTGATCTATGCTTAATAAGAGGCTCTCCTGTTCCACTCTACTTGTAGGAATGTTGGTCTCAAATATCTTTATCAACCTCTTCAAATCTCACCTGGTTCTTCTGGTTGCTACTCTTTCTAAGCTGACAATATATGTTTCATCTCCCACTGCCTTTTAGCTCCTGTGGCTTTTGGAGATCCTCTGAGTAGCAGCAAAAGTTGCTGTTTGATTTGTGATCATGAGAACAAATCAGCAAAGAGCTGAGCGGCACACCAGTGAGGAACACTGGGGAAGTGCATAATGAGGTGAAAGTGAATGAGACATACAGGAAAAGCAAAAAAAATGTCTACCCTAGAATCCACCAGAAACTGGATTAGGACTTGACACCTTCAAATTTCATCTGTAGTTAATATTAATCACACTAGCGAGTGCCATGGTAAAAGGACAGGCCATCATTACTGTCAACCTTAATACCAACTACCTCCCTGTACTATGCTTAAAACAAACCTACTTATCAGTGATTCAGAACCGGTAGTGCTAGATAAATATATAAATCCTGTTTGCATTGTCTCTCTGAGAAGCCTCATGATGCATCACTAAGTGCAGAATCTCTACCCTGACACCGATGCTGATATGGACAGCAAACCTGGTGTCAGCAAATATTGCCTGACGAGAGACAGACCCAAGTCTCACCAGCAGCTCATTACTTGTGACAAGAAAATCACCATTGAGGAGTTGTGAGGGACCAGAGGAAGGAACTGATTGTATGGCTGCAGCTTTCAAAGTTGGACAGCTCGTAAAACACACCCAGCTGGTGAAGCCACGGTTCCAGCTGAACCAGAAGAGGGAGAGCCTCAACCCTCTTGGAGGCTGATGCAAATATTCTTAAGCCGAAAATGGAATTGTGGAAGTGAGTAGCAAGAGAGCTGCCAATACACAAAACTGTGCTGGAAGGAGGTGCCACAGGAAGTGAGTGGCTACCCCCAACCCTCATAAGATCAACAGAACTAACTATGTTGGCAGCAAGCTGCCAGTCATCCATTTTTTTAATACACTTTACAGGCTGTGGACCAATATTATCACTAAACGTACAGCAACAAGCATAAGAGTATAAACAAACAAACAAAATTTGGCAGAGTTTTGTTTGATGACTGGCGAATTCTACAATGCATGTGTATACTTTCTCTATTAGCACTCTGTAAGAGAAGTGATACAGAAATCTCCAATAGTTCTAAAATAAATCAGTATATGATTGAAAATAAAATGCATTATATTCCCATCATAGAAAAATGGCATGCCTGTCAATCACAGGAGAAGAAATAGCCATCATTAGTCCATTAATGTGATCGGAAAGCAGTAGAATTATGGGGATTGCACTCCATTATGCCGTTTGTAAAATTTGGGCAGAACACCCTGCTAATGTACATAGATCCTAAAAGATGTCAATTTTCTGACATCCGTACACCAATGATATATTTGCAGAACAATAAAGGAAAAGGGAAGACTAGCATTTCACCATTGCTTTCCCTCCACGGAATTAGCAACAAGAAAGAAGCGAAGAGGGGATTTGATCCAATGGCAACAGGACTCTCAATAGCCTGGACAGTCAGTCAGAAATTCATCCATGCCATCAATTACACTCCTATCCAGCAGCCTATGTTGGCAGAATGGATGAATGGTCATCCATTTCTTTTACACTTTACAGGCTCTCGACCAATATTGACTCTAAAAGTACAGCAAAAAACCTAGGAGTATAAGCATATGAACTAAGCACTCACCAGCCTAGAAAGAGAGATATAAATATGTAACCCAAACTGGGTGCTACGTGCTGTGTAAGGGAGCCAAAGGAAGTGTAGTGGAGGAGGATGTTGCTGAAAGAGGGTAGGAGCATTTGGATGATGATCTCTAGGTGTTCTGTTGCAAAAAGAAGGATACTGGTAGAGCATCAAACTCACCTGAAGGCACTGCAGCAGATGGCAGGAATCTTGGTGCCATTTTTTCATTTGTGGGAACACCGATGGGAGCTTCGCAGCATTCGATAGCATTCTGGGGAAGCCGGAATCCAGGTTACAGTCCATGAAACATGTCACCACCTCTAATGCAGCAGCTTTGACTTGAGGCATGCAGACTTTAGGTGATGAAATATAGAGAACAATATCTATTAGTTTCTGAGATCTTCAAGGTGCTACTTCAAGGGGTTTGCTCAATATTTCCTCTAAGGGCAACTCTGTTTTCCTGCAGATCAATGGTGATCAGTATCCTGATCCCATTCCAAGTCAGGGAGTAGTAGTAGTAGATGACTATGAAGATTCAAGACATGAGGCCAGAGGTGAAAGAACAAGAGAGTTGGGTGATGGTGGGGGCTCTGTTGGTAGTAGGCAACATTGGGTGGAAGTAGTTGCAGAGAAAGAGAAAAGTGAGGCCAAGAAATGATTTAAGCGCAAGTGTAAGAATTTTGAAGTGGTGCCACTGGGGGAACCAGATGCCAAAGTATGTCAGCATTGAAGTAGAAGATGTGTTATTGCTCGCAACCCCAGCCCAGTAGTTTACAAACCGTCAATGCTTGCCAACATTACAACTGTGAAACCAACAGCAACTACTGACATCTGCACACAGAAATTCAGAAGTCACTTGTCAGTAATTTCTGTGCTATTCCACAGGGTATATTGTAGAAGTGTGCATGTTGAAGTGGAAACTTTCCTGCTTCTTGACTGTGATAGAAAAACTCAACAAAGTTTGTTCCGACTAAACAACTAGTATTTATTTACTAAAGACTGTATGCAGTTTTGGCTGAAAACTTGTGTTCAGAGAGCGGTTGATGCAACTTGCTAATTCCTCCTCAAGTCCGCAATTACACAAAGAATCAGTTCAGTATTTATATATAATCATTATCAGTTTGCGTGACCAGAGCATATTCAGAAATTTGATCAGTAATAGAATCATAAGCAATATCATTAATCATGGCACAACTTGCTGACCTCCTAGAACTCTTTGTCTCATCATTCATACCCTTATCTTGTCCTTTGATGTAACAGAAGAAGGTCGGTGACTCCATCATCCCTGACCTTATCTTGTTTTATTTACTCATACAGCCTTAAAGTTATGCGGAGTCAGCCTTGCTTATATTGTACCAAATATCATGACAACTAATTAAATAAGTATATCCATGACCCGATTAAAAATGCATTTGCACAAGCAACCAAGCAATCCTATCCCCAGTAGCAGTAGTGGTAACATGAAAGATCCTTAAAGAAAAAGCCTTAAAGATCCAATCAAATAATCGGTGACCCAGCCATCCTAACCAACCCGGTGGGTCATAATCATGAAATTCACAGCCCCAATCTCTTGAATTTGATCAGCCTGTCTCTTAATATGGTCGGCCAGGTTGGTGATATTTTCAGAGGCATCTGGGATATAAGTACAGCATTCCTGACCTACAATGGCGCACGTTCCTCCCTGCGAGGCAAACAGATAATCTATTTTGTAATGCCATGGTCCGGACAGCCACCAGCTCAGCTGAGACCTCAGCCAGTGCCTGTCCAGTTGCCCTGGCTTCCGCTGTTGTTACGTTTGCCAGTTGTTCCAATGCTGAGGCCATAAGAATCAGTTCGTTGGCTGCCCTGCCCATTCCATATCGTGGAAAGGCCATCATAAAGAACCATTCGGTTCCGCTAATGGTCCTTTTGGCTCACGAGGGGTGAGGGTAGGTGGTGCATGTCGGGTACGACATATCCCAGATAACAGGATCCTATCCAATTGGTAGGAAGCCACAAGTATGCTTTAGTGCCACATATGAAATGTGTTCCATTATAGGCCGTAAAATCATCAGCCAATGTCATCCAGGGTATTGGGGTAGTATGTGCCCATGAGCTATTAGAGGTTATATTCCATACCCTGGACCAATCAAGAATAAACATACCCTTGGTGGATAGGTTTGCTAGTGGTCCTTGCCACTCAGCTGTAAAGTTACATCTACTTTGCCCCATCAGCTTTCCTTTCCCTGATTTACTAAAACATAGGGAACCTCGCACATCATTCGAGGGGATGGTAAGGGAGGGTGGAAGCAAGGCATGATTATAAGCAGGCTGGTACCAAGCTGAAAACGTAGTCATTTCATAGCCAGCCGCTTCCCATTCTACCATGTCTCCCTCAAACCCTATTCGGTTTTGATGTAGAATCCATTCAACTCTCTCCTATCTGGAATGGGAGGGATTGGAGAGGTATTCCTTCCCTCGAATGGACAGGGATGTGGGTACAAACCCAACACTTGCTTACATTCAATTTTTCAGCATAAATATATGACATATATAAATAGGTATTGGCATGCAGTCCCTGGGTAGTTCGCTTTTTCACTACCGAGTGGCCATTAAGGCCAAATAGTCCAGAAAGTCCAAAAAATATAATGAAGATCTTCATCCTGTGTTCGTATCTGGGTTGGAGACTATCTTCTTGCAGTTGGATAGATGTATCCAACTTGGACATCCTGCAAGCTTGACGGAAGTCGGTGTGGTCAGTAGCACTTGAAAAGGTCCGCTCCAGCATTGTCCTAGCTTCTTTCTATCCCAGTTCTTCACCAATACGTAGTCTCCGGGTTCAATCACTGGATATCGAGGGGTGGCTCTCCCTGCTTTCTGGGAGGTGTGCCTGTTTCACCTGTGAGTGGAGAAACTTCAGAGCAAGTGTTAATTGCTTCAAATAATTCTGCATCTGTTCCCCCATCACATGGAGGTCTACTCCCTCCAGGGGTTTTTCATGGGCATCCCAGGGAGTCCTCATTGGCCGACCGTAGACTATCTCTGCAGCTGACAGTCCGGTCCGCGAATGTGGAGTCACCCGCATGTGAAACAGTGCCAAGGGCAATACCTTTAGCCAATTTAATCCAGTTTCTTCAGTCAATTTAGATAATTTTTCTTTTAAAGTCCCGTTGGCTCTTTCCACAATTCCTGCTGCCTGCGGGTGATACATGCAGTGCAGTTGTTGTTTAATTACGAGTGCTTCGCACAATTCAGTATTGATCCGAGACACAAAATGTGGTCCATTATCTGAGCTCACCATTTTGGGTACCCCAAAACGGGGAATAACTTCTGTCAAAAATAACTTCACCACCATATGTGCAGTACAATTCGTGGAGGGGAAGACTTCAATCCATTTATTAAACACATCGATTATTACGAAACACTATTTATAGCAATTTACTTTTGGTAATTCAATAAAATCAAGCTGTATACAGGCAAAAGGACCATCTGGCAAGGGAGTGGTTCTGGGAGGGCATTTATTGCCTTTGCCCTTATTATTTCTCATGCAAATGAGGGATCGATCCAGTTGTGTTTGCACTGCTGTATTCAAATCTGGGTGCCACCAAGTCTTTAGAAGTAGCTGTACCATTCCCTCCTTGCCGAGATAGGTACAAGAATGCAAATAGTCAATAAGAACCGGCAATAAAGAATCCGGAATACAAACTTGACCAACTGGAGTAAGCTAGAGGTCCTGTGCCAAGAGTGCAAACACCCCATTGACTTCCACAGATGGCAATTTTATAAATCATCTGAAATTAGGTGAACTTCTTCGTTTTTGCTATCTTATCACTTTTTTTAATTGAAAGTATTCTGCCTTGTTGAATGGTGTATCATTGGATTTTAACAGCATGCTACATCATATTTATTGCTCAGCAATCTTTCTGGTCCTTTATATATGTGAATAATATAAATATATAAAATATTACTTTTCTATACGATGATAATTGCATAGATTTGTAACATAAATATATTTTATAGAACTTTTTCCCATGTATATGTCCCAATCTTTATTTTGCTTTCTGTAAAATCCATAAGAAGTAAAATTTTAATCGTTGCATTTTACTTCCTGATTTGTTGTCTGTAAGAACTCTTTAATGTAATTGGCTATGGAGCCTGCTTGATGACATTGGTGTTGCTGGACGCCTCGAGATTCTTTTGGATCTTGCATCAGATTCAGTTGACTGGGAAAGGGGAAATTCATGTCATGGAGGTTGCTAGATCTTTGAGGACAGCTTTCTTTGAGATCAGTCGTGCTGGCCACTACTTACTGTGAAACCTGGGCTGTTATTACTGCAAGTGGGATGACTATTAACCTTTGGGATATATACCATTACAAGCATAGAACATAAGTTCATTGCAGACTGTTAGACTATTGAAAGACAGTTCCTTAAAATACACCTGTAGAGAACAATGTTTAACAGAATGATTAAAATCTTTTGCAATTAAATAGCAATGTCAAGTTCAAGTAATGGTAAAGATTAAAAGTATTATAAAACAAATATATAGCAATTGAGGAATTCAATAGTGCATCAGTTTTGGTAGAACCGCTTCAGAATGAATATGCAAGTTCAGTCATGTATGACAAGTTTTGACTCTTTCATTTCTCTCATTTTTGTTGGAACTTATCTTTCAAACAGAGAATGGAATGGAGCCTTTCATTCTTTTTGAAACAAGAATTTGAGAAAACCATCTTGTTTCTGCTTTGAACCCCTAACTTGTGAAAGCCAACAGTTTTATTAATTCTTCAAATGCTATTCCTCAAACAAACTCAAAACTCTTCATGCTTATCTGAAGAAAAACAACATGTCCCAAATACAATGGTGCATTGCTACTTTGCTTGTTTATACCAATTCTAAAAATAGCTAGATTAAATGTAACAGTTCTTTCAAAACAAGGACATTTCTGACAAAACAGTATGAAATCTTGAGTAAATAACACACGTATCACGATCCCCATAGAGACTGATAACGTCTTAAAGAAATCCCCAGAGTGCCAGTGGAAAGAAAACTGATGGGCAAAATTTCACTTTTCAATAACTTTACTGTAACACATCAACTAAAATCAACATATTTCAAAAGGTCAATTTCACTTTAAATAGTCAGTACAGCCAAGATGTACATCACTTCTGGCACAAATATGGCACCACGTGCAACCTCCGTCTTTCCAAAACAGCTTCTGGTACATCGGATCTCTCACTTCGCAAGAAATGGATTTGGTCTCGAGTTGCTTTCACCAGCAGCTATATTCCATCCAAAGTTCCCAGATTCAGCCAATACCTAGATGGCATTCCCCTGCAGAACCCCTCCGGCTAGATTCACAACAGTCTTGATGGCACGGAATCCCCAGAGGCTCCTTCTCAGATCACTTTATATAGTCTGGTTGGCTCTGGAAAAACCTAAACAGCAGTGGTCATCTACAGTCATCAATTCCTTCTCTCTCAGATTTCTGTCCTATCCAATTGTACGACACACACAATAACCCAGCCCCCACTTTATTCTTGGAGTTCGCTCCCTGATTTTTCAGCAGGATCTCTTCTGAACTGCAGGCTCAGAGACAAACTATACATTGATTTTCCAATTAGCTGTCTATTTACCCTTTGCTTTATAACATTTGTCCCTATGTCAACCTCAGGTTGCATGGATATTTCTCAGAAGTGTTTGCTAGGAAGTCATAGAATCCCTACAGTGCAGAAGGAAGCCATTTGGCCCACCGAGTCTGCACCAAATCTCTGACAGAGCATTTTAGCCAGGCCTTATCCCGTAACCCCACGTATTTACCCCGCTAACCCCCCTAACCTACACATTTTGGTACACTAAGGAGCAATTTAGCATGGTCAATCCACCTAACCTGCACATCTTTGGATCGTGGGAGGAAACCCGAACACCCAGAGGAAACCCACGCCGACACGGGGAGAATGTGCAAACTCTACAGACAGTCACCTGAGGCTGGAATTGAACCTGAGTTCCTGGCGCTGTGAGGCAGCAGTGCTAACCACTGTGCCACCGTGCCGCCCATTACATCACCGTGCCATCCAATTACACCCTTTTCAGAAGAGTCCTGAGTTTCACCTGGAAATAAAGGGACACCTTACAAAATGACAGGTTTCCCCAAATCCCAAGGGTCATCATACAAACAATTGGTGTAATGCTCCCATGAAAATGTTGCCAGAATACCGCTTCATATAGAGAACATTTAGCTATATAGAAACATAGAAGATAGGAGGAGGCCATTTGACCCTTCGAGCCTGCTCCACCATTCATCACGATCATGGCTGATTGTCCAACTCAATAGCCTAATCCTGCTTTCTCCCCATAACCTTTGATCCCATTCGCCCCAAGTGCTATATCCAGCCGCCTCTTGAATACATTCAATGTTTTGGCATCAACTACTTTCTGTGGTAATGAATTCCACAGGCTCACCACTCTTTGGGTGAAGAAATGTCTCCTCATCTCCATCCTAAATGGTCTACCCCGAATCCTCAGACTATGGCCCCTGGTTCTGGACCCACCCACCGTTGAGAACATCCTCCCTGCATCTACCCTGTCTAGTTAGAATTTTATAAGTCTCTATGAGATCCTCTTCCCTCATTTGTCTGAACTCCAGCGAAAACAATCCAACCTAATCAATCTCTCCTCATATATCAGTAGGTGTGTTGCATTAACATTTGATAAATGGCCAAAGTAATTGTCTCCATCTCGGCAGCATGAAATCCTACGCCATTAAAATTAAGGTATCCCAGTATTTATTTTGAAGTTAATAAATTTCGCATTCTTTACAAACCAGTTTGCCCCATAAGAGTTACAGTTCCACCCCATGTACGCAACAATGACCAGTGATCCATGATGTATGTCTATGAACTTGTATTCGTTACAGGAACAGGGGTTGACCATTCAGTTCCTCAGACTGTTCCATCATAGCTGATCTCTCCCTCAACTCCATTTATCTGCCTTGCCCAAAAAACACTGACACCCTTATAGATGAAAAACCTATTGAGTTCTGTCTTGGAAATTGCAACCGACTTAGCAGCGACAAGCTTTTCAGGGAGTGAGTGTGAGATTTCTACTAGCCTCTGTGTGAGAGAGTGCATTCTTATTTCACTCCTAAGTAGTTTAGCTCTAATGTTAAAATTATGCATTCTCTTTCTGAATTCCTGCACCAGGGCATACAGTTTCCACATCTAAACTTTACCTCTATCAATATATATGTCCTGTCGAATCCAGTAATCATTTTACTTATCAAAGCAGCTCTAACCTTCGGAACTCAAGACAATACGAGACAAGTTTATACAGCTGGCCCTCATAATTAGGATGAGGAATTATTGTGGGAGAGAATTGGAATAGATTTCTTTCTTACATTTTGTGATATCAGTAAATAGTTAGAAAATAATACCTTTGCTGAGTTGTATTTTGTTATCTCAGTGATGCACATCGGTCAAAATCTCAGCAGAATCTCACCCTGAAATTACAATATGAAATATCAGCATTCCAACATTTGATATGCTGTTCTGAAATTCCAACCTCAGCAATTTTAGGAACACTGTGAGTTCATATGAAATTAATGGGTTGATACTCAACGCATGTAGTGGAGATGAATTTCATTCAAATGAGTTAAGCCATTGTCTGCTAAATATCAAACCCTACTTTTCAGGCCTAAATATTTATATTCTGTGCTACTTTGAATTTAGAATCATAGAATCCCTACAGTACGTAAGAAGGCCATTCGGCCCATTGAGCCTGCACTGACAACAATCCCACCCAGGCCCTATCCCGTAACCCTTCGTATTTACCTTACTAGTCCTCCTGACAATAAGTGACAATTTAGCATGGCCAATCCATCTAACCTGCATCTTTGGACTGTGGGAGGAAACTGGAGCACCTGGAGGAAACCTATACAGACACGGGGAGAACATGCAAACTCCACACAGACAGTTACTCAAGGCTGGAATTGAACCCGGGTCCTTGGCGCTGTGAGGCAGCAGTGCTAACCACTGTGCCACCCTAAGTTAAATTGATGGCTGAAGTTTAACGTCAGAGGCATTGTTTTTGCTTTAAGTGAGTCAGTTTATGCTGCATACAATGTTAAGAACAAAACAATTCTGCAAAATTGTTTGAATGGGGAATCATTCATTTCCATTGTTAACATCAATTTATGTAGAGGGAATTGCGAAGAGTGAAATGGTTCCAGTTTTTATATTTGGGCTGAAAAAGAAATGTCATAATTTGAGGCAAGATATTTTTCAAACCGCAGATCGTAGTCATGGAAACAGCATCCAAACTTTAGTTTGAAATCTTTCTTCAATAACACACAGATAAACAGATTGTTTAGCTCTACTTGACTCTGTTCCTCCTGAGGCAAGAACTATATTGATTTCTCTGGTACTAAATATTTCCTCCCTATTTTTAGCACATTTGAATTTCCAAATGGCAATATAAACATCAATATTCTTTGCAAACCTAACAGATTCTAGCCAAGCAGCAATCATTATAGTCGATCAAATCTGTTTCGGGTGTCAAAAGATTGGAGTCTGTTTTTCAAGAAAGAGCGCTCTTAAAATAGGTATCTATTTTAAAGTCACTGGTGATAGAATGGATTCGAATACTTAAGTCAGGTAAATCTGGTAAATCAGAACATTTGACTGTTTTCTTATTATCCTTCTGTAAAGGTGGCTGAGATGAGAACATTCATACTACTACGGTGCACACTGTAAAGCATATTCAGAAACTTTCTGCATATTTATCCACAGGAGAGTTCACTCCAGAGATGCAGCTGAGAATACGACAAGAGATAGAAAAAGAAAAGAAGGTGGAACAATGGAAGGAAAGCTTTTTTGAGAATTACTACGGTCAAAAGTAAGCAATTTAATTCAATATTGATTTCTGTTTTATTGAAGTATACCATCAATGAGGGTTATATTGTGTTCAGTTTTTAGCAAAGGAATTCCTATTCAGTCATTCATGGCACTCTTCTACTGCAGGTGCTGGTTTCAGACCTGCGGTATGAGCCAGCAGATCTAATTAAAGAGTGTTTTTTTTAACAAGTGTAAATGAAACATCTTTTGAGTGGTAAGGCAAAAGGAAGCCTGTATTTAATATAGTCACTAATAATTAACTATAACATTTTCTGTTACATTATATAGGACAGTTACAGCTGCCAGTTTCACATCTGCAGGCTATAAATATACCCTCAAAATTCATAGGCTTAATCTCTATGGAGGGCAGAAAGCAGAAATAGATTTTTCAGATAAACAAGGAAAGGCACTCGATCAGAATGTTAATGCCCCTTCAGTTGTGGACATGTAATAAACAGTAATCTTTGAAAAGTACATTGATTGGCTGTAGCTCATAATGTTTACCAGAATATCAAATTAGTCATCATTTGTGCTGTACAATTACCCACTTGACTGACTAAGGCACTAGCTTTAAATTAAGACAAGTCTAAGTAATGTGAGTGTTAATCATCATTTTTATTTTTTGAATAATTGAGGTGCAATAAAGTTATTTCATATCTGTACAAGCTTGAGGGTAAATGCTTTTGAACACATGTTTTAAAAAAATATTTTTAATTTTACATGTTTTTTGACACTTTTTGCAAATAACTTCAACATTTTGCAGTTCTGGTATAAGTCTGGAAGACTCAGAAAAGATGACTGCATTATCGAATATTGTTGAGGAATGTCAACCCCCTCCATCCAAACAAGCCCCTCTTCAATCAGTCAAAAAAGAAACTTCCATCAAGGCAGAAACACCAGTTGAGCCAAAAGGAGTAACCGACAACAAAGCAATGACCAAAGAAGTAGTGATGCTAAAAGTAGAAGAAAAGGTTGAAGAAACAGCAAAATCTGCAGCCTCTTCAAAACAATCTGTCACTAAATCAGCTCCAGTTATTAAAAACCATGAAGACGATCAATCCTCGGAGATTAGTAACCTGTCTAAGAAGAAGGTGGCTGTGGACCGTGTTACTTCAGTGCTGCAGCAAGATAATCAAACTTTAAAAATAGGCTCTGTTATCTCACCAGAGGCTAAAGCCTTGGTACCTAAGCCAAAATTAAACCAAAATGAGCCCAAACTGCAGCTGAAGTCGGAGAGTTCAGAAGCATCTAAATGTAAAAAGCCTGAGCTTTTTGAATCAGTGGAGAGCAAGACCAAAGAGTCTCCCAAACAAGACCAAGTCCCAAATTCTGCTGAACAAATGGAAGTTACTGCAGAGGGTCTGAAGAGGAAGTCTACCAATGAAGGAGAGTCTCTGCTCAGTCCTGAGAAAAGACCCCGCATTGTGGACCACCAGTTATTTCGGACCCCACCGAAGGATTTTCCCAGAAACAAAGATGAGCCACATGAACTCAAAGTCCCACCTCTTAAGGTACTTAACGTCTTGTTCTTTACATATTCCAGGTCCAAGATACAATAGCCAGGATTTTGTGGGCTAATGGAATCTCTCCCACTGGTCGGAGAACTAGCAGGGAACCCCATCAGTTCCGTGGGGGTGGCTGACGGAATCAAGTGCCTTTAAGGCATTTAGGTGGCCACAATTGGACCTTTCCTGCAACGAGGGTCTCCGGCGATGGAAATCCTGCCTGCCAGGGCCACTGGCCAATCAGAAACTTGCAGCCACCAATAGGAGCAGTGGTTCCTGGTGGCAATGCACTCACGAAAAGCCTAGTATCATCATGGGGTCCCAAGAGTGATGGCAGGATGGGGATTGTGGGGTTAGGGTCATATGGAGGTGGGGAGAAATGGAGCGGGGGGGGGGGGTGCGGTCAGAGGCCAATCTCATGGCCAATGCCAGGATCCTTAAGCGGACAGAGAGTGCCTGATAGCGAGGAACCACCCCCACCACAACCTTGCCCTTATAGGGTTTGCTGGGCGGCCTTCTGATGACATGGGAAATATGTTTGATTGTAGTGAGCTTTGATAATGGCTGTCAGTTGGCTTATAAATTTAACCTAATTGACATTCACCGGCAGCCAGAATCCGAGGTCAGCACCTTCCGCCCACCAAATAAATTTGGGGAGGCTTTTGCCGCTATTGCCAGGAGACTGACACAGAGCCTCTCCACAATAAATGAGCTTGGCTGCCATGTCTCCTGCCGCGAAACGCTGCATTAAGTCCAGCCCAATGCCCCAGAGGATTCCTTGGTCTCCATAATGTAGCTTAAACCAAATATCACTTGGGAAAAAAAATGTATTTGGAGATGGGCTGGAATTTTTGGCCGCAGCAGGTTCCTCCACAGCAGATGTAACAAGCCAGCCCAAAGCCATTGCCTTTGGCAGGACCTAAAGATCCTGCCAGTGGGCACAGCTGGAAAATTCCAGCTGATGAGTCTGACATTGACCTGAGGACAGACTGGATAAAAGAAGGTGGTGAACTGTAATAAATGGAAATATTTACTTGTATAGAATCATAGAATGATACAGTTTAAATGGAGATCATTCAGCCCATCTTACCTGTCCTGGGTCTTTGAAAGTATTATGCAATTATCCAACCTACCTACTTTACACCATAGCACAGCAAATGTTTCCTTTCCGAGTACTAATCCGGTTCCTTTTGTAACTGGCTGCTACATCCCTTTTAGGAATGCATTCTAGATCTTAAAAACTCGTTGCATGCAAATTGTTTCTCCATGTTGCTTCTGGTGTTTTTTGCCAATCGCCTTAAATCTGTGTCCTCTGATTACTGATCCCTCTGCCACTGGAAATACTTCCTTGAAATTTGGTATTCAAAATTATGAACCATTTTGCTATAAAACCTCCCCTTAAACTACTCCACCCTACGGAGAACAATCCCAATTATGTTGTGTCCCATTGTAAATGAAGTCTTTCCTCTCTGGTACCACCATCCACTCTGACAGCTTTGATATCATTCCTAAAGTGTGATACCCAGACTTTCCACAATACTACAGTTGGGGGTCTAATCAGTGTTTTATGAAGATTCAGCATGACATCCTTGCTTTTGTACTCTGTGCCTCTAATTATAAAGCGAGGAATGAAAATGCATCATGATACAAGCGAGCTCCGAATCTCTTTAGACACTTACTGCTAGCACCTTAAGTTTCTATCTTGCATTCTATAAAAAGTCAGTGAGGAACTATATATTTTCACTTTGTTTTAAATTTCATTAAAGGACTAGAAAGCCTTATGTTTAAAAAACCGTATGCAACTTTAAAGACAAAAATCCACAAAACATTGGGCAAGATTTTATGGGTGGCCACCTAAAAGGTAGACATAAAACTTGCTCTGCAAGCCCTGCAGTCATTTAATGCTCTGAGGGACATCAAAGGGCTTAAGATATGCCTTCCACTCCCATCTTTGGAGGAAGGCCCACATCCAAGAGCTGCCAGCAAATTAGATTGGCCAGTAGCTCTCTGGTCCCTGTAGCCTGACCGGGAGTGACACGCAGTCGCCAAGAACCAGGAGCTAGCTGACATGTAAGCCAGGTGGAGTGGTGGTGGCAAGGACTTCTCAGTAGGGCCAGGATAGGAGACCGCAGGGCGGCGGTTGTACAGGCAGGTGGGGAAGGAGACAAGGAGGAACACTCTGGGCGGAGATCTTTTGATCAGAAAAAGGGCCCGTGAAGGAGGCACCTTGAACTCACTTTCGTGCTAAAGGACCAAGCAGATTTACCTGCTGGCTTACTGCCCATTACCAACCTTGAAAAATGGCAGCTGGGCGGGATATAACCATTAATTGGCTACTTAAGGGCCTCAATTGGCACGAGTGCAGGTGGCGTGCCTGAGGCCTTCCCCGCCACCTGTTAAATCGCTGCCAGGTTAGCAGTGGTAGGTGGCGGAATTGGCATCCATGGAGTTTTATAGGACCTTTATCTACAAATTCACCCACAGGGGATTGTAAAATTTTGCTTGTTGTTCCTATCTATAACTAGATATAAAGTTCAATATGCATATAATTGCCCTTTTAATTTTCTTCTTTTAAATCCCTTACAGATTCCAGTCTCAAGAATCAGACCTGTGCCTACCCAGACTGGTCAGGTCTCTCCAAGGGCCACTTTCCCACTGCTCGTCACTAGTCCTGGGAGAACTGGAGCCAGGACTCTTGCAGACATCAAAGCTAAAGCTCAACTTGCCAAGGCACAACGTGCAGCAGCAGCCGCAGCTGCAGGTGGAGCAGTTCCAGGCCCAGGTCCGGGGGGAGGGAGTGGAGGGGGAGGAGGGACTGGGACTGGGATCAGTAGAATCTCAGGACAGGGGAGCACACTGGACATGGACAGAACTGGAGGCAGGCGAGGTATTGGAGGGCCCTTGTTTGATAGTCCAGGACAACAACCTAGAAAGTGTGCAGATGCAACGGCCAAGACTCCAACCGATATGGATGCGAGAACACAATTACAGCAAGCCCCCATGGCGCAGTGCGTATTTGCAGTTAGCAATACAGACCCCAGCAAATCCGCAACCACAGTTAGAACACCAGCATTAACAATATCAAGTGTACATGCAACAACATCTGTGACTTCACTATCATCCTTGCAGACAACTTCAGTGACAACAAGCAATGCTGCAACAAAAGCCACTCCTGCACCAATGCAGACACAAACTATAAACCAGATGTCCAGTCCAACCTCGAGAGCAGTTTTGAAACCTGTACCTGTTTTCAGAAATTCTGAGTATGTAAAGGGAGGAACTCAAAGCTCAGGAAATTTTGCAGTGCACAATAAACCAGGTGAAATGAATAACCAGCCTTTGATAGACTCTCGTGTTAGAGCATCAAATGTGGACAGAAAGCTGCCTGCAAATACTCAGCTGCCCTCCATTTCTTTTGATACACAAAGAGGCCATCAGGTTTCCACTTCAGCCAATGTGTTTGTCACAGCAGCTGGTTCTATTTCTGTGGCAACTGGAGGCACAGCTGGAACTTTGGAAGTGGCCTCCCCAGTTTCTGGAACAATTACAAATGTAGAAAGCCCTATCATTGCATCTACTACATCTACACCTTCGCTTTGCACTTCACATAATGTACCTAGCCTTAAAACACAAGGACCTGTTTGTGGAGCCGTGCCAAAAACTGGTTCCTCCATCCCTGCCAATAACCCATTGGTTACACAGTTGTTGCAAGGGAAAGAAGTGCCACTAGAGCAATTCCTGCCTAAGCCTCTAACCAAAGTTGAGATGAAGCCTGTATTTCAGTTTCCTAAAACTTCACTCGATGGTAAAATGAAGACATCACCTGATGGCACATTAGTCATATCTGTGACTGAGGGAAGTGCCACCACTGTGATTCACGGGTCTGGTGAGGTATCTACTGCTCTTATCAAAGGAAGACAATCTCAAACAATACCAGAACAAGTTGTTGGATCAATTGATCAACACAGACAACAGAAGTTGTTTGAACAGGCCACACAGCACAGTTCTACCAATGAAGAGCAGCAAGTCAGAGACACTGATCAAGACTGCAGTCAACCAGAAATGCTCAACAGCACATCACAAGAAAGGATTCAGCAGGCCATACTGAGCAATGTGCAGAGTCAAATCTTAGTTCCTGTGTCTTTACAGCACGAAGTCAACAGTTCAGCTTTTCCCTCTGCAGGTATTTCAGTTGGTCAAAGATCGCGATTTGGTTTGATGGGCACAAAGTCTGCTCTTAAGCCAGCTGTATCTGGCCATTACCTTCTTAATACAGCTACCTATGGAAGAGGTTCAGAGAGCTGGAAAAGAGCCCATATTCAGAACACCGAGGCTCCTGCTGGTATAAATGGTCTGATAGAAACATCTGACAAGGATCTTAAGGAAGACAGAACAAAACAAGTTGATGGTAGCATTCAGGTAACATCAGAATCAATTAACAGGTCAGTGCCCTGTCATCCTCCATCTGTACTCATCAAAACAGAACAGGATCCCACCCAAACGGGTGACGCCATTGCCTGCCCTCGAGTAGATAATTTATCCAGTGGATATTTGAAAGTGGAAGCACCCACACATGATTATAGACATACTGGAAAGGAGAACACTCCTTTACTGTCTCCTGCACAAGTGGCTAAAGAATTCTATCAGGGAATCCAGTCAAATTTAGCTCATGTTGGTGGTGGCAAATTAACGCAGAGTCACCAAGACCCTTATAGGATATCCAACCTGCCTGTAGGATTTCAACAGCCTACTCAACACCAACAAAAGTTTCCCCCTCATGGAAACCGTGCAAGTTCCCAGTTTGCATTTAGACCTGTTCATAGTAGCAGTATCAATGTTCCTTCTGTTTCATCTGTAAACCATTGCTCCACAGTCACAGGAATGTCTGTGTACAGCCAAGTCTCAAACAACTCTGGAAATATGGTGTCATTCTCCGTTACTGTGACAACACTTCCTGCTGGTCAGTCAATAAATACAAGCAGCCAATCTGCCCAAACATTTCCTGAAGGTGGCAACATGGAGGACTCGCCTTCTAAATGTTATTGCAGGCTGAAAGCCATGATTATGTGTAAGGGATGCGGGGCATTTTGTCATGATGACTGCATCGGACCATCTAAATTATGTGTTTCTTGTCTGGTGGTACGATAAATAAACAAGGTTTCCTTCATCTGGACTGGCATATGCCATGCACAAGAGAAATATTCAATCAGCAAGAAAAGTTTATTAACAATTGCACCTTTTTCTAAGCTTCTTTGGCTGGTATGTGTTAAATGAGACAGAGTTTGCACTAAAGATCATGTTCAGATTTTATTCTATTTTTTCAAACAAAATTTTGAACAGAAGCGAACAGGGTAACTACTAGAGACTTGTTTGATATATTATTTAAATACCTGCTCATATTAACAGAGGCCCAGTATATTTTAGCTTTTTTGCCCTCCCACCTTTGGCCTCAAATAAATTGATGTGAGCAAGCAAATTTGAAATTTGCGTAGTCAGAAAACACTGCATTTGCTGACGTCATTTCCTCACCCTGAAATAAGATTTGTGAGTAAATGTTATCCACTCTCGGGGCCTGGGCAATGAACTTTCAACTTTTCACAATGGGTGGCTGGTTAGTTAGAATCTGATAACTCCTGAACACAAAGCGGAATCTGCTTGTTAATTGCTGTGCTTGGTTTTGAATTTATGAGATTGGCAAATGTTAGAATACAGTTAATGCAACCGTAATGTCAGCAAGTAAAATTAAGTACCATCAGGATGATGCGTCTCTAGAATTTGTGACGAAACGCAGAACCATGTGCTGACATCAAGTTACTGAAAAATGAACTGCGCATTGCTGAATTTGAATGAGGAAAGACTCTACCGATCTGCTGGATCCAGCAGTAAGTTTTAAAAATGTTAACCATCAGGTTATATTTGAATGTCAGCAAAATCCAATTGAGTATAATGTTTTAAAAAAAGTGCAATTTTGCCAATGGTCAGTATGATTAAGGATATGGAAAACCCCATGATGATTGCGTTGTATGTTTTCTCACAGTATTTCTAAACTCCTGATATCTCAATGCAAGGAACAATGAGGAGACTATAATAGGATATTAATCTGTTCCATTTCCAAAAAAAAACATAGGATAAATGGCGTTGAGGAATTTCCAGATTATTAGTTTCATACTTCAATAACTATATTTAAAAATGTATTGAAATAATTATGTTCCAATGTGTCCCCTTTTGTCATAGAAAAGCTTTCCTAAATGACAAATTATTGATCCAAGCCCTAGAATAGTGTGTCAAATAAACTCTGTCTGCGAAATGACAAAAGCGAAGCTTTTATTTTCTGTCAGTAAGAACAGATATCTCAGTTTCTTGAGGAAGGCAATATGCTGATGATCAGGTCAGTTGTAAACAGCACACTTATCTTCATAGTTCTAGCATACCAGTGTTCCCTAATCCATTACCACAGACCAAATAATAACCCTGTGGTCAACAATGCTCCTTCAGCAGTAATTGTGAGCACAAGTGAAACCTGATAATGGATCATTACAGTTGCATATGACTTCAGTACATTTTAGAGGGCACCTATGACTTTTGAAGCATGGGACAAAAAGATTGGAAAGGTTAAAGACAGGTCAAGCAGTGGACATTTTTTTCAAGGGGCCAACAAAATAATCTGATTTATTGATAATGGCAAGGTTTTTTTAATTTCCTTTCCCTTTTAACATTGTTAAACAATGAAGTCTTTATATGGGGAATATGCACACCAGCATACCGTAATTTTCACTCAACCATGACAGTAGCTTTACCAAGTTTTGTTTTTGATTTGTGTCAGTTTTGGTTTTAAAAGGGCTGTAAAAATAGCACAAAATCTTCTCACTGTTTCTCATTGTCTTTGAAGGCGTGTTAATATTCTGTCTTTTGATGCAAATTTTTGAGGGTCTGTTGAGTTAATAATGGAAGATATGTAAAAATAAATTAGGCCTATATATAGTTTTAAAACAAAAACTTTTTCACAAATACCAATATAGAAATCAATATTTTTAAAGTAATTAAATAATTTTTAAAGAATTTAAAAGATAATGTTTCTTTTACTTTATATTGGTTGCACATCATGTTTTATGTTAAAAGGAAATAAGTGGCAAGATATTTCACATTTACTTCCTGATGGAAAAAAACAAATAAATTCACCCAATGGCAGATAAAAGGTTGCATTGTCAATAACATTGAAAATACTCAATACTTAACTGTATCAGTAAATGGTCTATGTTGTCACAGGGGCAATTGAATTTTTGCCACATTACGCCACTTGTAAAGAACATAGAATCTTTGTTTCTGGTATTGTCTTTCTTGTTACAGATTATATTTTTCTCTCAAAAATTTTAAAATCCTGTTCTTATAATGGAGAATGTACATTCAAAATATAGCTCCTGTATGAAATGTATTTTATCACCAGATCAACAGCAAATAAAGATAGCTGTTATATCACTTGTGTTTGTAATAATGGATAGCGTGCGCTACATTTTATGGTTTGAAAAACCGTTTCAATGAATTGTTTTAATAAATCATTGAGCAGCACTGGGTTACAACTGAGATCAATTTTAGGTCTGAAGGTATATTCTGATCACAGGTGTATTTTCCTTCAACTGAATAATATATTTTAAATACATAGGGAGTGAAATTCATCTTGGGTGGAATGTGAAAGAGATGAAAGCCTGTTTTGAATTCCGCTCAACTTGCTTTTCCATTGAAGTTAATAGAAAAAGCAAATTGGGGTAATATAGAGGACAATTTACTATCTCCTGTTTTGGGCTATTGCCCTCTTGAATCCTACACAATACATAAATGTTCTCACAAACTCATTTCTATTTGGATTCTTTTTGCCCTTTTCAATATTTCTTTGTTCAGAGCTCACAAGCAGATTTTGGTTGGAATCTTATTCTCTCACTGGTGGTGTGCTTGCAGATGGAAAGGAAAGGTGGTGTACTGAGCTCCACCACTTTGTGTTTTGAGTGGGAAGACCTGTAATCAACCTTCCCATCCACCCTTAAATGAGCAATTAATGACTGTCCAAGGGCCTCGTCCCACCACTACTGTTGTTAACCCAGCTGCAAGTGGACCTGTCAGCTTGTCACCTCTGTTGTTGGGGAGGGGTGGGGGGGGGGGGGGGGGGGGGCAGTGGAGGAGGAGGAGTCACTCCATCAAAGGCACTCCATTCCTGATCAAGGGACTCAACGTCAAGAAGGGCAGGGAGCCCCACTAAGAGACAACCCTTGCCCTGCAGCTGACTCCCATCTATTCCTAACCCCCAATACCAGCCCTGGGTCATCCCATGATCCTGGGACTCCTGTGCCTCTCCATCAGCAGCAGCCACATCCTGGCCTCCTCAGTGACTGCTGAGCACAAGAACTGTTGGCCTCTGATTGGCCAATAGCTCTCAGGCGATACTCCCCCCCCCCCCCCTCCCCTCCCCCCCAGAAGTCTTGATTCCAGGGAAGACCCACTGCTGGCCTCACCACTGCTTGATTGGCTTGTGGTACAGCAGGCCTTCCCAGAAAAAGGCGGCATGGTTCTCTCACCAGCTCAACAGACAAGACTCCCAATGCCGCAACAAGTTTGCACCATGTTACAATTTCCAAAACACTTTTGCACAAGAAAGTTACATTAAATGGACCCGGGGGGATAAATCTGACATACCACCTGCACACGGTGGAGTGAATGGCTCCTGTTGTTCTAGTGGCATTGAGGTGTTGGGCCCTGGTCCCACTAGTTTAGGAGGTCCTTATAGGAGGAAAAATTCAATATGTGATTAATGATAGGTGCACCATTAAAAACACTGGTAACATGCCAGAGGGATTTTGTACCATACATCAGGATTGCACCATCGGCCCATCATTTTTTATCATGTGCTTCAAGCTGAAGATATCTCTTTGTGCCGTACTGCTGTTGTGTACAGCACCTTAGCATCTTCATGAGTGGATCAGTTTGCAGGGGAAACAGACCAAAGGACAATAAATTAAGTCGACTGAACAAGTTGTGTGGTTGCATAAAGCTGCAGAACATTGTTTGCACCTCAGGTTACCAACTCTGACTGTATATATTCCAGAAAATGTCAGCGGATGTCATTTCATACATCCTGGCAGCATGGAGTGAACAGGGTCTAAGGGAGCAAGAGAGAAAAACAAACTACTTTTGATCAAGCAGATAAATAAGATTTGCAACAAAGACTTCAGTCCAAATGCCCTTCCATGCTATGGAGGACTACTGGGACAATTGGGTACCCAAAGGGATGAGGATCATCTGGGGAACAACCCGGGGTCTTCCACCCAGGGGACCTTGGGGCTATCCAGCCCATCTGAGTCTCCCCTCCCTGTGAGTGACACACCTCCATCCCCACACACCAAGGGGAGGGGCACTGCAATACCTGTGCTGCCCAAAGCAGGCCAGAAACTGTAAGGTCTAAGCCCACCAGGGGACACCCACCAAGGTCATCTCAGGCAACAGGGTGTGGAAGTCAGCAGGCCTCCTCAATCTCAACTGTGGATCCTGGGAAGCACCTGCACCTAGTGTGAGAGTCAGGAAGGGTAGGAAGTTATAGGCACCTAGTTGGCACGGGTGAAAGTCGGCACAAGTGTAGAAAGGTCACCACTGTAAATAGTTCTTGAATAAATATTCACTTTGCTTAGCCACAGAGCCTCCACCATCTCATTTGGTGCCGAAAGCTACGTGAACCGCCCCTGATGAATATGAGAGTGGCTGTGCAATGTCTCTCCCGCATCGAAGAAACTACAGATGCTATGCTGTAGGCAATGGCTCCGCCCCAAACCCCTGGATACCCTTCCCACACATCTGCATTCATTGAAGGGACATCCTTTCTCTGCCGCCGCCACCCCGCTTGGCATCAAGGTTGGAGTATTTCAGTAGTGCAACATTGCAGCTGTTTACGAGAGGCCAAGGGGCTGTCGAAATGCTGAGAGACTGCCCACCTCAGGTGAAAGCTGAATCTGAAAATCTGAGCACTTACCCCAAAGGGGCCTGCAGTACCTGATGTTAATTTTAAACTGGTTATGAAGCCCACCATATGCCCATTCATTGGCAGGGAACATCTATTACACAGGAGTCAGACATGTCGCTGAGGATGAGAAGAGCATTGCTTTGCCCTTGCTGCAAGTCATCATTATTCTCCTGCAGAATCCTGTCAATGGTTTCAGCCTCTTGCCCATGAATATGTGCAACGTTATGATTTGATGATCCTGCACCACATCCTTTGTTTGATCCAACACACCCATTGGGAGAAAACTTAACACAGGCTACTCGCACTCGTCCCAAAAATGAGATGTTACAAGGGCCTCCCTTGCTTGGTGGCCCATTCTGCCCCTGTCCATAGCCCTGCCTTCTTCCTCCTCGGCTTTATGAAGCCCTCTTCAACATCCTCATCATCCAAGGATATGTGGCGCTCACCCATCTCTTCCTGTTCCATCAGCCACGTTCTGAGTGGGTACCCCTTATCTCCGAGTCAACCCTCCAGCTGCCACTCTCCCTCAAAGCAGCTTGTAATTGCCAGTGACCCAAGATATAAATGTCTCGGGTGCTGCGCGGGAAACAGGCACACTCCTGCACAATGCACATCTTGTGGCTGCAGACAAGTTGGACATGAGGGAGAGGAATCCCCTGCAGTGCATGAGTGATGCTGCCTGCCACAATGGTGATCTGAGAGCCATGTGGGTGCAGTCAATGACACCTTGCACCTGGGGCATCCCTGCTATGAGGGCAAAGCTCATGGCCCTGGTGTCCTGGGTCACCTGATCCCAGTCCAAGTTAATAAACATTTTGCTATTGCAGACAGGGCTGTGACCTTCCCAATACATTTATGAATGGCAGACTGGGAAATGCTGCAGATATCCCCTGTGCTGTCCTGGTAGGAACCATTGGCGAAAATGTTTAGTGTGGCTGTGACTTTAAGGGCCACAGGTATTGGGCATCCTCCAGTTCCATGAGATGCCATCTCATGTACTATGTGGCAGAGGTGGTCCACCATCCCCCTGGACAGATGCTCGGACATCTGAAGATATAAGCACCTGGGTTGAAGATTTTCGGCTGCTACTGTCTCCGAGTTTGATCCTGGATCGCTGCAGGCCTCTGGTCTTGGACATGTGCAGCAGCATGTCATTGTCTCTGCTGCTGGCCAATCACGATGATTAGAAAGGCCAACTCCAAAGGCTCCATGATTCTCCTAAATTATGCACTGAAAGAGTGAGAACATAGTGACAGCTGAGGAGTCCTAACAGAGCCCAGACCCTCATCCCTCCATCCCTCTGTGACTTCCATCCAAGTGCTTCCCGTTCAACATATCTGCTCTCTCTCCCAATATCCCCTCTGATACAATAGGCATTTCCCACATTATAGTGAGGTGCTAATGTATTAAAATAAGGTTCCTGATGTTTCATGGCATGTTCCACATCACTTCACCGGCGGTCTTGGTCCAAAATGGCTAAACGTGATTTTGCCGGCGAGAATCACATTTTTCAAAACTCTCAGGATTTTGCCCGTGTGCCGCCATTCCCTTGCGGACAGTCTGGGCTCAAGATTCCACCCATAGTTTCTTTCCCCTTCTTGGTGGTTGCTAATGACAAATTAGAGTCATAGTCATAGAGGTTTACAGCATGGAAACAGGCCCTTCAGCCCAACATGTCCATGCCGCCCTTTTTTTTTAAACCCCTAAGCTAATCCCAATTGCCCGCCTTTGGCCCATATCCCTTTATACCCATCTTATCCATGTAACTATCTAAATGCTTTTTAAAAGACAAAATTGTACCCGCCTCTACTACTACCTCTGGCAGCTTGTTCCAGACACTCACCACCCTCTGTGTGAAAACGTTGCCCCTCTGGACACTTTTGTATCTCTCCCCTCTCACCTTAAACCTATGCCCTCTAGTTTTAGACTCCCCTACCTTTGGGAAAAGATATTAACTATCTAGCTGATCTGTGCCCCTCATTATTTTATGGACCTCTATAAGGTCACCCCTCAGCCTTCTACGCTCCAGAGAAAAAAGTCCGTCAATCCAGCCTCTCCTTATAACATCAAACCATCCTAGTATAGCATCCTAGTAAATCTTTTCTGTACTCTTTCTAGTTTAATAATATCCTTTCTATAATAGGGTGACCAGAACTGCACACAGTATTCCAAGTGTGGCCTTACCAATGTCTTGTACAACTTCAACAAGACATCCCAACTCCTGTATTCAATGTTCTGACCGATGAAACCAAGCATGCCGAATGCCTTCTTCTCCTGTGACTCAACTTGCAAGGAGCTATGAACATGTACCCTGAGATCTCTTTTTCTGTAACTCTCCCCAACGCCCTACCATTAACTGAATAAGTCCTGCCCTGGTTCAATCTACCAAAATGCATCATCTCCCATTTGTCTAAATTAAACTCCATCTGCCATTCGTCAGCCCACTGGCCCAATTGATCAAGATCCCGTTGCAATCGGAGATAACTTTCTTCACTGTCCACTATGCCACCAATCTTGGTGTCATCTGCAAACTTACTAACCATGCCCCCTATATTCTCATCCAAATCATTAATATAAATGACAAATAACAGTGGACCCAGCACTGATCCCTGAGGCACACCGCTGGTCACAGGCCTCCAGTTTGTAAAACAGCCCTCTACAACCACCCAGAAGCCAATTTTGTATCCATTTAGATACCTCACCGTGGATCCTGTGAAATGTAACCTTATGCAACAACCTACCATGCGGTACCTTGTCAAAGGCCTTGCTAAAGTCCATGTAGACATCATCAACTGTACTGCCCTCATCTACCTTCGTGGTTACCCCTTCAAAAAACTCAATCAAATTTGTGAGACATGATTTTCCACTCACAAAGCCATGCTGACTGTCCCTAATCAGTCCTTGCATCTCTAAATCCCTGTAGATCCTGTCTCTCAAAATACCTTCCAACAATTTACCCACCACAGATGTGAGGCTCACTAGCCTATAGTTCCCAGGCTTTTCCCTGCAGCCCTTTCTAAACAAAGGCACAACATTTGCCACTCTCCAATCTTCAGGCACCTCATCCATGGGACTGATTATAGAACATAGAAAAGCTACAGCACAAACAGGCCCTTCGGCCCACAAGTTGTGCCGAACATGTCCCTACTTACAAGGCTTACCTATAACTCTCTATCTTACTAACTTCCATGAACTTATCCAAAAGTCTCTTAAAAGACCCTATCGAATCCGCCTCCACCACCACTACCGGCAGCCGATTCCACGCACCCACCCACCACCCTCTGAGTGAAAAACTTACCCCTAACATCTCCTCGGTACCTACTCCCCAACACCCTAAACCTGTGACCTCTTGTGGAAACCATTTCAGCCCTGGGTAAAAGCCTCTGAGAATCCACTCTATCAATACCTCTCAACATCTTATACACCTCTATCAGGTCACGTCTCATCCTTCGCTTCTCCAAGGAGAAAAGACCTAGCTCTCTCAACCTATCCTCATAAGGCATGCCACCTAATCCAGGCAACATCCTTGTAAATCTCCTCTGCACCCTTTCTATGGCTTCCACATCCTTTCTGTAATGAGGCGACCAGAACTGGGCACAGTACTCCAGGTGGGGTCTGACCAGGGTCCTATACAGCTGCAGCATTATCTGCCGATTTCTAAACTCAATTCCTCTATTGATGAAGGCCAGTATTCCATATGCCTTCTTGACCACACCCTCTACCTGCGACGCTGCTTTGAGCATCCTATGAACCCGGACCCCAAGATCCTTCTGATCTTCCACGCTGCCAAGCGTCTTACCCTTAATATTATATTCTTTCATCCTATTCGACCTGCCAAAATGAACCACCACACACTTATCTGGGTTGAAGTCCATCTGCCACTTCTCCACCCAGTCTTGCATCTTATCTATGTCTCATTGCAACTGCTGACATCCCTCTACACTATCCACAACACCACCAACCTTTGTGTCATCAGCCAACCCATCCTTCCACTTCCTCATCCAGGTCATTTATAAAAATCACAAAGAGCAAGGGTCCCAGAACAGATCCCTGGGGCACTCCACTGGTGACCGACCTCCATGCTGAAAAAGACCCATCCACAACCACTCTTTGCCTTCTGTGGGCAAGCCAGTTCTGAATCCACAAGGCAATGTCCCCTTATATCCCATGCCCCTTCACTTACTCAATAAGCCTTGCATGGGGCACCTTATCAAACGCCTTGCTGAAATCCATATAAACTACATCTACTGCTCTTCCCTCATCTATGTGTCTAGTTACATCTTCAAAAAATTCAATTAGGCTCGTAAGGCATGATCTGCCTTGGACAAAGGTTATGGGACTGATTAGTTTAAAATACTGTTCCAAAATCTCCCGGATTGCATTCTTTGGCTGCAGGGAGATTGATAACCGTTCTGGAAGTGTTCACATTATACTTACATCAATCCCTCAACGGACTCTCTACATTTCTTTCATACTTATTGAAGGCTGTGTGATTCCCCTGCTTTCCTGGTTCTCTCAGTAATGATGCTCATTCCCTGCAAATACATGCAAAACATATCAATGTTAGTATTGGAAAAATGGAATGCTACCCCACTGGCTACCCTTCATTTCATCTTGTGTAAATGCAGGATAATACAGAAATTAATTTGTTTCTGGTGATAGTCTAGAATGGGAGAGAAATTTATCTGAGGCACTGCCTGCATATTTTTAGTGTCAGCTTCAACATGAATGAGGACATATACCAGCATGTTAGGCAGAGCTGAAACATATCAGTGCAATCTCTGGACTGCTCCCGGTGCCTAGTGCTAGTGAGGCCAGGAACGGAGATTCTACAATTGAACACGTGGCTAAAGGACTGGTGCAGGAGGCAGGGTTTCAAATTCATAGATCATTGGGAAGTCTTCAAGAGAGAATGGCACCTGTATGGAAAGGATGGGTTACACCTTAACTGGAAGGGCACAAATATCTTGGCTGGGAGTTTTGCTAGAGTGTTTCGGCAGGGTTTATACTAGTGTGGCAGGGGGGTGGGGATCAAAACAGTTGGTCAGTAAGTACTAAGGCTGGGGTCGAACTCGGGGCCAGGGCATGGCTAGCTAAGAAGAAGAGCATTCTGGAGCAGGATGACCTGAGTGGGCCTGGAGGTCTGGAGTGCATCTGCTTCAATGCGAGGAGGGTAACACCGGGTAAGACAGACGAACTTAGGGCCTTGATGCTTACGCGGAATTTGGATGTGGTTGCGGTGACAGAGACATGGTTAAAAGAAGGACAGGACTGGCAGCTGAATATCCTGGGGCATAAATGTTTTAGGCGAGACAGAGGAGGGGCTAAAAAAGGTGGGGGAGTAGCAATATTAGTTAGGGAGCATATTACAGCGGTGCAGAGGGTGGACAATTTAGAGTGGTCATGTAATGAGTCGCTGTGGGTGGAGCTCAGAAACAGGAAAGGTGCAATCACTATGCTGGGGGTATACTACAGGCCACCCAACAGCCCACGGGAAGTGGAGGAATGGATATGTCAGGAGATTCTGGATATGTGCAGAAAAAATAGGGTTGTTGTCGTGGGGGACTTCAATTTCCCTGGTATAGACTGGAAAGTGCTTAGGGCTGGGGGTCTGGACGAGGAGGAATTTGTAAAATGCGTATTGGAAGGTTCTTTGGAACAGTATGTAGATAGCCCAACTAGAGAGGGGGGCTATACTGGATCTAGTTCTGGGAAATGAGCCCGGTCAGGTCGTCAAAGTTTCGATAGGGGAACATGTGGCAAATAGTGACCACAACTCTGTTAACTTTAGGATGGTAATGGACAAGGACGAGTGTTGTCCTAAGGGTAGGGTGCTAAATTGGGGGAAGGCTAACTATAGCCGGATTAGGCAGGAATTGGTGGCTGTCGATTGGGAGAGGCTGTTCGGGGGTAAGTCCACATCTGGCATGTGGAAGTCTTTTAAGGAACAGTTGATAAGGCTGCAGGACAGGCATGTGCCTGTAAAAAGGAAGGATAGGAAAGGTAGGATTCGAGAGCCGTGGATAACCAGGGAAATTGAAGATCTGATCAAAAAGAAAAGAGAGGCGTACGTTAGGTCCAGGCAACTGAAAACAGATGCAGCTCTGGAGGAATACAGAGAGAGTAGGAAAGAACTCAGATGGGGAGTTAGAAGGGCAAAAAGAGGTCACGAAATGTTCTTGGCAGACAGGATTAAGGAGAACCCTAAGGCATTTTATTCATATGTCAGGAACAAAAGAGTTGTCAGGGAAAAAGTCGGACCTCTCAGGGAGAAAGGAGGGGAATTATGCTTAGAACCCAAGGGAATAGGGGAGAGCTAAATGAATACTTTGCATCGGTATTCACAAAGGAGAGGGACTTGTTGACTGGGAGTGTCTCAGAGGGAGGTGTTGACCCGTTAGAGAGAATCTCCATTACAAGGGAGGAAGTGTTAGGTTTTTTAGGTAACATTAAAACTGACAAATCCCCAGGGCCTGATGGCATCTATCCTAGACTGCTCAGGGAGACAAGAGATGTAATTGCTGAGCCTCTGACGGAAATCTTTGTCTCTTCATTGGACACAGGTGAGGTCCCTGAGGATTGGAGGATAGCGAATGTGGTACCGTTATTTAAGAAGGGTAGCAGGGATAACCCGGGTACTTATAGGCCAGTGAGCTTGACGTCCGTGGTAGGGAAGTTGTTGGAGAGGATTCTTAGAGACAGGATGTATGCGCATTTAGAACGGACCAATCTCATTAGTGACAGACAGCATGGTTTTGTAAGAGGGAGGTCGTGCCTTACAAATTTGGTGGAGTTTTTTGAGGAAGTGACAAAAACGGTTGACAAAGGAAGGGCCGTGGATGTCGTCTATATGGATTTCAGTAAGGCATTTGACAAAGTCCCTCATGGCAGGTTGGTTAAGAAGGTTAAGGCTCATGGGATACAAGGAGAGGTGGCTAGATGGGTAGAAAACTGGCTAGGCCACAGGAGACAGAGGGTAGCGGTCGAAGGGTCTTTTTCCGGCTGGAGGTTTGTGACCAGTGGTGTTCCGCAGGGCTCTGTACTGGGACCTCTGCTATTTGTGATATATATAAATGATTTGGAAGAAGGTGTAACTGGTGTTATCAGCAAGTTTGCGGATGACTCGAAAATGGCTGGACTTGCGGATAGCGATGAACATTGTCGGACAATACAGCAGGATATAGATAGGCTGGAAAATTGAGCAGAGAAATGGCAGATGGAATTTAATCCAGATAAATGCAAAGTGATGCATTTTGGAAGAACTAATGTACGGGGGGTTATACAATAAATGGCAGAGCCATCAAGAGTATAGAAACACAGAGGGACCTAGGTGTGCAAGTCCACAAATCCTTGAAGGTGGCAGCACAGGTGGAGAAGGTGGTGAAGAAGGCATATGGTATGCTTGCCTTTATAGGACGGGGTGTAGAGTATAAAAGCTGGCGTCTGATGTTGCAGCTGTATAGAACGCTGGTAAGGCCACATTTGGAGTACTGTGTCCAGTTCTGGTCACCGCACTACCAGTAGGACGTGGAGGCTTTAGAGAGAGTGCAGAGAAGGTTTACCAGGATGTTGCCTGGTATGGAGGGTCTTAGCTATGAGAAGAGATTGGGTAAACTGGGCTTGTTCTCCCTGGAAAGACGGAGTATGAGGGGAGACCTAATAGAGATGTACAAAATTATGAAGGGTATAGATAGGGTGAACAGTGGGAAGCTTTTTCCCAGGTCGGAGGTGACGATCACAAGGGGTCACGGGCTCAAGGTGAGAGGGGCGAGGTATAACTCAGATATCAGAGGGACGTTTTTTTACACAGAGAGTGGTGGGGGCCTGAAATGCTGCCAAGTAGGGTGGTGGAGGCAGACACGCTGGCATTGTTTAAGACTTACCTGGATAGTCACATGAGCAGTCTGGGAATGGAGGGATACAAACGAATGGTCTAGTTGGACCAATGAGCGGCACAGGCTTGGAGGGCCGAAGGGCCTGTTTCCTGTGCTGTACTGTTCTTTGTTCTTTGTTCTATCCCACTCCCTATCATTCCGGTGTGCTCCATGTGCCTATCCAATAACCGCTTGAAAGTTCCTAAAGTGTCCAATTTCACTATCACAGCAGGCAGTCCATTCCACATCCCAACCACTCTCTGAGTAAAGAACCTACCTCGGACATCCCTCCTATATCTCCTACCATGAACCTTATAGTTATGCCCCCTAGTAACAGCTGCATCCACCTAAGGAAATAGTCTCTGAACGTCCACTCTATCTATCCCCCTCATCATCTTATAAACCTCTATTAAGTCGCCTCTCATCCTCCTCCCCTCTAAAGAGAAAAGCCCTCGCTCCCTCTCAACCTTTCCTCATAAGACCTACCCTCCAAACCAGGCAGCATCCTGGTAAATCTCCTCTACACTCTCTCCAATGCTTCCACATCATTCTTAGCGTGAGGTGACCAGAACTGCACACAATATTCCAAATGTGGTCTCACCAAGGTCCTGTACAGTTGCAGCATAACCCCACGGCTCTTAAACTCAAACTCCCTGTTAATAAACGCTAATCATGATGTGGAGATAAACGCTAACACACTATAGGTCTTCTTCACGGCTCCATCCACTTGAGTGGCAACCTTCAGAGATCTGTGGATATGAATCCCAAGATCTCTCTGTTCCTCCACATTCCTCAGAACCCTGCCGTTGACCCTTCAATCCACATTCAAATTTGTCCTACCAAAATGAATCACCTCGCATTTATCAGGGTTAAACTCCATCTGCCATTTTTCGGCTCAGCTCTGCATCCTATCAATGTCTCTTTGCAGCCTACAACAGCCCTCCACCTCATCCACTACTCCACCAATCTTGGTGTCATCAGCAAATTTACTGACCCACCCTTCAGCCCCCTCCTCCAACTCATTGATAAAAATCACAAATAGCAGAGGACCCAGCACTGATCCCTGTGGTACACCGCTGGTAACTGGTCTCCAGTCTGAAAATTTTCCATCCACCACCACCCCTGTCTTCTATGAGATAGTAAGAAGTTTAACAACACCAGGTTAAAGTCCAACAGGTTTATTTGGTAGCAAAAGCCAACTTCTATGAGATAGCCAGTTACTTATCCAATCGGCCAAATTTCCCTCTATCCCACACCTCCTTACTTTCTTCATGAGCTGACCATGAGGAACGTTATCAAAAAATTTGTAACAGGACGAGATAGATTAGATGCAGGAAAGATGTTCCTGATGATGGGGCAGTCCAGAACGAGGGGTCATAGTCTAAGGATATGGGGTAAACTCTTTAGGACTGAGATAAAGAGAAATTTATTCACCTAGTGATAAGCCTGTGGAATTTGCTACCACAGAAAGCAGCTGAGACTCAAACATTGTAGGTTTTCAAAGAGTTAGATATAGCTGTTGGGGTGAAAGGGATCAAGCTATTGATGATCAGCCATGATTATACTGAATGGTGGAACAGGCTCAAAAGGCTGAAAGGCCTACTCCTGCTCCTATTTCTTATGTTTCTATGTTTGTGGAGGATAGGCATAGACTTCAATAGGACATAGATAGGCTAATGGAATCGGTGGGCTTGTGGCAGAGTAAACCTAATGCAGGGAAGTTGAAGTGATATATTTTGGTTGACAGAATGAAGAAAAGCAATATCAAAAAAGGGTACAATTCTAAAACGAGCGCAGGAACAGAGACACCTGGGGATATATGTACACATGTGTTGAAGATGTCAGGGCAGGTTGAGAAGATCATTCAATGGTGTATGGGATCCTTAGCTTTATAAATAGCAGCATGGAGTACAAAAGCAAGGAAGCTTATGGCACTGGTTCAGCCTCAACTGGAGCATTGTGTCCTTTTCTGGGCACCGCACCTCAGAAAGGATGTGAGGATAGGGTGCAGAAAAGATCTACGAAAATTATTCCAGGGATGAGGAACTTCAGTGACATGGATAGGTTAGAGAAGAGAAGGCTGAGAGGAGATTTGATAGAAATGTTTAAAAGCAGGAGGGTCTGGACAGAATAGATACGGAGAAACAGTTTTCCTGAGTGAAAGGCCAAGAATCAGCGGACACCAATTTCAAGTAATTGGCACTGCCTGACAGAGTAGTAGAGGCAGTTTCAATTGCAGCTTTAAAACAGAAATTTCAAAGCACCTGAAGGGAAAGATGGTGCAGAGCTACAGGGAAACAGTGGAAAAACTAAATCAGAAGAAAATAAGTGAACCGAGTTAGAAAATGTGACGCTTGAACTGATCAAGCATAGATTGTTTTTCTGCATTCAAGATGGCCACCACTTTTATTTGAGAGCATGGACAGTTTTGCAAAGGTGGAGTAGATTATCTGGGTAGTCATCATTTCATAGATTTTGAATATCTGCAATGAGTACATACTGTATATTCAAATGTGGAATGCGATAACGCAATTACTGTGGTTCTCAGCACACAACCCAATGCAAAACTGAACAATCTGCAGATATCTCTGTTTGAATCCACACCCAGAATATTAATTAGTCTTCCTTCACTTATGCTTAAATAGACATTTATTTTGGCTTTAAAGAAATGCTTCATTGAGAGCATTCACTTAAATTTCTCTGTTCAAGCTTTCATGCAATTTGTAGACTCCATAAAACTTAACATCTGAGCATATAAAAGAAATGCACTGGTATGGCAGTTTTTGGATGACTGTAAAATGAATCATTAGTCAAATAACAGAGGAAACGTTATTTCAGAATTTCAGTAAGACAGTCTGAAACAGCAAATTGCTCAATGTGTAATTATCTTTCCACATTATCCAAAGCATTTTTAAACTCGCAGCAAACCTAAGACTGAACACTTAGATTGCTCCTGACAAGAATTCAACTATATCTTATTCCCTGGGTTGTCAATTAATTACTTCATCGCTATCGAGCTTATATCAAAGCATCGACCTAATTACTTCAATAATGCTGTGAGGCTAGTTTTCAAGCCCTGCACCTTGATTGGCTGGAAACACTTTGGAGCTGGTTTCTAGATAGGAGAGAGCGTTGTTGGAGATATGACCTTTTATCTGTATCCTTAACGTATGCATATTTAATTTAATTCATAGATCTAAAAGTTAAATTTACAGGTTTTCCTTTACCTCCAAGTTCATATCATCTATTCTTGAGGTTAGAATTATGTAGCATGTCAGCCATGGGCACAGTTGTTAATGGTCCCTGTGTTCTAGCCCTTCGCCAGGACTTGAGGACAGAAATCTCGGCTGACACCCAAGTGCAGTATTAAGGGAGTATGCCCCATCCTGGTGACCAAGGCATCAAAACCGTTGTATTAAAATGTTTACTCAGTGATAGATTGTGTTGCTTTAGTGCGTTATATGTCTTGTTTGCTTTTCTGTGGACTGCCTATGGCAAGGCAATACAATTTGCAAGGCAGTACTCCTATATTGCAGAGTCCAATGGGGCATGTGTTGCAGATAAGTGGCTGAATACAATCAGTCCAGTTTTGTGACCCACTCTCCTGTTCAGCAAAGCTCCACACTGTTAGCAAAGTCTAACCTATGGTCTTAAATTGTATGTGTGGTTCTCTGGCAGTGCCAGTGTAGATTATTAGCATGTTCAAAGAACATCAGTACCAACTATTGGCTGAGCTATGTCTTGACCCTTGGAACTGGACAATTTGTGTGGTGGATCCTTTTTGAGTATCTCACATCACCTGCATATTGAGAAAATTTAAGAATTTGTGGATTGTTAAATTAATTAATAAGCCCCAAAACATCTTGTATCATAACCACACCTAACACTGGGAAAACCAACAATGGCATAAAGCTGTTCGTGATTCTCACTTTTTCTGCAATTTATGAAATGAGATGAACCTTTCCATCTTCTGGATAATCAGGGAAGCGAACTCTTGGATTCAGCCTTGGTGCCTCATGCAGGTCTTTACAATTACCTTGTGTTGGAAAGTTAATGATTGGCTTGACTTTTACAGCCACAACCAAACTATTGAATCAATGAATTTAATGATACTATCAAACAATGAAACCTCTAATAGTGTCCTCCTGAAGAACTGAATCTTTTTTCGGCGTTGTTCCACAGTTGGATCAAGAATTGATAATTGGTAGAGGATACAATTGCTCATGGTCGTCATGTCTTTACTGTAGGCCTTTACAAGATTCATTGCCTTAAATGGTACAATAAAGTGCAACTTTCTTTTGGATAAGCTTGCTGAAAAATGTCATGTAATCATTGCAGGAAGGTAAGTCATAGTGAATGACTGCATCCCAATAATTCTATAAGTTAAGGCAGTTTTATATAAGCCAGGATATCGTTGGCAAATTTGTGACTGAGTATTTGTCTCTTTAAATATTACTTTAGATATGCCTTGTAAGACACATGTTCACTGCATCAGTGTTATGGAAATAGCTGTTTTCCTTCATTTAATTTAGTCTACATCTCAATTAATATTTTATGGCTATATTTTCCACGGTGTAATAAGTTAATGAACCGTGGTGTTCCCCTACTTTAAAAAAAAGGGAGCATAACTGGCAAAGCAGCCATCCATTGCCCATCCCTGGTTGCTCTTGCAAAGTTGATGGTGCAAAACATAGCTAAGTAGCTCGCTCGCTGAGCCATTTCAGAGTTAAGAATCAACTATGTTTGTGTGGGGCTGAGACACAAATTTTTTTTTGTAAATTTCAAAAATATACGTTATTCACAAAACAAAACTCTCCAATAAAACATTGCAAAATGACAGATCCAAAAGTCATAAACAGTGCAAAAAAAGAATCATTTTTACAGTACAATACAGTGCTTATTTACAAAAACATTACATTTCGTTACATTTCATTTCTTAAAACTATGTACATGTGTCAGAGTTTACTGTGTGCCGTTATTTTTCAGGTTGGCACACAGTTACGCAGGCCGAGGGTATTCTGCAGTTACCCGGCCCTCGGTCTGCCTCGGTTGAGACGCTTTACACGGTGGCCTTTCCCCATTGTGCCTTGGCGGCGGCTGCCCCAAGCTTGAGCGCGTCCCTGAGCACGTAGTCCTGGACCTTGGAATGTGCCAGTCTGCAACACTCGGTCGAGGACAATTCTTTCAGCTGGAAGATCAGCAAGTTTTGGGCGGACCAAAGCACGTCCTTTACCGAGTTGATGACCCTCCAGCAGCAGTTGATATTTGTCTCGGTGTGTGTCCCCGGAAACAGCCCGTAGAGCACAGAGTCCTGCGTCACCGAGCTGCTCGGGACGAACCGCGACAAATACCACTGCATCTCATTCCAGACCTTCTTTGCAAAGGCACATTCCACAAGGAGGTGTGCGACCGTCTCATCAGCCCCGCAGCCGCTTCGAGGACAGCGTGCGGTGAGGTTGAGACCTCGGGCGTGCATAAAGGATCTGACGGGGAGTGCCCTTCTCACCACCAGCCAAGCCAGGTCTTGGTGCTTGTTTGTGAGTTCTGGTGATGAGGCATTCTGCCAAATGACATTGACAGTCCGCTCAGGGAACCATCCGACAGGATCTGCCGTCTCCTTTTCTCTCAGGGCCTCAAGGACATTACGTGCTGACCACTGCTTGATAGCCATGTGGTCAAAGGTGTGTTTCCAGAAGAATTTCTCCACGAAGGACAGGTGCTGCGGTACGGTCCAACTACTTGGAGCGTTCCGCGGAAATGTGGCCAGACCCATCCTCCGCAACACTTGGGACAGGTAGAACCTCAAAAAATAGTGGCACTTGCTGTTACTGTACCGAGGATCTACACACAGCTTGATGCAGCTCACAAATAAACCAAGCAAGGTAAGGAAGGGAAGTGGCCATTACTAAAGGACTTAAGTGAACCAGGGTTTTTATAACAACCTTTCTGAACACTTTTATTGTCAAGGTGGAATTTAAACTCTCATCCTCTGCATTATTCGTTCAGGCCTTTGGATCACCAGTTCAGAAAAGTTACCACTATTTTACTTGCATATACTTTTTCACAAATAGCAAATGGAGGAAAACTTGGCCCTCGATGATTTTCTAGAAAGCACTACAACTTTCAACTAACCACACAATATGCAAAATTGCAGTATTTATACCAATTGCAGGAGGACTGCCAAAAAATGCCCTGTGCAAGAACAAATTAGAAGTATTTTAGTGGATGGTATAATTCCAAAAAAGATAAATGGCTTTACATTTATTTAAGTATATCAAATCATTAGCTTCTATTAAATAGATACCACAACTTAAACTGGTTGATTTTGGTCATGGCCTGGTGCAGGATGGAGATTAGGCCACATACTTTGATATCATTAATCTATTTTTAGTAGTGATAACCCTTAACCTATTTTGTAAAGGGGCATGCATTATTATACGGCTCATCCAAAAATACAGTTAAGAAAGACAGTTTTTTTTCCCAAAAAATGGTACTGAATAAAAATGTTTTGAACTTGAGAATATATTTTGTTCCTAAGGATCTTTCTGTGGTCGGGTTTGAAAATAGAATGAGGTCTTTGTAATCGGTCAATTGTTCAAGCCTTTGTGAAGTCACATTCAATTTTTAAGGTCGGGTTATATGAAGCTATCTGCAATCCCTGTTTGCCTCCTATATCCCTGCAGTGCAGGACTCAGCACTTTGAAAAATATCCTACTCAAATTCACTCAACCTGCTATTCCTGATAAGCAGGAGGACACAAACTCCACTGAAAGGCTCAGAATTGAAATTTACCAAATAGAAATATATTTTCAGCTATAATTAATAGGAAGACTGTTCATGCATTCTCTGGATGTTGGTGTCACCTGCAGAACCAGCATTTACTTATAATTGAATATTTTGTTTAGGCATTTAAAAGGGCACATTGGTGTGAAACGGAACCACATATGGGAGAGATCAGGTAAAGATGATGGGTTTCCTTCCATAAAGGACACCAGTCAGCCAGTTGGGTCCTTCGATAATCTAACTATTTTATGATCATTTTTACAGATACCATCATTTTACTTCTATTTCTTTGAACTGAATTCAAATTACCAAACTGCCATAGTGGGATTTGAGCCTGTGTTCTCTCGAATATTAATTAATCCCTTTGGATGGCAAGTTGACTAACAAAGCCTCTGTTCGCCTGGACTCACCAATATTTGCTTATTCTTCCACTCGCTCACGTAAGCAGTAACACTTATTGTGGACATTATCATGCAAGCAACTACAGGCTGCAAGGCCGTGATTTGATCCATTCCCAGGTTATCGGTATGCCAGTCGGCCTCGCCCTTGATTTTGGGAACATTCATCAAATTCTAATGACTGGCTTGTCCTTTTGAAAGTTGCTTTCTGCTGAGCAAGCTGGGGACACTCTCTAAATTTAAAGCAAATTGACAAGCCATGAAGAGCGTGCTTCACTGACTAAGCCTCCCGAGGGAAAATCATCAGTGCTTTCAAATCAAGGGTCCCTTGGAGTGAAGCTGTGATCACTGTGGGCCTGAGTGCTGGTTTACATCATTTAACCACCACCAATTCCAACGATTCTGCCATTTCGTACAATTATCTTTTACCCCACCAATTTTCTGCCTGTTTTTCTTGAAAATACTTACTACATAGATGGGGGCTGTTGGCTGGATCCTCTCCAGTATTGCACTCAAATGACTATATCTCATATATGAACTTTGATTTGATTTATTATTGTCACATGTATTGGGATACAGTGGAAGGTATTGTTTCTTGCTATACAGACAAAGCATACTGTTTATAGAGTACATAGGGGAGAGGGAAAGGAGAGGGTGCAGAATGTAATGTCATAGTTAGAGTGCAGAGAAAGATCAGCTTAATATATGGTAGGTCCATTCAAAAATCTGTTGGCAGCAGGGAAGAAGATGTTCTTGAGTCAGCTGGTATGTGACCTCAGACTTTTGTATCTTTTTCCCGACGGGAGAAGGTGGAAGAGAGAATGTCACCTGAACTTCGACATAGAGGAATATCGCTGATACCTTGTTTACATCTGACAACGACACAAAGACCATTCCTGCAACTTCCTTCTGATCTGCACAGCTAATGGAAAGTATCTTCATTCACGAGCTTTTAATGTTGAAAAGTCTTGTCAAAGGACTGAGAAATGTAAATTGCAGCAGCTCTCTAATTATCCACACAACTGGCTGCCTTTTCCTGTGCTTTGATTTTTTTAACAGACCTTTTCTGCTGAAGGTATACATTTATACTGGGATTGGTCCAATGGTGACCAAATGTTCATTCCTTAGATGCTCACCAACATTTACTGCCCGGCAATATGCCTTGCTGTGATATTTTACCCATGAGATATGACGTACACACCAAATCCTGTTCTCAGCTGAGACATTTTGAGCAGGGTTCAGTAAATTTGTAATTAGAGCTGGAACCCTGGCTTTGGAATGCTCCTCCTCATGGTGTTAAACTACAGCGATCACTGCACTGGCTAATAATCCTCCCAGTTTGGTCATCTTGTGCATTGAAGCAGGTCTGTAGCAAGACTCATTTAAGTCAGGTCATCGAGGAGAGATCAACCTGCTCAGGACAAGTTAGTAAAAAATTGAAGTGTGTCAGGAAGCTAACTTCCTGTGGAATTTCAGCTTTAATACAGTCACAGCCATAGAATCATTATGCCACATAAGGAGGCCATTCAGCCCATCCCATCTATGTAGGCTCTCTGTAGAGCAATCCAATCAGTCCCATTCCCATGATCTTCTTAAAGCCATCGTGCATGTCTTAAAGGGGAGGTGGATTCTGGCTCCTGCAGCTGATTCTATTGGCTGAGAAGCACACTCAGAATATCAATAAACTTGAGTGATAGTGCAGCACATCATGGAGAGGGCTTCTTGATTCTCAGATGTTGTCCTGGAGGTCTTTGTGCAGAAGGTTGAAAGGAAAGAGGTGATCTACCCATAGGGAGCCAGGAGGCTCTCCAATGAGATACAGCAGACACATGAAAGTACAAAAACCACAGAAGTCGATGTGAGCAGTCAGGCCCTAAGGATCTGGGTACAGTGTTCATAGATGTTCAATGACCTCATATGTTGCCAAGGTCAGTGAATGCATCTTCAAATGCCATATCTTAGTAACTGCAGCATCATCCTCAAGTACTGCTCAATGCAGTACACCACACATGGACTTCAGCGGTTCGAGGAAGGGCTCACCACCATCTTCTCAAAGACAATTAGAGATGGGCAACAAATGCCAGATTAACCAGCGCCACCCATATCCTGTGAAAGAATTTACTAAAAGCCCCATTCCTTTCAACAATCTCTAAAAATCAGGACTCATGCCAACCAGTCATAAGCTCCAACTCACCCTCACACTTACCACAATTGCACATCTCACACCCATTTCTCACAGCTTCCACATAATTCCAACTATTTAGCTATGACAGGCACATCACCCAAAAATAGTGCTGCACAACTAACACACTTCTGTCTTTTTCGGGACTAAGTGGCCGGTAATAGAGGACAGCAGCAGCAAACTGGCAGTGAGAGCTAGGCATCACTGCATGTGCTGATCTCCATGGAGGAGACAGCACGCAGACAGATAATTGGAGTGGCCATCACTGAAGCCATCCAGGAGGACTGTGCATTCCTATTTCATGTACCTTCTCAAATCCTACTTCACCCTCATCCTGCGATCTGTTATGAAGTACAACTGCAGATGGTGTAACAATGAACCTCTGGCTTTCTCCCAACTCTCACTTCCCAAAGCCCAACAGACCAGTGGTGCTTGAGGCTAAAGGCCCAGAGGAAGAAACACCATTACTAGATCTGACACTTGTAGCTACCAGCTCAGATTCTGGCACTATGCGTCTCGAGCACTGTGCATATTTTTAAAAGTAGTATGGAGACAGGTTCTGCATGCTATGAGTCACTGAGCACAAATGGGCTGCAGCCAGGGAGAAAGCGTATTTGCCAGCTCACTGAAAGATGAACTCTCGGATTTGTTCTGCTTCAGAGCATTGCAATGAGAATTTTGTTGCGGTGGCATATAGGGCAATGCTGATGGGTCTGCACATAGAAATGATTGGTACAGTGGCCGGTCTGCCAGAGGTCCTCATCTCACTGCTAAGCACCATGGAGGAGTCCAGCTCCATCTTGATACAGAGCTTTGTACAGGACTTGGAGCCCATATCATTTTCAGTATGGAAGTGGTGGCGAAGTCCTTGAGAACACTTGTAGATGCAACAGTAATATTGTACCTGGTGACTGATGTCTCAGCTTCCATTGCAGCAGAGGCAGAAACCACACGATGTCTGAGTGCTGCAGTGAAAACCTTGTCTGAGATCATGAAATCTCTGCTTGTTGCCTTGCAAGCCTCGTTTGGTGACATGCAAAGTCAAAGCGCTGCCAATACGGGTACCAATGCTCAAGGGGGTTTGCGGTGTCTCACTGAAGTCCAACAGATTACTGGGATTATTGAGGACCAATCCCAGGGGCTGACAATGACTCTGTGATGCATGAACCTGCTGTCCTCTCTCATTGTCCTCCCACCACCGCCATTTTACCGGTTAGCTTAGTGTTGTCTCTCAGCCAGCCAGTCCAAGACTTCTGTCACCCATGCCAAGCTGGTGCAGTCCACAGCTGGGGCTCTCCAGGTCAGGGGCATCCTACGAGACCATCTGTAGCCACCCCCATTCTTCCACCAGTCACTGGAGTAGCACTTGCGAGGGGGGCACCCTAGGTGCACACAACAGTCCCAAGTCAGTCTCGAAAGAATTCACACGGGTAAATAGTTAGGTTTTATATGGGATACCAGTGGTGCTGTTGGATAAAATTAGTATTGAGTGGTTGTTTTGTTGTGCATTTTATATCAGGATTTAGCCCCAAGGACAGTATGCTATGGTCTGTGACAGAGGGACGGTAAAGTAGGAAAGTGTTGAGCAACAGAGATCTAGGGATTCATTCAGGTGACCTGGAATCTGATGAGACGCTCATGGGCAGACTGTCAGATGGTGGAGGTGCTGAATGCCTTCTCCTTTTTTCTGCATCCTCCTGAGGTGGTCGCTGAAGGCCTGGGTCGAGGCCTGTACCCTCATAATAACCAGGTTGTTGGGGATGCAGCAGATCATCACAAATCACATCACATTCTGGTGAGTGCCATCTGGTTTCCCCTGACTGGTCCAGGCAGCAGAACTGTTGCTTCAGGATCCAGACGGGAAGCAAAGGGCCTGACTAGGTCTTCATCCCTCCAGTGAAGCATATCTAAAGGAAGACAAAGGCCTGAATTTTATGCTCCCCTCACTGTGTTTTTGTAGGCAGGGCTGAGTGTAAATTCCTCAGATGGGGCTTCCCATTAGGTTCCCCGCACACCCCGGACTGCTGCAAATTTTACACTGGGACAGGCAGGGGCTTGGATGGCCCGTCTACCCTTGCCTCAGTTGAGGCCCTTGAGCAGCCAATTGTTCACCATTTAAAGGGATATTTCCCATGCAGCCTCAATTTTTAGGATGGCATGAGAAATTTCAGGGTATCGGGGGAGCCTGAAAATAATTGGGTTCAGATCTGAGGTGGGAAGGGGTCAGGGGTGCCTCCATCAGCAGTCCCCTTTTAACTTGAGTCCCACAACAACTCCCAAACTTAAGGTCTGGTAACTGCAGGACCTCCCACCCTGCCGACACACCATTCCCCCCCTGTCCACCCACCTCCCAGGCCTCTCCTACCCTCCCTGCCCTGAGACCCCCCCCTCTGGAATCCGGCCCTGAGGCACTGGGGGCTGATTGCAGGCACAGTCCTGTGTACTGCAGCTTCTGGCACTGCAGGGACTGGAGAACTACTGGCCAACCTGATTGGTGGGATTTCCTTCTGAGTGAGGGGCTGAAGTTCGGCCTCCAGCCAATGAATGCTCATTGAAGTGTGAAATTGCTGTGGGGCAGACAGTGTTGGCGGGATGTGTTCCCCATTGATTCCTCAGATGGCAGGAAAGGAAATCCCATCATCCGACAAATCCCGGCCAAGAGGTTAGAATGGGTTGGTGAATGTTCCTGGAATGGCAGCCAGGAGAGTGACTCACAGGGTACGAGAGGACAGGTGTCAACTATGAATTTGTCATGACAGAATGCTATTCCTATTATACTTTGCATTCTGTTCTTATTTCCCCTTTTAAATGTATATGTAAAATTCTTGTGACATGATTTGGTTAGTTATCTCTGGTGGGAGGTTAGTCTTGTCTGGTATTTAGTATGAAGCTGTTCAGTAATGCTTGTGCTTGTGTGCAACATTGAGGAGGCACAAACCAATTGATGTTTTCCCTTCTTCAGGGGACACTTAGAAACATAGAAACATAGAAAAACTACAGCACAAAACAGGCCCTTCGGCCCCACAAGTTGTGCCGAACATATCCCTACCTTTTAGGCCTACCTATAACCCTCCATCCTATTAAGTCCCATGTACTCATCCAGGAGCCTCATAGAAACATAGAAAACTTGTTTAACATATTGTGAGAAATCAATAGCAACTTCATGGTGATTTACTTTGTAAAACAGTGTAAGCCTCTTCAGCTGTCTTCCTTGTTGCAGTATCGGCCATTCCAGGGAATCTAGCATCGATGGGTGTTTTTACATAATCATTGAAGATGAACCATGCTGCATGTCTTTGAACCATTTCCAAATTTCTTTGTTAGGTATGTTTGAGGGCCATCACCTTGAAATGTTAACTCTGCTCTCTTTTCACAAGATGCTGTCAGACCTGCTGAGTATTTCCAGCATTTTCCGTTTTGAAGGTTTCCAGCATTGGCAGTAATTTGCTCTTCTGTGGTGGTGATATCGTTGCTTGTTGGCGCACAGTACACAAGTTAGGCTCCGCACAGAAACTTTAGCAGATTCATCACCAGTACAAGTTAAGCAAGGGAGAACCACCCTGCCATTCCTGGTGGTGACCACACTGCAAAGGAACATTGGAAGTTATGTGTCAAAAAGCACATTGGAACCATTTCAAGGGCTCTGTGATAAGTTGCATAGATTTGAGTCTTCCTCCCTGGAAATATTACTCCATAAAACACATCCCAAACTAATAGCTGGCTGGCCCTGGTTGAACCCAAATTGAGCATCAGTGCGCAGGTTATTGCTAAGCAAGTGCCACGATAGTACTGTTACTTTATCACTTTAGAATCATAGAATCCCTACAATGCAGAAAGAGGCCATGCGACCCATCAGGTCTGTATTGACCCTCCAAATGAGCGTCCCACCCAGGCCCTTCGCTTCGCCCTATCCCTTAATGCTGTGCATTTATCATGGCTAATCCATCTAAACTACACATCTTTGGACTGTGGGAGGAAACCGGAGCATCTGGAAGAAACTCACGAAGACATGGGGAGAACGTGCAAACTCCACTCAGACACTTACCCGAAATCAAAATTGAACCCCATTCCCTGATGCCATGAGGCAACAGTGTTAATCTCTGTGCCACCTTTACTGACGGTTGAGAGTAGACTGATGGGCCGTAATTAGCTGGGTTGGATTTGTTCCATTTTTTGTGTACAAGATGTACCTGGGCAATTTTCCCCATTGCTGGGTAGATGCCAGTGCTGTAGCTGTGCTGGAACATCTTGGCTAGGCGCATGGCTAGTTATGGAGCACAAGTCTTCAGTACTATTGCTGGAATATTGTCAGGGCCTAAAGCCTTTGCAATATTCAGAGCCTTCAGCCATTTCTTGATATCACGTGGAGTGAATCGAATTGGCTGAAAATTGACATCTGTGATGCTGGCAATCACTGGAGGAGGACAAAATGGATCATTCACTCGGCACTTCTGGCTGATGATTGTAGCAAAAGCCTTATCTTTTGCACAAATGTGTTTGGCACCTCCAGCATTGAGGATGGGGATATTTGTGGAGCCTGATCCTCTGGTGAGTTGTTTAATTGTCCACCACCATTCGTGGCTGGATACGATGAGACTGCAGAGCTTAGATCTGATCTGTTTGTGAAATTGCTTAACTCCGCCTGTTACTTATGCTGTTTGGCATGCAAGTAATTCTATGTAGTAGCTTCACCAGGTTGGTCAAGTTGGTAAAGTAGGCCGTGAGGTGCGTAGCGTGATCTGTGTCCACCTCTGTGCCGGTTCCCCCTTTACCAAGGCCCGAAAATGGCCACAATCGGGGCTGAGTCCGAAACGGGCATGACGGCCAATTAAATGTAGTTGCATGTGTTTAAATTGACATAATGGGCTGCACGCCCAACTTTACCGGCACTTCCCCCTTTACCATTGCGTTCGCCCATCTGGAATCGGCGCGAAACACACATGCTCCATATAAATCCAATTCGAGCGCTCCATCGGTGAGGGTTAGTGAAGAGATAAGTGCCGAGCATCCGACGGTTCTCTGCTTGAGATCAGTGGGGGGAGGGGGGGAAGGTAGCTCCGCTGTCACTCTGCTTGAAATCAGTGGGAGGGAAAGGGGGTCCGCTGCCACTGTGCCTGAGATCAGTGGGGGGGGGGGGGGGGGGGGGGGGGGGAGGGGGGAAGGGGGGGGGTGGATCACTCTGCCTGAGATTGGTGGGGGGAAGGGGGTTCCGCTGCCACTCTGCCTGAGATTAGTGGGGGGGAAGGGGGCTCTGCTGCCACTTGGCTTGAGAACGATGGGGGGAAGGGGAGTGGGGAGTAGGAGCCCGCGATCGGTCTGGGTGGTGGGAGGGTGGGGGGGATAAGGAGGTCAGTAGTGTTGGGATGGTGGGGCAATGCCTGTGGGGATCAAGGGGAGGCATTATCTGGCCCGGGAGGGATGTGGCAGGGGAACGGCATTCTATCATTTTTTCTGCGCATGCGCAGTTGGAGGTTCTGATCGGAGCTAGTGTTTCGGGCATGTTAAGCCCCACCCACAGGCTTGTGCAGTGTGATTCAGAATTGCTGATATTTTTGCAGGCAGAGTGTGTATGGGGACACCTCAGAACAGGTCTAAAAGTCGGATCTGAAACACTCCCTGTTTCAAGTCTGCCCAGCACTTTGAATCAAAATGGTGAAATCGGGCCCCTCATTTGTCGGTGTGCCTGGTGTTGTTCCTGGCATGCCCTCCTGAATCAGGGTTGATCCCCTGGCTTGGCGGTAATGGTGGAGTGGGAGGTCTGCCTGGCTATGAGGTGACAGATTGTGATGGAGAACAATTGAATTTTTTGAAGATGTAACTGGACACATAGACGAGGGAAGAGCGGTAGATGTAGTTTATATGGATTTCAGCAAGGTGTTTGATAAGGTGCCCTATGCAAGGCTTATTGAGAAAGTGAAGGGGCATGGGATACAAGGGGACATTGCCTTGTGGATTCAGAACTGGCTTTCCCACAGAAGGCAAAGAGTGGTTGTAGATGGGTCTTTTTCAGCATGGAGGTCAGTCACCAGTGGAGTGCCCCAGGGATCTGTTCTGGGACCCTTGCTCTTTGTGATTTTTATAAATGACCTGGATGAGGAAGTGGAAGGATGGGTTGGCAAGTTTGCTGATGACGCAAAGGTTGGTGGTGTTGTGGATAGTGTAGAGGGATGTCAGCAGTTGCAACGAGACATAGATAAGATGCAAGACTGGGCGGAGAAGTGGCAGGTGGACTTCAACCCAGATAAGTGTGTGGTGGTTCGTTTTGGCAGGTCGAATAGGATGAAAGAATATAATATTAAGGGTAAGACGCTTGGCAGTGTGGAAGATCAGAAGGATCTTGGGGTCCGGGTTCATAGGATGCTCAAAGCAGCGTCGCAGGTAGAGGCTGTGGTTAAGAAGGTGTATGGAATACTGGCCTTCATCAATAGAGGAATTGAGTTTAGAAATCGGCAGATAATGCTGCAGCTGTATAGGACACTGGTCAGACCCCACCTGGAGTACTGTGCCCAGTTCTGGTCGCCTCATTACAGAAAGGATGTGGAAGCCATAGAAAGGGTGCAGAGGAGATTTACAAGGATGTTGCCTGGATTAGGTGGCATGCCTTATGAGGATAGGTTGAGAGAGCTAGGTCTTTTCTCCTTGGAGAAGCGAAGGATGAGACGTGACCTGATAGAGGTGTATAAGATGTTGAGAGGTATTGATAGAGTGGATTCTCAGAGGCTTTTACCCAGGGCTGAAATGGTTTCCACAAGAGGTCACAGGTTTAGGGTGCAGGGGAGTAGGTACAGAGGAGATGTTAGGGGTAAGTTTTTCACTCAGAGGGTGGTGGGTGGGTGCGTGGAATCGGCTGCCGGTAGTGGTGGTGGAGGCGGATTCGATAGGGTCTTTTAAGAGACTTTTGGATAAGTTCATGGAAGTTAGTAAGATAGAGGATTATAGGTAAGCCTAGTAGGTAGGGACATGTTCGGCGCAACTTGTGGGCCGAAGGGCCTGTTTGTGCTGTAGCTTTTCTATGTTCTATGTTCTAATTCTGCTGCTGCTGATGTCCCACAGTAATCTGCAGGAGGTTTCCTTGCCCATGTTTGATTTGATACCATGAGACTTCATGGGGTCTGGAGTTGATACTGAGGACTCCCAGGGTGAATCCCTCCTGACTGTTTACCACTGTGCCACCGCACCTCTGCTGGGTCTTCCTGTTGGTGAGACAGGACACACCCAGGAATAGTGATGAACGTGTTTAGGACATTATCTGTAAGATATGATTCTATAAGTGTGACAATGTCAGGCTGTTGCTTGGCTAGTCTGAGGGTAGCACTCCCAATTTTGCCACTAGCATTCAAATGTTAGTAAGGAGGACTTTGCAGGGTTGACAGGACTGGATTTAACATTGACATTTCCAGTTCCTTGATCGATGTCAGATGGTCTGTCTGGTTTTGTTCCTTTGAAACTTTTTCACGATTTGATATAACTATGTGGCTTGCTGGGCCACTTCAAAGGCCATTTAAGAATCAACCAGATTGGGTTAGAGCAGGTTAGATACTTGGGATCCTGCAGTGAGTAACTGATCTCCTGACTCCCCAAAGTCTGTCCACTATCTATAAGGCACAAGTCAAAAGTGTAACAGAATACTTTCCCCTTGCCTGGGTGAGTGCAGCTCCAATAATATTCAAGAAGCTTGGCACCACCCAGGACAAATCAGCCTGTTTGATCGACAGCTCATTCACAAATCTTCAATCCCTCCACCAGCGATGCACAATAGCAGCAACAAGGTGCACTGCAGCAACTCAACAAGACTCCTTAGACAGCACATTTCAAACCCACAAGTACTACCACCTAGAAGGACAAGAGCAGCAGATACATGGGACCACCACCACCTGGAAATTCTCCTCCAAGTTATCTACCACCCTGACTTGGAAATATATCGCTGTCCCTGCACTGTCACAGAATCAATATCCTGAACTCCCTCTCTAACACCACGATGGGTGTACCTACACCACAAGACTGCAGTGATTCTGGAAGGTAGCTCATCATCACTTCTCAAGGGCAATGAGGGATGGGCAATAAATGCTGGTTTAGCCAGTGACACCCACATCCTCAGAATTAATTTTTAAAAATGCTGGGAAAACATGAAAATGTATTTGTGCAATTTCAACAGTTTCTCTTTGGCCATATTTACAACATTATTCCACTCTGATTTGCAATTTCATTGGCTGAGCTGGTTGTAACTTCCCTGAATTGTGTGGTTTAAAGGGATACACCTTTGCTGCTAAAGTTAGTGGTTCCTTCAAAGCATAAAAATGATTGGAAATTATAGAAATGAAAAATGCAATTTTGTTGCTAATTAACGTTTGATATTCAATGAACCGCTGCATATCATCTATTATTATCAGTACCTCATTAGCTTTCATTGCTTCCCTCTTTCCCAAATCACATTAGAGTCACCACTGCAACTGTCACCAACCAGAGATTTTTCTGCCCAGGTTTGCAACAGAACCGGTGCCTCTGCTGCTGAGTGGTAATGTGTTGAATGCAGATTATTGCTCTGGAGACAAGAAAATCTCAGCTCTTCTCAGTGCACATTAATAATTGCCTGTGACAGGTGAAGGTGAAAGTCCTTATATTCCTAATGCAATTACTTGCACCTTAATAAGCTTTGTTTCAACCAGTATAACAAAGGGATTATTTTACTCCTTTGTCATTGCATTACGATCATTGAAAAGCCTGCATTATTAAGTTTCCTTTTTCAGGAGAAGACCTTGAAGAGATCCTTAAAAAGTCTTTAATCTCTTGATTCATTGAAATGTCCACGTTCACGTTCTTTCTTATTTGGTCTTATACTCTCTGGAGTTCAGAAGAATAAGAAGTGATCACGTTGAAATATATATACAATTCTGAAGAAACTTGATGGAGTAGACACTGAGAAGTTGTTTCCCTTGGGTGGGGAATCTAGAAAATTGGGGCACTGTCACAGGATAAAGGGTCAATCAATTAGGGCTGAGATGAGGAGAAACCACATTCAGAAGGTTGTGAACTTTGCACTTCTCCACCTCAGAGGGTTGTGGATGCTCCGTTGTTGAGTATATTTAATGCTGAGATAGATTTTTGATCTCTCAGGGAAATAGGAATATGGGGAGTAGCCAGGAATGTGGGGTTGAGACAGAAGTTCAGCCATGATTGTATTGAGTTTTTAAAAAGTTTATTTATCAGTGTCACAAATAAGCTTAAATTAAAACTGCTATGAAGTTACTGTGAAAATCCCTGAGTCACCCCACTCCAGTGCCTGTTCAGGTACACTGAGGGAGAATTTAGCACAGCAGTGCACCTAACCAGCACGTCTTTCGGACTGTGGGAGGAAACCGGAGCCCACCTGGAGGAAACCCACGCAGGCACGTGGAGAATGTGTAGATCCGCACAGACAGTGACCCAAACCAGGGATTGAACCCAAGTCCCTGGCATTGTGAGGCAGGCAGCACTAACGACTATGCCACCGTGCTGCCTTATGACAGAGTAGGCTGGAGTGGTTTACTACTGCTTCTAATTTTTATGCTTGAATTATAACAAACAAAGCAAATTTTATTGATTGCAGAAAAATGGAAAAACTGAGAGGCAACCAATGTTGGTTATCTCTCTGCCTTGATTGAAGAGGAAACAACTTGAACTGATCATGTTTAATTCTTCTCCTCCATGAGGCTCCATCACTCCTCTATTTCCTAAATGAGAAGATAATTAATTATTTTGTGAATATATTCGATAAATGGGGTATTTATTAAATTAGGTAGCTGCTTGTGCATATAATGATGGTTTCAAGCATTTAATGATCTAGTAAATAAACTTTAATTCCTCATTTTCACTTCTAATGTCTTCAAACCTCTTCCCGTATTATTAATTCTCTTCACTACTTTTAAAACAAAGAACAAAGAAAATTACAGCACAGGAACAGGCCCTTTTGCCCTCCAAGCCTACACCGACTCTGCTGTCCGACTTAACTAAAAACCCCTACCCTTCCGGGGACTATATTCCTCTATTCCCATCCTATTCATGTATTTGTCAAGATGCCCCTTAAAAGTCACTACCGTTAACTTCAGTTATGTCTCCTTTCTTCAACAATAGTTTATATTTATGCTACATAATGAAATATTATAATGGAATTATAAAACTAGATGTGACACTGAACCATATAAGGAGATTATAGGTCCGATGACGTAAAACTTGGTCAAAGAGGTGGTTTTAAGGAGAAAGAGAAAAATGAGGTGGAGAGATGGAGAGATTTTGGAAGGGTATTCCAGAGTTTGTAGCCTAGGGATCTGGAAGCATGATCACCAATGGTGGAACAATAAACATGGGATACACGAGACCGGAATTAAAGGAGTGAAGATATCTCTGAGGGTCATGGGGCTGGAGGAGATTACAGACATTGGGAGGGGTAAGACCGTAAAGGGATTTGAAAATAGGAATGAGAATTTTAAAATCAAGACTGTTGTTTGACCAGAAGCCACTGGTTAGCAAGTGCTGGGGTGATAGGTGAATGGAACCAGCTGTGAGTTAAGACATGGCCAGTAGACTTTTGATAATCAATTTCCAATCATTCTGTTCTACAATCTCTCTGTCTCAAGTAAGCGCCATTCCAAAATTCAGCTTCTAATTTATTGTTCTTAAACCATTGAAGATCACTGCTAGTCCATTGCTATATTTGTTTCAGTAGTATTAAAAGACAAGCATTTGGTGATTTTTTAAAATTAAGTTGTTGGTTTAAAGCAGCTCTACTGATGGCCCAATGTGTTTTTATGGGGCCCTAGTTGGGATACTGTAATTGGATTCAGTGCACTAGCAATCAGGAGAAGAAAAGCAGATCAGATTCCTGTTAGTGATCATTATCCAGTATGCCACAATAGAAGGGCACATGTGCAATTACTGAGTGACAGGATCTTGATCATGATGCCCCAACAATAAAATGCCCGATACCCAAAGTCAAAGTACTGTAACATCTCCACACACTCTGCCTGTAACATCATAATGCTCACTGGACAAAGTAACAAAGAGTGACAACTCCCTGGGAACTGTATGCTGGTAAGAAGTCATTGTCTTCAGATGATGAGATGATAGGACAAAATTAGTGCTCCAAACAAATTGTTGGCATTCAATTCTTTTTTTTCCTTTCCCTAGCCTCAGGTACCACTCTTTGTTTGAACTACATTTGATAAAACCTTTGTACATAAGAAGTCATGATCAATTGTAATCTTCAGATGAATCAGGGTTAGGAGGTGAAAGATTGGGACAGATTGTGCTAAAATCATTCAACCTTTATTTTGAAGTTATACTTTTTGTCCTTTTCGTAATACATTACTTGCTTTCATCTGACTGTTTATAGTTAAATGAACCTGCAGCAATTTATGAAGCAGAGAAGCAGATTTGGTCACAACATTGCAATTTCTGAGCGATGTAAAACTGAGGCACTTTAGCCCTCAACACTGACAGGTATAATTATAGAGTGACACACTGACATCGGCAGTTTCCAATAAAATCGTTGGCATAGGAATTTATAACAAGGAATGGTTGACACAAAAGTGCAATGAAAATGTGGCAATGGGAAGTAAGATTTTGCAAGAAAAATCTTGTATTTATTTGACACCTTGTTATGCCTCCCTGGGAAGAATGACCAGTTAATCTATTTTATCGATAGAACAGCGGAATGAACGTTGATCAGGATACTGGAAGATTTCTTTGGATAATCTCATGGGATCTTTAATGTGGATCTGAACAAGGCCTCAATGTTTCTCATGGGAAGGATAGATGCTCATTGCTGACTAAGCTCCTCAGCACCTTCCTTTTTTTGCATTTTTCATCTGCTTACAGAACTAATTGTACTAACCAAAGTCTTAGGAATTCAGTAAGTTCTCTTTTCCGGAAGAATGATGCTGTATTTATATTAGAGGATGAACTGAATACTGGGGTAGTTCTGTTCTTGTTCTGTGGCTGCAGAAACTGCCCCATGAAATTCCAGGGCGTTTTTATTCAGGAATGATTCCTTTTTGAAGTGACTAAGCGAACAGTGTCTCACTGAAGCTGATATCTTCCTCATGGGGCTGGCAATCGGGGGGCCAGTGACCTGGGGGGAGATGCATGTCAACCGATCTCCCAGTATACTGGGAGATCAGCGCATATGCAGTGGCCCCCTCAGCAGTCTGATGCCGGCCTCTTGGGCGGGATTAGGTTCCCCCTTCCCCTCCATCCCTTACTGGCATAAATCTCCTGATGGCCTCATTAAACTAAGTGTGGCCAAAATACAGGCGTTTTCCCTCCCATTGGGCATTCAGTATTTTTCTGGGAAAACCGTGCCTATAACCTTTGGCCTATTTTCAGGAATGAGCATCACACATAGAAAGCGGACCTGAGATGAGACTGAAATTGGGTTGTAGGCATCATTAATGTTACTTGTATAAGGCAAGGCCATCTGTTATGACTCCACAGGCAGATTGCTCATTTGGAAAGGATGAATTTTGGGCCAAGTGCCTGACTGGCAATGGCCCAGAGGTAGATTTTGGTCAGGATGGTGTGACCACAGGACAGGAGTTGGGGGTGGGGTGGGGTGGGGAGCTGCCATCTGGATACGTGCTCGGTGCAATGTGGAGTCAGAGGAGCAGACCCATTTCTCCTGGCACCAAAGGAACATCTTCAAATTTAAAAACAAATGATCTTTTGTTGATGGCCACTGCAAAGTCTGGAGTGGAGAAGATAAAGCCTAGCTCCTACTCAACAGTATGATACCCAGGTTTCTCGAGGAGGCCTAAAACATGTGCCAGACCCTGTTTATAAATGTAAGGTGCCTAGCGGTTGTTTTAAGTGCCTGCGATTGATGCCTGGAACAAAACACATTTAAGTGTCATTTTGGGCTTGGGATATTGTTACATGAAATTATCGCTTGTGTCCATTTTTAACCCGTAAGATGGGTTGTGACAATGTTCAAAAGCTGCATGCATAACATTGATATTTAACTGATGTCGACTGCCTTCCACATTCTGCACTAAGGGACATCAGATCTGAAATAATCAGGTTGCGTCAAAATGTAATTTTGCCAACAAGAAATTCTGCAATGTACATATTGAAATTATAAGATGTTGTTTTGGCTAAAAGATGAAAACAGGTGCAAAATAACTGCTGTACTAATATGAATAACCTACTTGAAAGTCTGAATTTAGCACACTTTTCAGTCTTAATTGCTGATTGACATACTTCAGACTTGCCTCGAAATGCTAAACCAGAAACCTGCAGGTTGACCTTGCAAATACTGATAAAATGCAATTTCAAAGAGCAGTAAATGTGGATCCCTTGGTACCCACTTCCAGTGAGAGAGTGGAGAGCTCTGCCTGGCAGTAGAGAGAGAGTGCATAGGTTCTCAGATGCAGCACTGGAGATCCTGGTGAAGGAGGTCCAAAGGAGGTAAGATATTCTATTTCTGCAGGTTACAATTGCACCTACAATTTGGCCTCATAGTACTTCTGTTTCTCTTGCCTGAAGCTGCTCATGTTGCCCTAGCTAGCCTGATGTGCTTTTCCCACTCCTCATCCTCACCAAGGAGGACCCATGCTATGCAAGTGTTCATCTTGCACTCATCAAGACAATTCACAAGACTACCATATATAAAGGGAACAACAATTTATACTCGTACTTAAGATAGGGCATAAAGGGACATCACATTTGTGTGTCTTGGGCAGCCCATATAGATGCAGATACAGTGAGTCATGAAGATGAATTCTATCATATATACCCAGCAGCTTGTTGTTCTTACACAAGTCCAGCAAGCATTTTTAAGCTGTCTGAGTGGCATGTCCAATGGATACAAATTTGGACCTGTCATTAAGAATGGCGTGCATTTTGTTGATGCAGTCACACTTGTTAAGGATGGCTATTTCAGTTTCTGTGTCGGATTTACAGATTTGTAAGTCTGGGCTAGCCTTGAGTCTTCGCAACACAATCAGACATTCGCGTTCCACGTGAAAATTGGCCAAGTCATTCAGAATCCTGCAATATGCGTGTATTAGATTGGCTAGGCGCACTTTCAACAACATCGCTTGATTCATAGTTACGTTAAGAACAAGTAAGCTATCCATCAAATTTGAATCGGGCTTGGAGTATGGCACACTTATGTATGAAACAAGCTACATATATATATACATGGCACTGTTCTTTGCAGCCAGAAAGAACCTGTACACACATTGTGCCTGTTTCAATGAAACAAGATAGGCAACAGTCATTCTCTGATTGGTTCACCAAGACAATGCCTTGATCAATCAGTCAACCTGCCTGATTGGAATTTAAACAAAGCTTGGCAGTTAACTGTCAGCCACCAAGTTAACTGGTGCATTCTCTGAGGTAATGCCTCTACCAATCAGAGACCACTTGCTAACCAATCAGCACTCTCTTCTCATGGAGCAATAAACAGTTGTTCCCTTTACACCTGGTATCCTTGCGAATTGTCCTGATGTATGCAAGATGAAAAGCTTTAAAAACATGTGTCTTTTTTCAACAATCCTCAAATGTTATGGTTGTAGAAGCTTTACAATTTAAATCCATTCTGCTGTTCTATTTTTGTTTTAAAGACCGCTAGAAAGAAAAACAGGATGTGGCTAAATATTTTATTCTTCCACCTTGTTGTGGCCCATTGCCAGCTGAGGACAAATAGATTCTCACCTCGTGAATGTCTGTTGTCTGGGGAACAACTCCATTGTGGTCGGTGCAGACTCGATGGGCTGAATGGCCTCCTTCTGCACTGTAGGGTTTTTATGATTTCTATGATTTCTATGATTGTTGGAAGTGAACAGAGGTAAAAATATGGGTATTTCAAAAACATACACGTACTTATTTTCTGAACAACTTCAAAGTATATCATTACATGGTATGTAATGTGAAAACAAGTACAAACAATACAGCTCACAGATCACTCAACCCATTAATTTCCTTCCTGTGGTTCCAGTATCTGTTGATCCGCACCCTTTCTGTAACCAATGAGATTTAACTGCTTGCTTGACTTTGAGTTTTTGGTTCTGATCGATGGTTTGACCTGATGTTAACAACCTTTTACATCTTTACATATGCTGATTCATCTGCTGTGTGTTTTAACTTTTTTTAATTTCAGATTTCCAGCATTTTCTTTATGTGATTTTATTTGTACTGTGGTTTACCATTCTCTTTCAGGAGTTACATGTCTTTGTTCTTTACATTGTGATTTTTATTTGATCTTATTTATTTATTCACTATATTTTTTATCCCGGTTTCTTTTTATAACTATGCACTTAACAAGATCCTTGGTTATATCATGGGGAGAATCCCCATGGGGTTCTCCTGATCCCACTTTTCTGCTCTTAGCTCTCTCAAAGAAGATTCATGGATGTCAGACTTTAGGGTAAGTCTGGGGTTTTAGTTCAGGGAGGGGTTGGGTATCCCAGGGCGGGATGGGAGGTGGATGGGGCATCAGGTTCTGGAGCCCAGGGATGGGGGAAACACAAAAAGGTTACCATCTTGGGAGGGTGCCCTTTATGGACACAGGGAAGCCCCAGGGGGATATCCCCTCTTCTTTCCCAACTTTTAGCCTGAGGTGTGAAACAGTGACCAGGCCTCCATCCCTCCGCCTTCCTCAAGTATTATTGCGGCTAAGTTGGAAAAAGGCAATTAACTTGTCATTAAATTCCCAATTAAGAGCCTCAATAGGCTTAGGAGCAGGTGGGCTCACTGATGCCATAAGGAACAGTTCAGGGTGGGCAGGAAGTTGGTGGACTAGCCACCTGTTCTATTATACGTGTCACTCATTCAGGGCCACAACTGTCAGACCATTGATGTGAAGGGGGAATATCTACACTAGATTGTTTGTGGCAATGGCTGTGACCAACACATCCCAGTGGTTACATTCTGGGGCGATTTAAAAAAAAGGCACCAGTGCCCTCACCCCTGCCCCCCAAATGCCATTGAGAAGGTACTCTATACCTTATGGGCTCCAGCATCATCAAGGAGGCCTGTCCACCATTGGAAAGGTCCTGGCAGTGCCATAAACTTTCCCTCCATTTCCTTAAAGGATCCTTAATGGGCCAAGTTGGACCCAGGGGGTGTGTAGTCACTGTCACACTGAGCCCATCTCCAGAAAGAATGAGTACTAGGGAGCAGGAACGCAAAAGGAACATTCCTCTGAACATTCCTCCAGGTCACAGCTCTGAATCCACGTCAGCCAGGCCAGGGTGATTCCACCCACTAGTTTGCTCATCAGCAAAGATGCTGCCATGTCTTGACCAAGCAAAGCTGACTTGTGAATCAATCAGAATCCCCTTTCTCATACAATATAAATTGTTGTTCCCTTTGAAATTTAACATTCTTGTTTGAGTTCTGATATGTGCAAGGTGAAAAGCTTTCACTGCATGTCTCTTTTTTTCAGCAATACTCAAATTTTGTACGATCAAGCAAGCAATTGTCAATCATTTAAATGCGAATTATTTTTTCAGATGTTGTTTCTATTCCTGAAGTGGATGATGGAACTATGGATACAAAAGAGGAAAGGTAAGTGAAGGACAGGTAAGTATGAGTAAAGTTTGCATTGTCCTGTCAGGAAATTAGTGATGAAGTGGAACTAATATCTGTCCCCCATGTGATTTTTCTCCCAATCTGCTGAAAATCGATTGGACTTTCCAATGCAAAGTACCCTCTGATGGTTCTGTGGTCTTTAACTTTTCACAATCCTTGTTTTCCTGAATAAAGGTTTTGGCCTCAACAGCACTCCACTTACTGATTAGCCCATAAGCAATAATTTTTCTCTGCCTGGCACCACAACAATTGTTGTGTATTTTCTCCCCTAAATCTTTCTTGTCTGACTCTCACTGAGAGGTTGCAAGCAGCAAGAACAGCTGTGTTTTATTTTATGCGCAGGTGTTAAAACTTGTACCTTATCCCACGGCAACATGGTCATGTGGGCTTGTCTGTGGGCAGACTTTGTATGAAATCACATGCTTCTCTCCACAACTCTATTTTAACTTGATTTAAAGGAGACAGTTTAAAACATAGCCATGTTATAACATCCAGCAGTCATAACTCCAGGTTATTCTCCAAGGCAGTAAATGCAAGAGATATGCTTTTGTGCTGGTGTCTGGCTTACTTTAATTATCCTTGGGAAGTCATTCAACCTCATCCAATATTATGTGAGAATTATTGGAGTAATGGAGATCACAAAATTACCTTTGCAAAAGCCGTCATGAAAGCCCAAACTCTCTCATAGGATTTCCTGATCTCAGTGCCCAACAATCTTCTGGCCTTCATTTCAGTCAAGAGAATGTTCTCAAATGCATCTGAAAATCTAGTGCCCTTCTGACAATGGTCTACCTGAGGTTGTTTCACAGTCAAGACATTTAGTTATCGGCAACCACTGCCAACTGGAAACCTTGCTCCCTTCGGATGTTTGTAATGCTTCAAATGCTGCAGCTCTGAATTGTTCTCTCTCCCTGAAATGGTAAGTCTATAAGGAAGGATATTACTGCTCCAAATCCTCCCTTGATGCATAATGAGGATTCTGGGATGAACTTCCAGCAGATTAGGAAAAGAAAAATCACGTGGATGGATATTAGTCCCACTCCAGCACTAACTTCCCAACAGCACAATGCAACCTTTCCGGCCCGCCCACCATTGGAACCGTCTGGTCCCACCGAAGGTCAATGGACCTTAGACTGGCCCACCACATCACGTGCAACGGGTCCCACTGTGACAGGGCCGGAAAATGCTGGCTGTAATGTTTAGTCAGTGTTTGATTTTAGTGTGTTTGTTACAGTAAAAGTCTTAAAACGTGGAATCTTTTCATATAATGCTTTGAGTCAATCTCTGGGAGATTAATATCTCTTTAAAAAGTTAGCAGTCTCCACGGAGATCATAACACTGCTGAAAACACTTGAGAATCACCTTAACCACCAATCTCTCTGTCAACTTACATAGCTTGCCACTGAGCTAGTCTTCAAGGAGGCTGAATTTGAATGGACAAGGCATTTGCTCCTTTCATCGTTTTTTAGTGATGGCCCTGTGGGTAACCAAAGTCATATGACCATAAATGAATACATATGTCACAAACTTTATACATTACTGATTCTTCCATTCTTGCCATGGTAAAATTTGCAATAATAACAAATGACTGACTACTGGTGAGAGGCTGTTAATCTGGCCATGATGTTGTTTTATATTTTTTTCCTAGAATGTTGAATTTTTTTTTGAACCAGTTAAAACTATTACTGTATCAGGATGAGGTCGTAGTTTTGTTAAACCTGCAATGTCTTTGTGAGCAATTAATAGTAACCTCATGTTCTGACTCAGCTGTATCAGTTGTGCAGAAAGAGGACATATAGACAGATAAGCTTTGTGTGGGGAGTGATACAGGAAACATGCCCTTGTATCATAACCAGATGGTTCTGTGATGCTGGTTAAAGCAAAACTAGTTTGGTGTAAGTGTGGATGTGGGTAGCAGTTGACTGTTAGAATAGAAAGGGTTTGCTGATGGTTAGCATAGGCTAGAAAACAAAGAACAGATATAAGAGCATAATGTGCTAAAACCACTGTACTCTGTTCCCACAAATTATGATAACTATCAATTCTTTCTGTAATTCACTGTTGGTCAATAAAGATATTAAATTAAACAATTGTTGTGAACTTCATTATCTGATAACCTAAACCAAAAGTCTCTGCCTTTACGACGCTGCAGTCTGAACATTATCATGGAATGCATGTGCTCGCCTGGAGACAGGGTTCATGCCATTCACGTTTCTTTAGCATTGCCCTCTTCCCCTTCAAAGGCAAATCTCAGTACTAGCAATTACATGAGCAATATGATCAGGGGGAAGAGCCATCACGCAGAACTCTGAGTTTGTGGGAGAGGGAGTCTGATAGTTTCAGATGAACAGGAGAGACTGTGAGAGATGTTTTGTGTATTTTCTCCAAGTATTACAATACAAAGCACCTGTTTTTTTTTTTCCAAAGGGTAACGTCACCTTCTCCATAGTTAAACAAGCTCCTCTGTATTTAATTTTATAGAAGAAGGAGTGCCTTGGAGGAAGAAACCCACCTCTTCGATGACTGACTAAAAGACACAGCCTTTGTCACTGTCACAATCCCTCTTAGACATCTTACACTGAAGGAGCACCAGCCCAGAGACAACCTCTTGGGGGGGGAAGCAATTAAGAAGGGTTTTCATTGGGTGTGGCAAAAAGCAGTAATGTGAATGGGGACATAGAAAAGATGGAGGCTGTGATGCATCCAAGGTGTGAACAGAAATGCCTCATTCCAGAAATCTCACATTGCTTTTCATCATTCTTGTTTCCTTCACAGCATAAGATTAGAGATAAGATAAGTTTTTACTGGATAATTGTGGTCCCAACATATGGTAGACTGGACTAAAATGAGCAACAAATGTTTCTGACTGGAACTCCTATGTATCATATATAAAGGCCCTGCTATATCGAACCTGAAAGTGCAAAGTAAGTATACTAGATGCCTGGGTGCAAAGGCATTCGTTCCTCTGCCTGATCCAGCAAGAAAAACAAATATCAAAAGAGTGAGTCGGCTATCACAGTATAAAACATATTACAAAAATAAAATAGAAATCCCAGAAAGGCAAGTGTGATAGATGCCATCTTAACAAATTCCTGCCATGGTGTTAGAGAACTAGCTGGACAACACTGCCCTGCTCCCAGGTCTGAACTCCCAAAGTTCAACAAACATGAGTAACTCAAGACTCCTCACTTGAATGAGCGTTCCTCCAGCTAAGTTAAAGTCACGTGGAGAACATCTTGTAGGAATGCTAGAACAGTGAAAAAAAGAAAAGCATTATGGGTTAGCACATGGGTGACAAATTATGTTTTGACTATTATTGAAAAGACATTTTTCTATTTTCAAATTTGTCTGTAGTGTGGTTTATTGCCACAAATGTCAAGAAGTCATGTATGTAATAGTTGACTCAGAGGTTGGAGATTCTGAATTGCAGGGTGGAAAGACAGAGAAGGCAGTGAGACTGTTAATGCAGAGGAGAATTGGGGAAGGTTTGAGTGAAATGAAGAAATCAAGTATCACACTGGACAATTAACTGATCCAGAAGGTTTTTTTACTGCAAACTGGCGTCTTCAGGATTTCTCTTTTGCTTCTCGCTCACCGACATTTGAATTCTCCTCATTAGATAAGGACAAGTCCTCTAGCTGTCCTTCCTCTGGTGTATTGCTCTTTTCACAGTCAGGTTCTACAAGAAGCAACACATGATTACAAAATGGGAGACTCTCTGTGAACTGCCTTGCTCAAGACCCCATTTACACATCAAAAACGTTGCTCGAGATGTCTAATAGTGTTCTTTGCATTGATTAATCAAAAGACTTTCTTCGGAAATTCAAGATTATAAATTTTATAAGGTGGAGATGCCGGACTGGGATGGGCACAGTAAGAAATCTCACGACCCCAGGTTAAAGTCTAGTAGTGTGACACTACTTGTAACCCCCACCATACTGCCTGGGTTTGCAAAATCCTATGAACTGTCCTGGCTTAAGACAATTCACACCTCTTTAACCTGTGAGTATTCCCTCTCTTGATGCACATTGTCTGTACCTGTAAAGACTTGATTACCTGTAAAGAGTCGCATTCCAATCATTCTTCACATTCCAATCGGTAATTATCCTGTAATTGTGTCTTTGCCTATATATACCGTGTCTGTGAACTAACCCCCATTCATCTGATGAAGGAGCAGCGCTCCGAAAGCTCGTGATTCCAAATAAATCTGTTGGACTTTAACCTGGTTTGTGATAAATTTTATAGATCATGGATAACACTGATATTGGGGGAAATACTCTGGAGAATTTTCCTGGATGCTGTCAGAGGTCCTCTATAGTACAAATGGCTATAAGGGCTTATCAGCATGGGTGTAGAAGCAATGAGCTAAATCTGACAAATCGTGAAAAAAATCTTTGAAGACAGTTAGACCACGAGATGAGGATTATCCGCTTGATGGAATTCACTTTAATGAACTTCTGCATGAGACTTTTTAAATAAGTTTAGAATCTGTGGCACAGAAGATAGTTGCCTTTAAAACACATGATTATTCTCTGTTACTAGTAAAAGATGTATTAATAGTGAAACAAACAGAACTGTGAAAACAACTTTAAAAATAGTAGAAGATCAACTATTCAAATTACCTTGGACATGGCAAAGCATACCATGACATTGGTCAATGATCAGATACAGGTTGGAAAGGTATTTTGTTTATTCTTTTTCTATATCATGTAACACATTGTGCTTGTACTAATTATATGTGATTGTTTCACAAATAATGAAGAACTGCTGTCTACGTAGTATTAAGGAACACGTGTGTGTAGTGGTGTTATGGAACTCGTAACCCAGAGACTGGAATAATAACCATGAAAGTGTGAATTGAAAACTTACCTTGGAAATAAAGAAGTCCAGCATAAGCCTTAATCAATTCCAATGCCAAGACTGACCAAAAGCAAATATATTTATAACCTGCTAATCAGGGCAGGTTATTCTTTCCTTAATTACGAGGAGGGTATGAGATTATGTTTAAATAACTGTGATTTGCTCTGCAAAATTCACTTACTGTCTTTAAAATAAAATGTCTTAATGATTTGTTTCTGGACTCAACTCCGGAAATGTATTTTCCTGAGCCCACATTTGAGAACATTAGTGAAATGCGAATGAAGGTACCGACTATGATCACAGCATCCACTTTGTCAAATACCGTTACTGGGTCCTGCTATTGTAAAACTATATACTGATTAGTAGACATTAACTCCTCAGTGTACATTCATTTAAAGGACAGACTGATAATACAAATCTGAGAGAATATATTTCAGGCAGATCCAAAATTTGTTACGTATTCCTTGTAATAAAGTAAACATTAATAACACCTGAACTCAATAGCTTTCGAAATGCAAACAATTATGTCCAGCATGAGTAGTTACAGATTCTAAAGTTCATAAATTGAATAACAGTTGATGATATCATCTTAGGAACACAACGTGCAGATACTAAATGTCTCTCTCCACTTCTTTAATGGAGCATTAAGCTATTTAAAATAAGTGGATTCATATAAAAGAAATACAGACACAAATTTGGTGCAAGGCTATTTTTTGATAACTTTGTCGACAGTAACTGTTTAAACAAGTTGTGTGCACTTAATATTTTTAACATGTCATCATCAACCGAATGAGTTGCACTCCTACAGCCTGACCAGAGTTACAATTTTAAATTTGTGTGGGCTGAGCAGTTTGCAGCTGTCCGCTTTCACACACACACAGCTTCGTTCTGTTTTCCTGGCAGTTTATGTTATTGTACTGGATGCAGCAGGTTCTTTGCAATGGTATTGAGTCATTTCACACTGGTCAAAGACAAACTTCCCAGAATTTCTTTGGGAATCTCCTGATGGGCGATTGGTAAGCTCCCTGGATAGTCAGGGAAAGGGGTGGGGTCTCTGCAACTTCTCCACCAAAGTGATGGGGTCTGACTGAGAATAGCCCTGAGAAGAGTCGCAGTAGCTGATTTTACTGACACATTTTGTTATTTTTAAGGGGAATAGGGAACAGTAGGGGACCAATCCTTCTGGATTGCCCTGGTATCTCAATGAATTCAAGACAAAACACATTCAGATCATTGAAGTGTCCTGGCTGCAGTGAATAAAAAATACTGAAAAACAGGATGTTGTGCAGGTGGCAGGAAACTTTTGCACACAACATGGGCTGGATTTTGCTCTGAGCTTTGGGATCCTGTCGTTGGGACCAAATGGGGGTCCTGAGGTTACCCTTGCCAACAGCAAGACCAGCCATGGAGTTCAATGTGAGGGGGCTCAGTTCCCAACTCTTTTGAGTTAACCAATTAAACTAAGTCAAATAAATTGAGGGATGAAGTAAAAGGGACAGCAGCTTAAAGAGGAACTGCCGTAAACAAAAACAAATCACAAATTAAACATTAAAAATCAAACCAAATGTGATTAACAAGGTCGATAAGGCACCCCAGTCTCTTTGGTGCCCGTGGACACCCCATGCTCCCTCTCCAGGGATGCCCGACTGTGAATGTAGCTGCGGTAGAGGGGCAGGCAGTCAGGTTGGATAACCCCCAGATTGCCTCTTGCCTGGACCTGTTTATGGCAAGTTTGGCCAGGCCCAGGAGCAAGTTCACAAGGAGGTCCTCCTCATTCCCCACCCCTCTCCACACTGGTTATCCATAGATCAGGAGCATGGGGCTGAAGTGCAAACAAAGCTCTAACAAAAGATTTTTTAAATAATTAAGAAGGGGATGCAGTCTAAGGCAACTTATGAACGAATGGTCCATGGACGCTACAAGACCGCAAAAGGGCAGGTATCTTGGGAGTCGGTGAACCAATGTATTCTGCAGTTGTATGGGACTGCTGCATGCAACACCCTCCACCTCAGGTCCCCGATGTTAAGCAGGAGGCCTCCTCTGTAGAGGGCAGTTCCCAAAGGTTAACTAAATGGTGCCAATCCATGGCAGAATCATGTATTTCAATACTGACTTAATGGGCATAATTGACTCATCAAAGAAGGGTCAGGGATGTAATCAGTGAAGTGACTTTCTACTGTGCAAGCGAAGCTCACCTGGAGCGGGGGGGGGGGGGAATAAATATGACTGGCCTCATCATCCCTTCTGTGTCAAGGTCTTCTTGCTCTCATAGAGCTAATCACCACTCCATGTCAGAGTCCCCACATTGCCCATCCAACCTGGTGTGTTACTACACCTCACCTTGAGCCAGCAGTCACCCGCTGTGCTGACCCTGTGGATTTTCCAACTCCAAACCACTTCCAGCTGCCACTCCAGAAAGGCTATTCCTCAGAGGAACCATCGCTTAAACCCCGGTCATGACCCGAGATGCACAAAGTCCGTACCAAGCAGCAGACCCCTTGGAGACCAAGAGCACCATGATAATGAAGGCCCACAGAGGCTTGCGAGCAGCAATCCTCCCAGCTGCCAGGGTTCAAACCTCCACCCTCATCCCTAAGAATAACCTAGATGGTTCCCCCATGCCCTCTCTGGTGCCCCCTTTGCAATGGACTCCCTGATGGGTGGTGATAACTTGCGCACTCACCTCCAATATATCCCCTTCAAAGGTGAGGTCGCCAGGTTCACGATTTTATGGAGCAGTTGTAAAACATTGATGCGGATTGTATATTCAATGAGAATGGAAGAGCAGGCAGGATGGGTCACTTAAGATATTTTAATTGATTAAAATGAGGTTCTCGATCTTCCTTGGTGGGAATCTCGTTAGGTCACTGGTGAGGAGCGTGGAAAATTGGGAAAAGAGATTTCGCCAGTGAGAATCTCCTGAGTTTCCCAACTCTCATGAGATTTTGGACCTGCATCGCTGTTTATGGTGACGGCTAACACAGGCTCAAAATTCCACCCTGTATTTCTAGAGAATTTTTATATGTGACTAATGGTGGAGACATTTCTAACCATAATGACAATATCGAGCAGTAATGGTGCCTTTCACTTGAGGAAAGTCCACAATTTGCAAGGAGTTATCTTTGTTTACTCATGTTCAGCTCGTCACCATTCGGAGAGGTTGTTAATTAAATTACTAGCCAGCAAAATGGAATGCAGCATCATTAATGAGCATGAGGAACCACTTCAATTGGTCGATAAAGCCTTAGCGGCCCTGGAGACAGCTGTCCCTAGTACACAATTCAACTTTATTTTAGCAAGATACTGTCTTGGGCTAAAAGGTTCACCAGGCATTGCAACTCAGAACTTAACTTTGACCATCTTGAAGCATCTTAGCTATCAAGGGAAAATTGCAACACCCATAGACTTGACATTTCCCCAGTAAAAACAGAAAATGCAGGATAAATTCAGTCGGTGTGGCAGCATCTGTGGAGTGTGATGCTAGTGTGCCTTTAAGAAATGTTTTTTTAAATCCCATTCTCTGCAGATTGTAAGCAGTTTTTTTTTTCATTTTGGCACCAGCTGCCTGCTTAGTAGTCTTTTTATTGCTGTTTAAATGGGGTTTTGTTTATTTTTACTCCGGACCTCATGTACTTTCTGGAATTTTTTATGACCATGAATTTTTGGAGGAAGAATGATTGACAGATGAGGTGGCAAGAGTCCTTACTTTCAGTTTTGGATTGCTAGCTGCTGTCTTTTAGTTAGAAGCTGGTGTGGTTTTCAAGTTGCGGGCAGCTTTTTTCTCTCTCTCTTTCCTCCCTGGTATTATAGATTCTGCTGGCGAGCTGGAAGCAGGTCTTCTTGCCTTCCTGGAGTGAGAATTCTGTCTCTTGCAGTGGTTTGCTGGCCAAAAGCTAGAGGCCAGCAGTGGCATTATCTCTACCTCGAGGTCTGCTGCAAGTTACGAAGCTGGAAAATCAGAGTTTCAATTATCTAATAAAAGGACTAAATTCAAGCATCATGTGAGCATTTGTATTTTCTGTGCTAAACCTGTGACAAGGGTATGCTTTAAGGAGGTTTGTTTGGTTGGAGCATTTCATATAGTTGTTAAGGTTTATACAATATCATAGCTGTTTTTTCCTTGTTTATAATTGGTAAAGGTTATTGCTATATGTTAACTGTATTCTGAAATAAACTATGTTTGATAAAATCTCCATACTGGGTCGTTTGAATCATACCTGAAGTGAACCATCTCGTGCTTACCCGAGCCAAATTCAAATTGCAAAACTTATGATCCAGGCAGACTTCATAAAACACTTAGGAGTTTCTGACTTGAATTACAACAGGAGAGAGAAACATAGAGCGGGATCCTCTGGCCATTCGCGTATATCCTTAGAGAACTGGATATGATCTGAAACAAAACATCTTTAAAAGTTTAGTTTGAAGGGGTAAGACATGACAGGGGAATGCCAAGCTGTGGTCTGCTCTTCATGTTCCATGTGGGAGGCTAGGAACATTTCCAGTGCCCAGGGCTAGCATGTGTGCAGGAAGTGTCTCCAGCTGCAGCTCCTGGAAGCCCGCATTTCAGAGCTGGAGCGGCAGCTGGTGGCATTGTCGAGCATCCGCGAGGCAGAGAGTATTGTGGATAGCACGTATACAGAGGTGGTTACACTGCAGGCTCAGACTCCGCAGGCAGGAAGGGAATGGGTGGCCACCAGACAGGGCAAGAGAGCTAGGCAGGCAGTGCAGGAATCTCCTGAGCTATTCCCCTGCAAAATGGAGATACAATTTTGGATACTGTTGAGGGGATTGGCCTTTCAGAGGAAACAGCAACAGCCAAATCTGTTTCACCGTGGTTGATTCTGCAACAGACGGGAGGAGTAAAAACCATGGGAATGCAATAGTTATAGGGGATTTAATTGTAAGGGGAATAGATAGGTATTTCTGTGGCCACGAACGAGACTCCAGGACTGTATGTCCTGGTGCTAGGGTCAGGATGTCTCGGAGCAGCTGCAGGACATTCTGAAGGGGGAGGGTGAACAGCCAGCAGTCGTAGTACATGTTGGTACAAACGACATAGGTTAACAAAAAGGATGAGGTGCTAAAAGTAGAATATAGGAAGCTAGGAAACAAGCTGAAAAGTAGGACCTCAAAGGTAGTTATCTCAGGATTACGACCTGTGCCACATGCTAGTCAGTGTAGAAACAGCAGGATACATAGGATGAATACGTGACTGAAAAGATAGTGTGAGGGAGAGGGTTTCAGATTCCTAGGACATTGGACAGGGTCTGGGGGAGATGGGACCTGTACAAACTCTGTAGCTCTGTTAATTAAAGATAACATCAGGGCAGTAGTGAGAGACGATATAGGCTCTAAGGAGCATAATGTGGAATCATTGTGGGTGGAGATAAGGACTAGTAAGGGGAGAAAGTCACTGGTGGGCGTGGTCTATAGGCCCCCAAATAATAACTTTGAGGTGGGTCGGGCTACAAACAAGCAAATAATGGATGCGTGCAAAAACGGAACAGCAATAATCATGGGGGATTTTAACCTGCATATTGATTGGTTGACTCAAGTCGGACGCGGTGGACTTGAGGAAGAGTTCTTAGAATGCTGTCGGGATAGTTTCCTCAAACAGTATGTTACAGAACCTACGTGGGAGCAAGCTATCTTGGATCTGGTCCTGTGTAATCAGACAGGTAAAATTAATGATCTTTTTGTGAGGGATCCTCTTGGAATGAGTGATCACTATATGGTTGAATTTCTAATACAAATGGAGGGAGAGAAAGTAGGGTCCCAAACCAGTGTCCTCTGCTTGAACAGAGGGGAGTACAATAGGATGAGGGCAGAATTGGCTAATGTAGACTGGGAGCGCAGACTAGTTGGTAGGACAGCTGAGCAACAGTGGCGGATTTTTAAGGAGATTTTTCTCAGTACTCAGCAAAAATATATTCCTGTGATAAAGAAGGAATGTAAGAAAAGGGATAACCAGCCGTGGATAACTAAGGAAATAAAGGAGAGTATTAAATTAAAAACCGATGCATACAGAGTGGCCAAAAATAGTGGGGAATTAGAAGATTGGGAAAGCTTTAAAAAACAACAAAGAACTACTGAGGAAGCGATAAAGAAAGGAAAGATAGATTATGAAACTAAACTAGTACAAAATATATAAACTGATAGTAAAAGTTTTTACAAATACATAAAAAGGAAAAGAGTAGCTAAAGTAAATGTTGAACCCTTAGAAGATGAGAAGGGGGATTTAATAATGGGAAGAGGAAATGGCCGAGGCCTTAAACAAGTGTTTGTGTCGGTCTTCACAGTAGAGGACACAAATAGCTTACCGAAAATTGACGGTCGTGGGACTGTAGGGGGTGAGGTCCTTAAAACGATTACTATTACTAAAAAGGTAGTGCTTGGTAGGCTAATGGGACTAAAGGTAGACAAGTCCCCAGGCCCGGATGGAATGCATCCCAGGGTACTGAAAGAAATGGCAGAAGTAATAGTGGATGTGTTGGTTGTAATTTATCAAAATTCACTGGACTCTGGGGAAGTGCTGGCTGATTGGAAAACAGCTAATGTGACACCACTGTTTAAAAAAGGAGGTAGACAAAAGACGGGTAACTACAGGACGGTTAGCTTAACATCCGTAGTTGGGAAATTGCTGGAATCCATCTTTAAAGATGAAATAGCAGGACACCTGGAAAAAAATGGTTTGATCAAGCAGACACAGCATGGATTCATGAAGGGAAAGTCGCGTTTGACGAATTTACTGGATTTTTATGAAGATGTAACGAGTGCGGTTGACAGAGGGGAACCGGTGGATGTGGTGTTTTTGGATTTCCAGAAGGCGTTCGATAAGGTGCCTCACAAAAGGTTGCTGCAGAAGATTAAGGTACACGGAGTTGGGGGTAAAGTGTTAGTGTGGATTGAGGATTGGCTATCTAACAGGAAGCAGAGAGTTGGAATAAATGGGTTCTTTTCTGGTTGGCAGCTGGTGACTAGTGGCGTGCCGCAGGGATCGGTGCTGGGGCCTCAACTGTTTACCATATACATAGACGATCTGGAGGAGGGGACCGAGTGTAGGGTAACAAAGTTTGCGGATGACACAAAGATGAGTGGGAAAGCAAATTGCGTGGAGGATGCGGAAAGTCTGCAGAGAGATTTGGATAGGCTAAGTGAGTGGGCGAGAATCTGGCAGATGGAGTATAACGTTGACAAATGTGAGGTTATCCACTTTGGAAGGAATAATAGTAAAATGGACTATTATTTAAATGGTGAAAAATTACTACATGCTACTGTGCAGAGGGACCTGGGGGCCCTTGTGCATGAATCGCAAAAATTCAGTTTGCAGGTGCAGCAGGTGATCAAGAAGGCAAATGGAATGTTGGCCTTTATCGCGAAGGGGATGGAGTATAAAAGCAGGGAGGTCTTGCTGCAATTGTACAAGGTACTGGTGAGGCCGCAACTCAAGTACTGTGTGCAATTTTGGTCCCCTTATTTGCGGAAGGATATATTGGCCTTGGAGGGAGGACAGAGAAGGTTCACCAGGTTGATACCGGAGATGAGGGGGTTAGCTTATGAGGAGAGATTGAGTAGATTGGGCCTGTACCCGTTGGAGTTTAGAAGGCTGAGGGGAGATCTTATAGAGACATATAAGATAATGAAGGGGCTCGACAGGGTAGAGGCAGAGAGATTCTTTTCACTTAGAAAGGAAACAAGAACTCGAAGACACAGCCTCAAAATAAGGGGGAGTCAGTTTGGAACAGAGTTGAGGAGGAACTTCTTCTCTCAGAGGGTGGTGAATCTCTGGAATTCTCTGCCCATCGTTAAATATGTTTAAGTCACAGGTAGATAGATTTCTAATCAATAAGGGAATTAAGGGTTATGGGGAGCAGGCGGGTAAGTGGAACTAAACCACTATCAGATCAGCCACGATCTTATTGAATGGCAGGGCAGGCTCGAGGGGCTAGATGGCCTACTCCTGCTCCTATTTCTTATGTTCTATGTTCTTATGTAAACTGGATGGGTTATACCTGGGCAGGATCGGGACTGATGTCCCGTACATGCTAGGCTGGTGAGGGAGGGTTTAAACTAATATGGCAGGAGGATGGGAAACCTTTGCAAGGATTCAAAGCAGGAGGAATTAAGAACAAGTGGAAAAGACAGGAGAATAAGGAAAGTGATAGGCAGAGAAATCAAGGGCCAGCATCAGGTAAGGACCAAGTAAAAAATAGTAGGAAAGGGAAAATAAATGTGCCCACTTTAAGGTTTTGTACCTGAATGCTCAGAGCATTCGAAACAAAATGGATGAATTAGTTGCACAGATAGATGTAAAGGGATATGATTATAGTTGGCATTACGGAGAAATGGCTCCAAGGTGAGCAAGGATGGGAACTAAACATTGAGGGCTATTCAGTGTTTCGGAGGGACAGACGGAAAGGAAAAGGTGGTGGAGTTGCATTATTGATTAAAGAAGAGAATGATACGATATTGGGGAAAGATATTAGCATAGATTATGTGAAATCTGTATGGGTCGAGTTAAACAACAAGGGGCAAAAAACATTGGTGGGGGTGTAGACAGACCATCAAACTAGTGTTAATGTTGGGAAAAACATTAGACAGGAAATCAGAGATGCATGTGTTAAAGGAACATCTGTGATTATGGGCGACTTTAATTTGCATTTAGATTGGGAGAGTCAAATTAGTCACAGTACAATAGAGGAGGAAATTCTGGAGTGCATACGAGATGGTTTTCTGGAGCAATATGTTGAGGAACCAACAAGGGAACAGGCCATCTTAGACTGGATGTTGTGCAATGAAAAAGGATTAGTTGGTAATCTAGTTATGAGAGAATCCTTGGGGACAAGTGACCATAAGATGGAAGAATTCTTTGTCAAGATGGATAATGATGCAGTTGATTCTGAGACCAGTGTCCTGAATCTCAATAAAGGTAACAATGATGAGACATGAATTGGGAAACATTACTGAAAGGAAAGACAGTGGACAGGCAATGGCAGGAATTTAAAGAATGAATAGATGAACTCCAGAAGTTGTTTATTCCTGTTTGGTGGAAAGGGAATTGTGGCCAAACCATGGTTTACAAGGGAAATTAGAGATAGTATCAGATTCAAAGAAGAAGCAATAGGCCTGAGGATTGGGAGAAGTTTAAAATTCAGCAAAGGAGTACCAAGGTATTGATTAAGAAGGGAGAAATAGAGTATGGAAGTAAACTAGTGGGGAATATAAAAACTGAATATAAAAGCTTCTACAGATATGTAAAAATAAAAGGATTAACAAAAATGAATGTAGACCCCTTACAGTCAGAAACGGGAGAATTCATAATGGGGAATAAAGAAATGGCTGAGGAATTAAATTTGTACTTTGCTTCAGTCTTCACAATGGAAGACATGAATAATGTACCAGAAGTGCTGAGAGAAATATGTTTTAGTAAGGAGCTGAAGGAAATCAGCATTAGTAGAGAAATGGTTTTGGGGAAATTGATGGGATCGAAGGTGGATAAATCTCCAGGTCCTGATAATCTTCATTCCAGAGTACTTAAGGAAGTGGCCCTGGAAATAATAGATCCATTGGTGGTTATTTTCCAAAATTCTTTGGACTCTGGAATAGTTCCTACAGATTGGAGGGCAGCTAATGTAAGCCCGCTATTCAAAAAGGGAGGTGGAGAGGAAACAGGGAACAAGACCAGTGAGCCTAACATCGGTACTGGGGAAGTTGCGAGAGTCTATTATCAAGGATTTCATAACTCAGCATTTGGAAGGCAGTGGTATAATCAGACAAAATCAGCATGGATTTACAAAAGGGAAATCATGCTTGATGAATCTATTGGAATTTTTTAAGGATGTAACTAGTAGAGTTGACCAAGGAGGACCAGAGGATGTGGTTTATTCAGACTTTCAAGAGGCTTTCGACAAGATCTCACATAACAGACTACTATGTAAAGTTAAAGCACGTGGGATTGCAGGTAATGTCTTGAGATAGATAGAAAGCTGGTGAGCAGATAGGAAGCAAAGAGTTGGTTGCATAAATGGGTCTTTTTCTGATTGGCGGTCATTGACAAGTGGAGTTCCGCAGGGATCTGTGCTAGGACCCCAACTGTTCACATTATATATTAATGTTTTGGAAGAGGAAACTGAATGTATTATCTCCAAATCTGCAGATGATACAAAGTTAGGTGAGAGGGTGAACTGTGAGGAGGATGCAGAGATGCTTCAGTGTGATTTGGACAGGCTGAGTGTGTGGGCATCTGCATGGCAGATATGGATCAATATGAGGTTATCCACTTTGGCAGCAATAATAGGAAGACAGATTGTTACTTAAATGGGTGTTAATTGAGAGAGGTGGATGTTCAATGAGACCTTGGTATCCTCATGCATCATTTGCTGAAAGTAAGCGTGCAGGTACAGCAGGCAGTAAAGAAGGCAAATGGTATGTTGGCCTTCATAGCCAGAGGATTTGAGTACAGGGGTAGGGATGTTTTGCTGCAATTGTATCGGGTGTTGGTGAGGCCAAATTTGGAATATTGTGTCCAGTTTTGTTGCCTTTATCTGAGGAAGGATGTCCTTACTTAGAGGGAGTACAGCGAAGTTTTCCTAGGCAGATTCCTGGGGTGGCAGGTCTGTTATATGAGGAGAGACTAAGTCAGTTAAGATTATATTCACTGGAGCTTAGAAGAGCGAGAGGGGATCTGAAGAAACTTATAAAATTCTAACAGGGTTAGACAGGGTAGATTCAGAAAGAATGTTCCCAATGGTGGGGGAGTCAAGAACTAGGGGTCATAGTTTGAGGATAAGGAGTAAACCTTTTAAAACTGAGGTAAGAAGAAATTTCTTCACCCAGAGGATGGTGACTGTGTAGAATTCACTACCACAGAATGTAGTTGAGGCCAAAATGTTGTCTGATTTCAAGAAGAAATTAGACATAGCTCTTGGGGCTAAAGGGATCAAGGGACATGGTGGGAAGGGGGGAATCAGGATATCGAATTCGATGATCAGCTATGGTCAAAATGAATGGTAGAGCTGGCTCAAATGGCCAACCACTGCATCTAGTTTCTATGTTTCTATATCTTCCTTACTATTTTGCCACTTTTTGTGTCTTCTGCAAACTTATCCCCCTATGTTTAAGTCCAATTCACTGGTATGTAGCACAATAAGCAAGGGACCAAACTCAGAGCCCTGGGACAGCCTTCCAGTCACAAAAACATCTATGAGCCATTATCCATTGATTCCTTCCACTGAGCCAGTTTTGAATCCAATTTATCTCTTTCTCTTGGATCCCATGAGCTTTCATTTTTCTGGCCAATCTATCATGTGGGACCTAGACAAGGGACTTGCTAAATTCTGTGTTGATTATGTCAAATGTTCTACCCTGCTTATTGCTTCCTCCAAAAATTCATATCCCAAAGTAATTTCAGTTTTAACTTTTTGTAATTAATTCCCCAGTCTATTTTTATCCTCAATATCATAGGTCTCCTCACATTGTTTCAGACAGGTCCTGCAACACCTTCAATTGTTGTCTGTATCCCACAGTGCATTCTTTGGTGCAGTGTCCAATCAGGTTTAAAATGAAATATACTTCAACCTTCTTCGGCAATTATTAAGCTTAAATGCAGCCAATTTAAATACTTAGTCAGTATAGGCACAGCCATTCCATAAATCAGAAGATATGGGAGCAGAATTGGGCCATTCGGTCCATTGAGTCTGCTCCACCATTCCATCGTGGCTGATAAGTTTATTAACCCCATTCTCCTACCTTTCCCCCGAAACTTTTGGTCCTCTTACCAATCAAGAACCTATCTATCAATGATCTGGTCTCCACAACCTTCTGTGCCAATGAATTCCATAGATTTACCACATTCTGGCTGAAGAAATTCCTCCTCAGCTCAGTTCTAAAGGGTCGTCTCTTTACTCTGAGATGGCGCCCTCAGATCCTAGACTCTCCTACTAATGGAAACATCTTCCCCATGTCCTCTATCCAGGCTTTTCAGAATTGACGCTCTCTCAACATTTCAATTTAAATGCCAGGAAAGATCTTCAAGCGTAAGCATGCACATTGTCTATTAAATGTAAGAATGAAGTAGCAGCCAGGCAGCGCTTATCAGGAACTGCTTAGCTGGAACCAAAACTGCAATCACCAGCCTGCACTAAATAGAACCAAGCCACTGATGTAATCTCAACTGTGAAGTCTCTTCCCAGGCAACTCAGAAAGGTGTCTCAGAGTAACACCTCCACATTGATTTTCTTGACTTTGTTTTTACTTCCACTTGTGATGGAGTGGATGGCACGAATGAGAATGCGATGACTAATCGTGGTTCAGTTCATCAAACGGTGTGGGGGGCGGGGGGAGGGGCGGTCAGGTGAGGGGGAGAGAAAGAAAGAAGAATCCTACTGTAAACTTACAATATTACTGTTCCCACTCTCCATCCAGAGGCAAATGTGAAACAAGTCATTGGTATAGCTGTGTCAGCATCAGCACATATTTACACACAAAAAGCTGTGCCACTCTTAACTCCTTCTCTATCCTTGTGGGAAGCTTAACAGAAAGACCACAGAATCAACAGTTAAGAGGAAAGGATTTTCAGTCAAATGCCAAGTGAGGAGAAATGTGAAACTCAGCAGATCCACAATAAAATGCGGAACAAATCTTCAATCCGCTGTATCAGTACAAAATGTGAATAATGGTTATTCTCCACCACATGATTTTGTTTTAAAGTGTCATTCGTGGTTAAAATAGAAAAAGAAAACTTGCACTGATGTACTATTTCTCACCATCACTGGATGTCTCAGAGCACTTTACAGCCAGTGAAGTAATGTATGTTGAAGAGTGTGGTCACCATTATAATATAGGGAATGCAGCAACCAATGTGCACCCAGCAATCTCCCACAGTGTGATAGCAAGCCACATCATGCTTTTGTGATGTTGGCTGAGGGATCAATATTGGCCACAGGACACTGCGGAGAACTCCCCTGTTCTCGTTGGAAATAGTGCCCTGGTTTCTTCCCCATCCACCCGAGCAAGGCAGAGAGAGAGCCTCAGTCCAACGGCTCACCCGAAAGATGGCACCTCCCACAGTGCAGCATTCCCTCAGTGCTGCACTGGAGTGTGAGCCTGGATTTTTGTGCTCAAGTCTGCAGTGGGACTTGAACCTGGAACCTAGTGATTCAAAGGCGAGAGTGCTAACAACTGAGAAGGGAACTAACCGAAATAAATAGCTCATCTGCACAGAAAGACTAAATTGGGTGGAAATCTAAGGTAAAGTTAAAAGAAGGAAAGTAAGGATCTCTGACAATATAAATTTGAGGCAATTAAGCTGAATGTATCAGCAGAAAGAGTGAAATGAAGGTGAGATAAAGAGCTGAATTGGAGAGGAGAGGGGAACCTGCACAGAATGAATGGGAGCTGGAGTGAGGGGAATACTGGAGAGTGAATGGGAAAAAGTAAGTACGAGGCAGGCTGGATATTGGGGAGGTGGGAGGCGGGGGGAAGAGCTGAGAAATGCGAGGAGTGAACTGGTGAGGAGACGAGTCTGCGAGAAGGTGACTGGGGAATGAATGAGTGATTTCTCCTTCCCGGAGATGGAGATTTACCGCCCAGCCGTCAGGCTGCAACCGGGACCCTGAGCTGGCTGGCGGGGAGGGAGAGGGAGCAGGTAGCCCGGGGGCCAGACACCTTGGTTAGGGCAGCCCAGGTGAGGATCCGCCGGCGGACATCCTGCCCCTTTCCCGGTAAGTTGCCGTGAACTTGGGGGGGGGGGGGGGGCACGAATGTATCAAACATGGCCGCGGTAAACTGCAGCTCTCTTTTCCCAAGCTGAGCTTAGCCAGGCTTTAACACCACCTCCCTCCCGCAACTAGCCCGGAATTCACCGGTCCCCGCTGCTCAGGGCAAAGTCAGCGGCAGCAAGGGGCCTCCTGCGATGGGGGGTTTGGTGTGTGGGACTGCCCTCACTCACTCTCTCCATTGGCTTTTACAGAGCAAGGGCAGAATGAGTGAGCCCAGCTCCCAGCCCTGCTTCCCCCTTTGCCTGCTCACTTTCTGGACAAGTTGCTGCAGGGTCCTTTTTGCAGGCTGCTCTCTGGTTACAAAGGAACAGCCGCTACCTCTCTGCTCCTTTGATGTCTCTCCCCCCCCAAATTTCTCAGAAGGGGAGAGTAGACTGATGTGAACGATTAGCATTTTTTAACAGTTGGACACAGCAGCTAGAATACTGCTTGATAACTTGCAATACCCTTTTATGAGAGGGGAATTGATGTTGATATAAAGTAACTCGGAAATAAATGTCTATGTTCATTTCAATTGACAACACAAGGTTCCCTTTTGCCGGGCCTGGAGTTTTGTGTTTGAAGTGGTTTTGTGGAGTACTACTTGTACAACTTCATTCCGGCTGTGTGCAAGGACTTGGGTGTCTGTGCATCTCGCTTGTTCTCTCGTTCCCCCGGGGTTGTGGAATGTGATACTAATGGTTTAATTATTTTTGTCTGATGTGACCTAGAAGACGAGTCGGTCCTCATTCAGTTCATTGGTTACAAGAAAATGCAGCCAAAAATGAGAGAAAATGTAAACAAGCAGTGAATCAAAATATTAGTTGAGCATGAAATGTTGATTTACTCTTCTGGCTCCATTTTAGAACCATATTAAACTGGTGCACATTCTAATAGTGAGGACTGATGTTTGAATGCAGAGTCAGGGTATTGAAAATTTCAGGGGAAACGAATTTTATCCCAGTTTTGAAATCTTTATGTTGCGTTGTGTTTTAGGACTATGTTTTTTGCAGACATACGGCAGCAGTTACATTCTGATGCCGAATTTCCCAAAACAGTGAAAAATGGGAAGCATCAACTCTGCATTGTAACAAACAATGTGTTCAGATAGTCAACCTTATTACTTACATCCCTGTGCTTGTGTGACAGAGTTGCTATCTAAACACCACTTTTAAATTAGGCAGGCCTGTAAAGTCAATCTTGTCGCTGGTATTCCATTGCGAAAACTCCCTCTGGGTGAGGGTTGTTCACTGTAACAGTATTCGGGTGGTGTGAACAGTGTATTGGCATCTTTGTTCTGTGCCTGTGGTATTGGATTTCAGAGGTGTGCTTGAGTGCATATGCTTCAGGCAAGGAAAGTGATGCACATTTCCGTGTTGTGATCCTATTTATGCCTTTACTCATGTAAAGTGGATTACATTTACTGCATTTGCAGCAGATAGTTGAATACCTAGTATTGAACTTGGATAGAAATTTCATAGAATCCCTACTGTGCAGAAGGAGGCCATTCAGCCGATTGAGTCTGCACCGACCACACTTCCACCCAGCTCCTATCCCCATAACCCCACATATTTACCCTGCTAATCCCCTTGACACTAAGGGGCAATTTATCATGGCCAATTCACCGAACCTGCACATCTTTGGACAGTGGGAGGAAACTAGAGCACCCGGAGGAAACCCACGCAGACACGGGAGAACGTGCAAACTCCACAGACAGTGACCCAAGCCGGGAATTGAACCTGGTCCCTGGCGCTGTGAGGCAGCAGTGCTAACCACCGTTCCATATTTGTGTGTGTCATACAGTAATGCCTGACCATTTTAAAACTAGTTCAGTCTCCAGTTTCTCCTGATTGTTCATGAACCACTTTCTAAAATCTTCTGTTGAATTGAAAGATCATAGTAACTCCCAGAATAAACTGTTGTCACTGCTGTTGAATTTCAGGGATTTCTTGACTGTACAAAAGACCTGCAGTTAAACTCCTGCTTGCAAATGATGAGCCATTCATGCCTATGAAAGAACACATAATTCAGTCATTGTTGAAAGCCTCAGTTTATATAGTGGATACTAGATGTATTTACAAAGCAGTTGTTGGATATAGATTAAGCCATAAAAGTAGTGATTGAGTGGTTTATGTTTGTTAACTGAACCTTTTAAAACCTTCTTATTGGATTATAATTCATTTATAGCCGAGAAACCAATCAGATTGCATCTGCAATAATGGAGCATGATAACCAGCAAAACATTTTTTTTTATTCCTGAGTCATGGAGTCATAGAGGTTTCCAGCATGGAAACAGGCCCTTCGGCCCAACTTGTCCATGCCGCCCTTTTTTTTAAAACCCTAAGCCAATTCCAATTGCCTGCATTTGGCCCATATCCCTCAATACCGATCTTACCCATGTAACTGTCTAAATGCTTTTTAAAAGACAAAATTGTACCCGCTTCTACTACTACCTCTGGCAGCTTGTTCCAGACACTCTCCACCCTCTGTGTGAAAAAATTGCTCCTCTGGACACTTTTGTATCTCTCCCCTCTCTCACCTTAAATCTATGCCCTCTAGTTTTAGACTCCCCTACTTTTGGGAAAAGATATTGACTATCCAGCTGATCTGTGCCCCTCATTATTTTATAGACCTCTATAAGATCACCCCTCAGCCTCCTACGCGCCAGAGAAAAAAGTCCCAGTCTATCCAGCCTCTCCTTATAACTCAAACCATCAAGTCCCGGTAGCATCCTAGTAAATCTTTTCTGCACTCTTTCGAGTTTAATAATATCCTTTCTATAATAGGGTGACCAGAGCTATACACAGTATTCCAAGTGTGGCCTTACCAATGTCTTGTACAACTTCAACAAGATGTCCCAACTCCTGTATTCAATGTTCTGACCAATGAAACCACGCATGTTGAATGCCTTCTTCACCACTCTGTCCATCTGTGACTCCACTTTCAAGAAGCTATGAACATGTACCCTAGATCTCCTTGTTCTGTAACTCTCCCCAACGCCCTACCATTAACTGAGTAAGTCCGGCCCTGGTTCAATCTACCAAAATGCATCACCTCGCATTTATCTAAGTTAAACGCCATCTGCCATTCATCAGTCCACTGGCCCAATTGATCAAAATCCCGTTGTAATTGGAGATAACTTCCTTCACTGTCCACTATACCACCAATCTTGGTGTCATCTGTAAACATACTAACCATGCCTCCTATATTCTCATCCGAATCATTAATATAAATGATAAATAACAGTGGACCCAGCACTGATCCCTGAGGCACACCGCTGGTCACAGGCCTCCAGTTTGATAACCCTCAACAACCGCTCTCTGGCTTCTGTAAAGAAGCCTATTTTGTATCCATTTAGATACCTCACCCTGGATCCCGTGAGATTTATGCAACAACCTACCATGTGGTACTTTGTCAAAGGCCTTGCTAAATTCCATGTAGACAATACGAACTGCACTGCCCTCATCTACCTTCTTGGTTATCCCTTCAAAAAACTCAATCAAATTTGTGAGACATAATTTTCCACTCACAAAGCCATGCTGACTGTCCCTAATCAGTCCTTGTGTCTCTAAATGCCTGTAGATCCTGTCTCTCAAAACACCTTCCAACAACTTACCCATAACAGATGTGAGGCTCACTAGCCTGTAGTTCCCAGGCTTTTCCCTGCAGCCCTTTTTAAACAAAGGCACAACATTTGCCATGCTCCAAGCTTCAGGCACCTCACCTGTGACCATCGATGATTCAAATATCTCGGCTAGGGGATCCACAATTTCCTCCCTAGCCTCCCACAATGTCCTGGGATATACTTCATCAGGTCCCAGGGATTTATCTACCTTGATGCACCTCTTTCTCTGTAATATGTACACTCCTCAAGACATCACTATTTATTTCCCCAAGTTCCATAACATAGAAACCCTACAGTACAGAAAGAGGCCATTCGGCCCATCGGGTCTGCACCGACCACAATCCCACCCAGGCCCTACCCTCCTATCCCTATATATTTTACCTGCTAATCCCTCTAATCTACGCATCCCAGGACACTAAGGGGCAATTTTTAGCATGGCCAATCAACCTAACCCGCACATCTTTGGACTGTGGGAGGAAACCGGAGCACCCGGAGGAAACCCACGCAGACACGAGGAGAATGTGCAAACTCCACACAGACAGTGACCCAAGCCGGGAATCGAACCCAGGTCCCTGGAGCTGTGAAGCAGCAGTGCTAACCACTGTGCTACCGTGCCGCCCATCCATGGTAACATCCATGCTTTTCTCAACCGTGAATACTGATGAGAAATATTCATTTAGGATCTCATCCATCCCTTGTGGATCTGCACATAGATGACCTTGTTGACCTTTAAGAGGCCCTACTCTCCTTTGTTACTCTTTTGCCCTTTATGTATTTGTAGAAGCTCTTTGGATTCTCCTTTGCCTTATCTGCAAAATGATCTCATGTCCCCTTTTTGCCCTCCTGATTTCTCTCTCAACTCTACTCCTACACCCCTTATACTCTTCAAGGGATTCACTTCATCCCAGCTGCCTATGCATGTCATGTGCCTCCTTCTTCTTCTTGACCAGGGCCTCAATATCCCGAGTCATCCAGGGTTCCTGACTTCTATCAGCCTTGCCCTTCACTGTAAGAGGAATGTGCTTACCCTGAGCCCTGATTAACACACTTTTGAAAGCCTCCCACTTACCAGGCATCCCTTTGCCTTCCCACAGACTCCCCCAATTAACCTTTGAAAGTTCCTGCCTGATACCATCAAAATTGGCCTTGCCCCAATTTAGAATTTTAACTTTTGGGCCAGACCTATCATTCTTCATAGCTATCTTAAAACTAATAGAATTATGGTCACTGGTCCCAAAGTGATCCCTCACTAACACTTCTGTCACCTGCCTTCCTTATTTCCCAAGAGGAGGTCAAGTTTTGCCCCCTCTCTAGTCGGGCATCCACATACTGAATGAGAAATTCATCCTGAATACACTCAACAAATTTCTCTCCATCCAACCCTCTAATACTATGGCTGTCCCAGTTTATGTAGGGAAAGTTAAAATCCTCTACTATCACCACCCTATTTTTCTTGGAGCTACCTGTAATCTCCTTACATATTTGCTCCTCAATTTCCCGCTGACTATTTGGGGGCCTATAGTACAACCCTATCTAAGTGATTTCCCCTTATTTCTCAGTTCTACCCATATAGACTCAGTGGCCGAACCCTCAGATGTATCCCCTCTCAGGACAGCCGTGATGTTTTCTCTAATCAAAAGTGCAAATCCCCCTCCTCTCACCTCCTGTTCTATCTTTCCTATAGCATCTGTACCCTGGAACATTGAGCTGCCAGTCCTGTCCCTCCCTTAGCCATGTTTCAGCAATTGCTCTTGTATCCCAGTCCCGTGTACCTATCCATGCCCTGAATTCATCTGCCTTGCCCATCAGGCCTCTTGCATTGAAATAAATGCAATTTAATCTGAACTTCCCTTGCTCTCTGTCTTGCTTTTGCCTGATCTATCTGGTACTAGGATTACTGACACTCCCTTTACTACTCAATGTGCTCTCTTTAACTTCTGTGCTGTCCTTAACCTTCTCTTCTGTGGCAGATGTTGGCAAAATTATGTTTATTGCCCAGCCCCAATTGCCACTCACTTTTCAGAGCTAAATATAAGTACAGTCGGGCCCAAAAAGATTCCTTAAGCAAGTCCTGCAGTGAGATAGCAGGACTGTGATAGTTGTCCTGTATCACACACAGCTATTTATTTTTCTTGTTTTGGGCATAACTCCGATACTATTGATCTCAGCAATACCAAAGTTCTCCACCAGCCCACTCCCAAAACAAGCATTGACATCTCCAGCTGCTCCTTTTGGTGGGGAGTAACTGAATGTTTCCAAATTTATAAAGGTGGAGCTGAGGGTGGTTAAGCAGATCGACGACCACAGAAATATTTTAATTGGAAAGTCTAGGCAACAGGGAATTTGAAATCAGATTTGTATGTCACTTGGAAGAGTTTATTCCACCACCAAACCCCCCCAAAACCACCCCAAGGTCAGGGTAGTGATCTCTTGCCAGTTTGCTAGCCAGGATTCCTCAAGGGGTGAACATGAATTCCCAGGTTGAGGAGATTGGTGGTACTCTAGGTGAAGAATCTGAGCTCCTCCGGTAGGGAATTCATCTGCCAATGACCAACTAAGAGTCTAGAACGTTTGTCCCAATTGATCCTGGTGGAGAATGCTGCAGAGTAGACTTTTTGGCACTCGTGCATTCTCCACCTGGCCCACGCAGAGACAATCCTGATGATCTCTTTTGCAAGAGACACAGGAGAGGCTCCACGCAATTTGAATATGATTAGCCAGACATAGGGCAGCCTTGATGCACACTTTTCCCAAAACAAAGGGACACTTAATTGGACACTGCACTGGCGTACCGAAGTTGCATCTAGACGACAAAATGCATCCAGAACCCAAAAGCTTGCAGAGTATGCAAGTGTTCGTGATCCACTGTGTCCAATGCCTTCTCTTGATTTAGAGAAAGGAAGATGCTCAACAGACCAGCCCTCTGGGAATGATGGATAAGAACCAGATGAACGTTGTTCATAAAGGGTTCAAAATCAATGTATTGATGTGCTTTGCTCTCACCAACAAGCTTAAGAGTGTGAGCTGGTGTTTGTGATTGATCTGTTAATGCTAATACCAACACCAACTTGCATTAGGGTCTGTTCTGCACTGTACGTTTCAATGATTTATGTAGTACCTTTAACATACTCAGATCTCCCAAGATACTTCACAGGGTCGCTACTGAATAGAATTTGACACCGAGCTGTAAACGAATATAACAGGACAGATGACTAAAAGCGTGGACAAACAGGTCAGTTTTAAAGAAGATCTTGGAGGTGGAGAGAATGGTAGATAGCTTGAGAGAGAGAGAATTTGAGTTTATGACCAGGCAGCTGATGGTCACCAATGGTGGAGTAAAGAAAATCAGATGTGTAAAAGAGCAGGATTTGTGGAAGATTTGTAAGATTGATTAAGGTTCAAGTGTTCGAGAGAGTGAGGAAGGTTACAAAAAGATTTGAACACAGAGAGGTCAAATTCATGGCATTGAATCATAGAATCCTACAGTGCAGAAGGAGGCCATTTGGCCCATCGAGTCTGCACTGACCACAATCCCACCCGGGCTCTATCCCCATAACCTCATGCATTTACCTTAGCTAGTCCCCCTGAAACTAAGGGACAATTTAGCACGGCCAATCCACCTAACGAGCAAGTTAGCACCCGGAGGAAACCCACACAGATACAGGGAGAATGTGCAGACTCCGCACAGACAGTCACTCAAGCTGGGAATCGAGCCCAGGCCCCTGGCGCTGTGAGACAGCAGTGCTAACCACTGTGCCACCATGCCACCCTAGGGAGTCACAGTAAGAGTTTTAACAACACCAGGTTAAAGTCCAACAGACAGGGAGTCAACATGTCAGCAAGCAGAGGAGTGATAGGCAAATGGGACATGGTGTAAGTTAGGGGCAGGGTTTTGCTTGAGCTCAAGTTTAGAGGCCACCAAGGAAAACATTGGAATAGTTGTGTCCAAAAGTAACAAATGGATGGATGAGGGCTTCAACAGCAGTTGAGCTGATGCAGCGAGAAGGGTGGAAATAGTTATACTTGGTAACGGAGAGGGTATGGGGTCAGGAGCTTGTTTCAGGGTCAAATAGGAGGGCAATGTTTGGAGCAGTCAGGTCAGTCTCAAGAGAATGGCCAGTGAGAGCATACACAATGTTGTTTTTTGATTGTCAGTGAGGTGAAGCATGTAAATGCTAAATGGGGGCCAAGGGTAGCTTGATTTGGGAATGGAGCAGGAGCAGGAAGAGAAGCCATTGCAGATGATTCTGCAAGACTGGGTGAGTAGGAGTGAACCAGGTGGGGGCAGTTCCAGCTAGCTGGATAATAGAGAAGAGGCATTGGAGGAGGATGTTGTAGTGAACCATATCTGCAGGTCAAAAAGGATGAAGGGGGAAAAGTTTATCTTTAAGGAGAAGGGAATTTGCCTCAATATTAATTAACATGGGAGCCAAAAAGGGACGTTGGATGGTCAGCAGTTTTGTGGGAATAATATGAACCGGACAAGACAAGTTTAGAGAGAGCATGAGGGGAGACAGGTAAGAAACCAAGAAAGATGGAAGTTCAGGATGAAGGTGGGAGGGTAGTTGGGGGGAAATTTGGCTTGGTGGAGTGGGGGAGGGAAGGAAATGACAGGCGCCACATAATTTATATTAATGAAACAAATTTATGAGTGAAACCAAGTCCATGAGCTCCTTGTATTTTTTGGAAGTTGAGGGGGGAGGAGGGGTTCAGAAGATGGTTTGTCCTGGAGAAGAGAAGCTTAATGCTATCTCTGCATTCTAGGATGATCTTAGAATAATTTTTGGCAGTTTTTACAGGCGAGAGAACAGGATTCAATAGGGTCGTTTGTAGTTCAGCTCGGTCTGGAATTCAATGACTAAACCAATCTGCATCCCTTTTACTTAAAGGAGAGATAGAGATGTTGTAAAATAAATTCTTTCATGGGAGGTGGGCATTGCTGACAAGGCGAGCATTTGTTGCCCATCCCTAATTGCCCTTGAGAAGGTGTTAATGGAAGCACCTTCCTGAACTGCTGCACTCCATGTTGAGTGAGTACATCCAGACTGCTGTTAGGAAGGGAGTTCCACACCATAACAGGGGAACAATGAGAGCGTGAGCGAGCCTAATACTTTTAACGGAGACAAGGGCATCAAAAGTGGAGGCAAGGGTGAGAATGAGCAGATGCACCCAAAATTGCTACCCAAGGATACAACTGATGTATTTGCAAGCTCTAACAGTTTGATTTCAAGATGTTAGGATACAGTATTTCAAAGTAATGGGGTGTTGCTTAAAAATTAGCCATGTCAGCAAAACATTGAATGTGTTGCCCCATGCTGCTGGATGTAGTGAGAACACTTCTAATCACAGTCAATTATGTCATCCATGCACAGGGGGAGCAGGCAGCATTAACAGAATAAAATTCACTCGTGGATGTTTAGAACTCAATGGATGATTCAATCCTATCAACTCTCCCACTCTAAATTGGAATGTGATTTGTTTATTTTGGTTTAAATATAATATGCTGCTTTATCTCATCCTGTCTTTAATGTATATATAATTAGAGCTCTCTTTATTTAAATCTGGCACTGATTTATCTTGGACAGCACCATAGCTCTCATTTCTGATATTTTCCCAACTTTGAAGATTCTGTAATTTGATGTTATGTATGTTGTAAATTCTGGTTGCAAACATTTTTCATTTTTTTTCCAGTTGGGTGAAAGTCTGGTCATGTAAAGATCAAGGCTATGAGCGGGTTGCAGCTCTGTGAAGGATGCCATGTTATATAATCCAGACCAATGTTCTAGAGTCCACAATTGATGCTTGTCTGATACAATGGGGGCATAATTTTAACCTAGCTTGTTGGGTGGGAAGCCTATGGGGTCAGGTGGGAGACTGCATTTACACTTTGCCCAGTGGAGCAATTTTAATCTATCCCATCAATCAAGAAACTGATGGAATTAGGTGCAATGTTGGTTTTACATCCCACCTGAATTTTGCTTCCATCAAGTCAATGGGTGACATTAGGTGGGGTGTAAAATCAGCATTCTGATCCTGTGGGTTTACTGCCTGGTGAGTTAGGCTAAAATATCCTGCGATCAGTTAGCATTGGCTTCATACAAGCTTTTATTGTATTAATTTATGCTTATTCAATGACGGTTAATGTAAATATGAGGGAACTATATTCCGACCTAATATTGCTGCTTTCTGTTTGGGTCAACTACCTTTTTTTTAGTAATCCTTGCTAATGTACAACATTATGTCGAATTTACAGCACAGAAAAAGGCCATTCATACCAACTGGCCCACGCCACATTCTCCTCCTTCCATTCCTCTCATCTCCAACAGCATTCAGATGTATGCTGACAACATCCAGCTTCAGACCTCTTCAGACTCCTCCACTGTTGCTAAATCATAAAACTGCTTATTTGACATCCAGTACTGAATGAGTAGAAATTTCCTTCAGTTAAATGTGGGGACGTCTGAAGCCATTTTGGTCTCTCGCTCCAAACTCTCTACCTTATCTATCCACTCCACCCCTCCTGGCAATAGTCTAAGACTAAGCTGGTCTGTTTGCAAACGTTGTGTCACATTTGACTCCCAAAGGTGAGCTGCTGACCTCTTCATGTCATATCGAAGACTGTCTTTTTCCATCTTCGTAAGTTGCTCAACTTCATCCTGTCTGCTGTTGAAACCCTCATCCATGATTTCGTTACCTTTAGACTCAACAATTTCAAGACCCCTTGGTGGTCTTTTACAATTTGACCCCCTCTAAACTTCAGACCGCCCTGTCCTACTTAGCTTGCAGCAAGTCCTGTTCCCCTATTACCCTTCTACTTGTGACTTATGTTGGCTCCAGGTCAGAGCAAAGTCTTGATTTTTAAATTCTCAACTTTGTTTAAAATCCCTCAGTGACCTTGGCCCACCTTATCTCTGTAATCTCCAGCCCTACAACCCTCTTGATATAGCTGGACTTCCTTAATTCTGGCTTCTTCTGAATTCCCAATTATAATTGTGTTACCATTAGTGGATGTGCCTTCATTTGCCCAGATCCCTAACTCTGGAATTCCTTTCTTACACCTCTCTGCCTCTGGACTGCACTTTCCTCCTTTTAAGAAACTCCTTAAAACCTCCCTCTTTAACGATTCATCATCTGACCTAATATTGTCATTTGTGATTCAGTGCATAACTTTGTTTTCTAGTAGCACCTTGAGATGTTTCATAACGGTAAAGGTGCTACATACATATTATTTGAAGTCTATTGATGAATTTTTGTAATAATGTAATAACATGTTTAAAGTATGCTCCTCACTTTGGAGCATGATTCTGATAGGACTCAGCAACTCTGGCAGAAATGTTCGTTGAAAGCTCCTGACAGACTTGTTTAAAGCATTGCAGACACCTCACAAAGTGTCAAAGCTGAATGGCATACTTTTCCTGCAGGTATAGGTGACAGCTGATGAAATACTAGGTTTTGCTTGTCAAGGCTCTGTTCAGTTCTTGATTGGCGGCGGGTGGGTTAGGTGTTAATAGTTCTCCATCAGATCAAACTTCCTTGACACAATCTTGAATAATGGCCAGCCACATGTACAATGTTATTTCTGTGATCAAATATGGCCATTTTGTGCATGTTTATTTAAATAGCCCTGATGTCAAAACAGTACCTTCAAGAGTCTGAGTGTGAGGAGTCACCCTGCCCAACTTCATGCTTTCTTTCCACCTGGGTAATTGTGAAGATATTATCTGTTATCACTTGCTTGATGCATATGTGCAATGTGGAGTGTCTGATGTGACAGGTATCTCTTGCAGTGGCTTGGAAGTATTTGGTAGTAATTTTGACGCAAAGGTAATGTCCGCCTTCAGATGTTATCCTGTCTTGTGAAACAGAGGCTGTGAAAACAAGACTGAGCTTTTGTGTACTGATCTCCAAATGTGAGGTCTCCGTTTGTTGTTGCCTTCAATTTGTTGTCTTCAGCTAAATTTCCTGCAAGGAATTTCCATCCTCGCCATTTTGTATGGTGCAATTTAAAGGCAGTGACATCGAAGAATAATGTAAATGTTGCGGGGAAAGAAAACTCAAATGATACACAGACCAACAAAACCTACAAATGCATAGAGAAAAATATAATTGCAAACACACAAAAAAGTTGTAATTGAAATATCATTGAATAAGCTGGCTCCCCAAACATCATTGTGCCCTTTAATATCAATAAGATGTGCATAAAGTCTCGCCAAAAATCATGAGTTGGTGTGGGAGTCTGGAACTCATAGGTTTGCTTATTCCTCTATATATACATCCCTGTTAATCCCAAATTCATTGCATCCTATCTGTAGTTGTGTGTATTTGTATGTTTGTGTCCTCCAGCAGTAAGGCTGTATACCGCTGGCAATATCTACCCATCTATATCTGCAGTCAAAACATGCAAGTAAATGCGGCACAATGGCACAGTGGTTAGCACTGCTACCTCACAGCACCAGGGACCCGGGTTCAACTCTGGCTTCAAGTGACTGTCTGTGTGGAGTTTGCACATTCTCCCCATCCCGTGTCTTCGTGGGTTTCCTCCCACAGTCCAAATATGTGCAGGTTAGGTTGATTGGCCATGGTAAAATTGACCCTAATGTCAGGGGGATTAGCAGGGTAAGTGAATGTGATTATGGGAATAGGGCCTGGGTGGGTTGGTGATCGGGACAGACTCGATGGGCCAAATGGCTGTCTCCTGCACTGTTGGGAATCTATGATCTAAATCAGCCAGTTTCAGAGAAATAAGGTAAATCTGGTGACTCCCCCTCCACTGTCTACACACTAGCATCATAAAATTTGAGTTGAAACACTAAAAGAAGACAATTTAAAAGAAGAATTTGATTTTTATACCATAGCAGAATTAATTCCTGTCACATCTCTTGCCCTGTCTGTGGGTCAGTTGGAGTGAAAGGCTCACGATTCTGCCTTTTATTGTTCTGCTCCTAAACTGGGTCAAGCTGCAGGTGGGTGGATGTCTGCAACTGCTGTCTACTCAACCCACCCACATGCAAAGTAGCAACCTAGCGCTGGTAATTAAATATACTTGTGTCTGAATAGATAATTTTAAAAAGTAAAAAATTACATATAATTAAATCCAATTTATATCCAGCATGCTGTTGCTGGGGTTGCATTATTCATTCCTCCCAGGTATAAAAGATTGGATCAGAAAATTGACAAAAGGGAGAACGCTACGAAATCAGAAGGTTACAAACTTTGTTTTTATTAAAACAGGTAACTTTGCATTATTGATGCAGATAAGCATTTTTAAAAACTTCTTCAAATAATATTTGAGCTACTGTCCACTTAAAAATGTCTTAAAGCAGCACTTGTGGCCTATGTTGAAACTGTTATTAAAATAGGATGTCATGACACTGAACATTAAGATTGAAAACCTCAAATGACAGTTAAATGGTAACATTTAATCGCAGTCACCATGGCCATTTGGCCCATCTTGTCCATGACAGCTCCATGTAGAGCAATCCAATTAGTCCCATACTCCCACCCTCTGGTCTATTCTTGTAACTCTGCAAGTTTATTGCCCTTGAGCACCCATCCAATTTCTGTTAGAAAATTTTAAATGTTTCCACTTGCACCACTCGCAGCGAGTTCCAGTCATTACCCCACACTTTAAAAAATAATTCTTCCTCGCATTCCCCATGCATTTTTGCCCAAATCTGTGTCCCCATTGAAATCCTTGCACCATCAGTTGGTGGGATCAACTTTTACTCGTCTATCTTCTGTCATAATCTTGCACACCTCTATCAAATATTTCCTTTACGCCAAATAGGATAATCCAAGCTTGTAAATATGTATAACCATAACAGTATTAAACAGGATGAAGAAACTAGGGATATAAGGGTGTAGGTACATCGATCTTTAAAGGTAAGATTGCTGGTTGAAAGACAATTTAGAAAGCAAATAGAATTCTGGGCTTTATGCTGCGGATCATTGACTATAAAAGGAAGCTAGTGCCATGAAACATTTGCCAAGTTAGTACAATTGAACTGTGCCGTTCATCTGGGCCATGAGAAGGTTAATTAGGATGAAACCAGGAATGAGAGGTTCCAGTTATGGGAAAAGAATTCAAAATGTTTTTACATTTCTCACTGGTACAGCAGGCATCTAGTAAAGGCTTTCAGAATTATAAAAGGCTTTGAGAGGGAAAGTAATTAAAACTTGTTTCTACTGACTGGTAAATTGTAATGAAGTGTGCACAGACTGAGGATTGTCTGAAATAGGTGCGGTGATCTTAATTTGCAGTATGCTGCAAACTTTTCAATCACTGTTGCTGTTTTGAAATTAAAGATGCGCTATTAATACCAGTGCTGGGTAATGAAGCAGAACAAGTGGGGGAAGATTTGGTAATGCAATACAAACTGATCCATCATGGGAATAAAGTTAAAGGACAAAGGCAAATCATAATGAGGCTAAAAGAGGACCACACCCAGATTAACTGGAAGGAAACATAGATATGTAAGTTGCCAGTGGCAAATATTTGAATAGGGGATGGGAAGGATACAATTCAAATCAAGTGTATTCAAGCAAAGAGAAAGGAGCGTTTCAAAAGGATCTGGTTCCGTGTATTGAAAAGGACGAAGAGATCAAATCTTTGACTGATGAGAAAAAATTTTCATCTATGAGCAGATAAAAAAGGAAATTGGGGACAAATAGGGGCGGCACGGTAGCACAGTGGTTAGCACTGCTGCTTCACAGCTCCAGGGACCTGGGTTCGATTCCCGGCTTGGGTCACTGTCTGTGTGGAGTTTGCACATTCTCCTCGTGTCTGCGTGGGTTTCCTCCGGGTGCTCCGGTTTCCTCCCACAGTCCAAAGATGTGCGGGTTAGGTTGATTGGCCATACTAAAATTGCCCCTTAGTGTCCTGAGATGTGTAGGTTAGAGGGATTAGCGGGTGGATGTGTAGGGATGTGGGGATAGGGCCTGGGTGGGATTGTGGTCGGTGCAGACTTGATGGGCCGAATGGCCTGTTTCTGCACTGTAGGGTTTATATGATTATATATGAAGTCTACATAATACACAAAGAGCACGTTCTATTGATAATGCATATGACAAACTCTGCTTAAGGGAAATTCCAAAAATGTGGACATTTTCATGCAATACCTGTTAAGTTTTTTGGTGACATTGTGATGAGACTTTCACACCTTTGTATCATATAATGCTTGTCATTCACAGGCCATCTATTTTGCATAGGGGTAAATAGACCAATTTGAGTCTGCATGTAATTCCTGCCTCTGGCCACTGAGTGGTGCCTATGAACAACTTTCTGAAATCTTTGTTCCAGTTTGGACGACATTGTTGGTGTTTGCAGGAGCATCTTACGTCATTCCTGGTTAGGTAAACATTTTCCTTCACCTTTAAGCTCAGTGTTTTGAAGCTGCTGGAACAGCAGTGTGGTGATGCAGGAATAATAGGGCATCTGGGATGGTGGTGAATGCATTTCTTTAACCAATGAGATTTAAAAAGTGAGAAATGGACAGAGAAATTACTAGGAAGGAAATAACGTTTTAGAACCAAACCTGGTCCAGAAAGAGGAATGAAGAGGGAAAGAAAGACTGGATTATGAGAGATAATAAAGAGACAAAAGTAAGAAAATTAAAATTTAGAATTTGAAATTGTGAGGACATTTGACAATTTACCTACTGTTGAAGGTGCTATGGCAGGTTGAGCAATTGGTTAAAAAGGCAGCTGGATTCTGAGATTTATGAATAGAGGCATCGAGTACAACATTAAGCAGGTTTCAATTGGAGCACTGTGTCCAATTCTGGACACCCATTTCAGGAAGGTTGCGAAGGCTTGAGAGAGAGTTGTGATGGTACTGTGCCCTTAAGAGGAGTATTTTGATCATGTTTCTCTGCAGGATATTTCGAGCAGACTCTGGAATTTTGTCAGCACCATGTTGTCTGTAGCCGGTGTCCTTTATTGTTGCTGAGTATAATTGATAATATATTGATTTTAATCTGAATTAATGTCGTTTTCTGTGGTTTTAATGTGTCCCCTGGGATTGCTGAGTGGAGCTTGATTGGGGTTGGTTGACAGGTTGTCATGCTTTTTTTCCACAGAGCATTATTGTTTTAGTTTTATTTTTCACTTGCTGCCAGAAGTTGATGGAAGAAAGCAGTCTCTCTCTCTCTCTCCCCAACGGGTCTTTCTGAAAGTTCCAAGACTGGGGAGCCTTTGAGATTTGATCCAACATCTAAAGGACCATTTCACATAGGTGTTAAAATCTGCAAATCCGGCATCATGTGAGCAGACTTGCTTTAGTGCTAATTTAGTCTGAAGAAGGGTGTTTTTCTATGGAGTTGCTTTGCATTGGAATAACATAGGAAGCTAGCAGTAAAGAATTATACTGTCATGTTTAAGTCTTGTAATTGGTAAAAGCAATGCTAATTCTTTTTGTTATGTTTTAACTGTTGCTGAAATAAACTTTCCGTTTGATGAAAGCTTCCTAGTGGGTCACTTGAATCATACCTGGAGTGAAACACCTTTTGTTCACTCATGCCAAAATCAAATGTAAAACTTAGGTTCTTGGTTAACTTCACACAACACCTTGGGGTTTCTGGCCTGGGTCATAACAGAGTGCAAAAATGATTTAAGGGAATGGTTCCAGGGATGAGTGACCTAAGTTACATGGATCAATTGAATAAACTGGCGTTATGCTCTTTATAAAATCTCCTTTCGAATTTCTCTTCTTGGAGGTGCTCAAAATCCATGAGCAGACTAGACAGTAAATAGAGAGGGACTGTGTTCCCTTTGACAGAGGGGCCGAGAAACAGGGGACACGAATTTAACATGATTAGCGAAATAAGCAATGCAACATGAAGGGGAGAAAAGAAGTTTTCAACGCAGCAAATTGTTAGAATCTGGAGTGTGGTATGTGGGCAGATTCAGCTCTGACCTGACTGCTCCCTGTTTACTTGAACAGAAGATGCTATTTATTTTTGACTTTCCATCTAGAACACGACAGAAAATTGTCTAGTATAAAATAAGTAAATTAGGAAGCCGCAAAAAAATGTTGGAAAGGGGAAGAATAAGAGAAAATGAACGAAATGCAGCGTAATAAAAAAGTTTCTATAAGAATATTTGTAGTAATAGGATCATCGACATAGGAGCAGGGCTGCTGGGAAAAAGATGCAGGAGGCAAAATTACAGTGGTGAGGGGAGTGACCGCCTCTGAAAATGAAGGCAGAGGTAGGGGTGATAGAGCACCTATGGGTCTTAAAGAGAAAGGACTAAGATGGATAAATCCCAGGACCGGGCGCTTTACATTTTAGAACCTGAGGGAATTTAGAAGAATTAATGGAGGCTCTAGTCATTTTCCAAAATTATACAGAAAAGAATATTGTGTTGCTGCACTGGAAAGATGTGGCCAGTGGTTTTTCACAGCGTTTACCGTAAATATGAATGAGCGAAGCAGATTGTTGCAGGCAAAGCATCGAGCCAAGCTAGAAAGGTTAAATGACTGGTTTGTGTCTGGTTAATTTGCTGCATATTTCTTCTCGTACCCTCCTCCCAAGAAAAATTGAACTATAGATCTTGTAAGTGAGATTGAATATTGTCCACACACTCTGTTTGTGAACTTTTATGTTTCACGTTGTATTTTCAAGAGCTGTTGAAGAAGGAATTATTTTGCTTCTTGGGCCAATGCTCTTCATATGTATCTGAGTTTTAGGACCTTACTAGACTTTATGACTGAAATGATATATTTAGCTGCAATGCAATATTTAATTTAAACAAATTGCCCTGAAGCTGATGAACAGATGTGGTTGCACATTTAGTTATGTAAGATGAAAGCATTGGGAGATTCTTGCCATGGACAATAAATGGGTTACTGAAGAACAACTGGGTGAAATAAAATAATACTGAAAATTAATTCCCATGTGTGTATATTGCAGCGGAGAGGGATATCTATGAGAAGCACTTTGATGACTTGCTACAGTAAGGGTGACTATTTAAACATTCTTTAATCAATTCCATACCATTTGTGCACCGTGCAACTTCTGTTCACATTTTAAATTGCGTTTCATTTCAGAATTAGCAGAAACAGATTTGAATATTTAATCTGGGTATTTAGACAATAAAATAATATCCCAAGGACTCAAATGCCAAGAGCATCAGCTGTGAATGGAAGAAAAGTTACCACACAACATATCTGGGATTTACTTTTCATTGGGTGAAGATGTTTGTGTACCTAAGTTTATATAGTTTAATGGCAGTAATTTCTGCTGCAACATTCATTCATGGGATTGTTGCTATCGTTGAACCTCATGTACAACAGAAAAGCTGTTGATGTTAAATGAAACCTTGATAGCTAAGTAAGATACTTGTGATGAAGTAAAGAATTCAGACCATTTTACTGCTTTGTAACTGTGAAAATTTGAACAAAGGTGACTGCAACCAGAGAGCTCAATGTTGATGAGAAATGATGGCCAATTAAAGAATTAACAACTATTTAACCTTCATGGGGTCCAACTTGAACAAAGCACTGGATTTAATCAGTTACACATACTATCACATTCTGATCCACTAATCAGTCAGCAGCTGATCAGCATGCAGGTTTGTTTACATATAAAGTGTACTTTTTGCTTAAAATTTTGCACATGCAGCCACCTGATGTGTGAGCAAAAGGCTACCAATTAAGTCAAGCTGAATATTACACATTAGCCATTGTAAATGATCTAACACTAGATCAACACTGCTTGTGGCTCAGAGTGCAAGCACATTATCAGTTTTACAGACTCGAGTTATTTTTTTGGGCACTTTCCCAGAACAGCACTGTTGAGCTTGATGGCTTATTGTTTGGGCAATTACATTCGGGTGAACTCGTAACCTGTTAAGTCTCTCCCCCTTCACGCAGCACCATGCAGCCATCCTCACCTGAAGCAGCTCTTCATTTGTGCACAGCTTAGGTGTCACTTATTTCAATAACACCAACATCATTCCTCTGTGTATCACTTACTGCCTGTCGGGTGTATTTATAGCCACCAACAAAGAGTCATGTTGGACCATTACAAAATGGCTATTCTCAAATTAAATCTGGAGCACCAGGTGTTGGCTGTGACTGTCGAAATTGCCCACGTGATCAATTTGAAAAATGAATATTGCCAATTAAATGGCTTTGTACATGAAATATGTGGCATTCCTTAACTTTGATTGAAATGTCCAAACACATGCACTGTTTATGTATTCAGCTGGCAGGGGACATCTGTGCTCTTCTGCTTCCTGCCAATCATACAAGCACTTGGAACAAGCAGCACTTGGGTGGATGACAGAAAAAAATTGTAAACAATATGCATGCGAGCATCTCAAAAGTACTTGATTCAAATAGAGCAACACGTTTCACAAAGCAATCATGTAACCAATTTGTGTTTCAAGTTAAATTGACTTAGTTTTACAAAAGTTCATGTATGAGGAGAGTCACTTTTTTTTTGGAAGTTGCCGATACATCAAAGGTCTTTTTTCTGACATTGCAGTCTTGGTTCAAACATGGATAACAGAGCTGAACCCCAGAGGTGAGGAAAGTGTCTGCCTTTGATATCAAGGCAGCAGTTGACTGAGTGTGATATCAAGCAGCCCAAGCAAAACTGGAGTCAGTGGGAATTGGGGAAAACTCCCCACTGGTTGGAATCATACCTCGCACAACGGAAGATGGTTGTGGCTGTTGGAATTATCTCAGCTCCAGGACATCACTGCAGGAGTTCCTCAGGGTAGTGTCCGAGGCCCAACCACCTTCAGCTGTTTCATCAATGACCTTCCTTCCTCATAAGGTCAGAAATGGGGATGTTTGCTGATGACTGCACAATGTTCAGCACCATTTGTGACTGCTCAGATACTGAAGCAGTCCATATGCAGCAAGACCTGGACAATATCCAGGCTTGGGCTGACAAATGGCAAGTAACGTTCTTCAACAAGAGAGAATGTAACCATTACCCCTTTGCATTCAATGGAATTACCATCACTGAATCCACTGCTATCAACATCCTGGGGTTACGATTGACCAGAAACTGAACTAACCATATAAATACTGTGACTACAAGAGCAAGTCAGAAGCTAGGAATCCTGCAGTGAGTAACTGACTTCCTGACTTTCCAAAGACTGTCCATCATCTACGAAGCGCAAGATAGGAGTGTGATTGAATACACTCCACTTATCTGAGTGTAGCTCCAACAACACTCGAAGCTCAACATTATCAAGGACAAATCAATATACTTGATGGGAACCTCTTCAACAAACATTCAATCCCACGACCACTGGTGCAGCCGCAAAATGAACTGCAGCAACTCACCAGAGCTCCTTAGACTATATCTTCCAAACCCACTACCATCTAGAAGGACAACAGCAGCAGATGCATGGCAACACCACCTTGAGGTTCTCCTCCAGGTCACTCTCAATCCTGGCTTAAAACTATCTTGTCATTCTCTCCCTTATCCTGGAACCCCTTCCCTAATAGCACTGTGGGTGTAACTCCATCACATGGACTGCAGTTGTTCTAGAAGGCAGCTCACCATCACTTCAAGGGGAATTAGGGATGGGCAGTAAATGCTGACCTAGGCAGTGAAATCCACATCCAATAAAAGATCAAATAAAAGTTGCAGACCCAAGCTGCTTTTGTGATGTGAGCTTAGTACAATATTAAATGGTTTCTCAAGTAGAAATGAAAAAAAAATTAAACCAATTGTTAGGGATAACAGCTTTGTTAGTCTCCTCAATGAAATGACTCTGTTTCCAGCTCTTTAGAAAAGATCATGACCCATTGAGTCATCTTCTACCTGGTAAAGAGTAGTATGGAAATTCGTCTAATTCAAGAATTAACGAAACTGGCAAGTATGTGAAGGGAAAGGTAATACATGAGAGGCAAGAGCCTGCCAAGCCCTGGCAGCTTCATTATCGATGCTCTTTAATGCTTGGAACTCATTTCCAAAATAACAAATGGGCTTTGTCAATTGATTGCACTTAATTTGGATCGTCCCCAGTGACTCCCAACATGTGTTTTGCTGTGCATTTTGCAATCATTTATTATCAGCTTCCTGATGAAGAGATCATTTTGGGTGTTTGCAAGTGACTGTAACCTCAGTGAGTGAGAGCATAGTGTCTAATGTGTTTCACAGAATGCAGGCGCACTATTCCAGGTGGGTCATAAGTTCACCCTATTCTCAGAAATCCAAGGGAAGTTGATCAGCCAACAAAGTGTTTTGTGAATTGGCAGCGTTTCGGATATAACAGGCTGAACTCATGGAGAGAAAACTACAAAAGAAACTGTAGGCATGTCTGTTGCTTTACCGCGCATGTTGTCTGTGATGTCCCCGAAGTACCCTTGAGATAGATGCTAAATCTGCAGGGTCAGCTCAGGACTTGGTTTATGAAAATAAAGTACTTGAATCAAAGCACCTCGCACGGTAAATTACTGTAGGCAGTCTTGTTATCATAGAATCCCTACAGTGCAGAAGGAGGCCATTTGGCCCATTGAGCCTGCACCAACAACGATCCCACCCAGGCTCTATCCCTCTAACCCCATATATTTAACCTGTTAATCCACCTGACACTAACGGACAATTTATCATGACCAGTCCACCTAACTCGCACATCTTTGGACTGTGGGAAGAAACTGGAGCACCTGGAGGAAACCCATGCAGACACGGGGAGAACGTGCAAACTCCACCCAGACAGTGACCCAAGCCAGGAATTGAATCCGGGTCCCTGGCGCTGTGAGGCAGCAGTGCTAACCACTGTGCCACCGTGCTGCCCAATGCAAAGAATACTTAGAAAATCAAATGGCAGCACAAGTTGTATACACATTTTATACAGAATAGGCATCATAGAAGCAACTTGCCACAATCTGGATGGGAGCGTCCAATCGGAGCCTAATCTCAGGCTTTGAGGGAGAGTGATCAGCTAAACATTGAGCAGCTGAAAATGACTGCGAAGGAATAGAAACACTTTGGAAAGAGTAAATAAATAAAATACAAATGTACAATGGGAGTTTATTAACTTGGAATAGCTGATGCCATGCTGACTTGATTTCAATTAGCTGTCAGATCATGGTGTGAAATGTCATATTTGAAGTTGATTTCTGTTAAAATGCCTGTTGGCAGAAGCTTACACATTTTCCCTTGGGTTCAATGCTGCTGGTTAATCTTGTGATTGGTTCCCCCACCCCGACTGCCCCGGTTTATTTGGGTGTTTTGAATAAATTCACGTTATACAAGTTAATATTGGTACAAGGATGAGGGAACACAGACAAAGGGTTTTGGGCTAGAAATGCAAGGTGTGCAAGAGGAATAAGCTGGAACTTGCTGCTTACGAGGGTGGTGGAAGCAGAGAGGATGAATGTTTCCAAAGTAATTGGATAGGCATGTGTGGAAACAAAACTGTGGATAAAGCAGGGAATGGGACTGACTAGATTGCTCTGTCAAGAGCTAGCATGTGTCTGATGGGCTAAAGAGCCTTTTTTTTTGTGCTGTAATGACTTGGACAGTATTGTCATTTGAGTGCACCCGTGCTAGTCCAATTCTGCAAAAGTATAACCTGCAGGACTGTAATATTAGAATCTCATGTGTTCTGAACTGGATACGTCTCTCTTCCACCTGTGCCTGCCCACGCACTCCTCTGTGTGAGAAAAGATCCAGAAATGAATTATTAAGCTGCTTCATTTTCCAGGCAGCATGAACCTTGAGTGAAAGCTGTAATCAAAACTTGCTCACTTCACTGATCGTCAAACCTTTCCTTGAGCTTTGCGACAAGTGATAAATCTCACTGAATCACCTTGTTCTGTGTAGTACTGGCTTCAGCCTCTCTTAAAATTAACACTAAAATTAACATTTTCCCAGCTTACACTGTCGTGATTGGCAACTAGCCTTGCACTGAGCATTTTGCTTTTTTTCTCAGCTACTTCCTCAAATGACCTAACGCAAGGTTTTCTTTCTCTCTTTATTACTTCAGAACACAGGAACTGGATGGTCTGTTTCTTTGACTTCTTCCCCTTAGTGAATCACCTTTAGGTCTCTGGGAACAAAAAAAGCAACAAATCTTTACTCCCCCACCACAGTCCCTATGGTAAAACAGACATTTGTAGCTTACCTTTATGTTGCATCTTTTGAGGAGATTTATGTTTGAATCAGCAACTGCAGGACAGAGCTGGATGGAAAATTGGAAGCTAATGTGAACTCCGTCTAATGTACACTTTCTCACCCAATGGTGTCTTGCTCTATGGTATCTAATATCGTGGGAGTTAGATTATCTGAATTGGAAGATTGTGCAGGGAGTGGCACCAGGTTGAAGTCATATCTTGCACAAAAGAAGATGGCTGTGGTTGTTGGAGTTCAAACATCTTATTTCCAGGACATCGCTGCAGAACTTCTTCAGAGTAGTATTTGGGGAGTGGGGGCTGTTGCTGGGTAAGAAGATTTTTCAGAGAGTCGGTGCAGACTCTGGGCCAAATGGCCACCTTCTGCACTATAGCAATTCTATGGTTGTATATGGTCAGAAGTGGGGATGTTCGAACCATTTGCAATTCCACAGTACTGAAGCATTCGTATCCAAATCTTTCTCTCTCTGTGTCTCTCTGTGTCTCTGTTTGCATGTTCTCCCTCCCATACTGACTGAAGCTTGCTTGTCTGACTTGGCATCTTCAGCTAGTTTAAATAGCATGGTGAAGAGATCACTTGTTCTCCTCAATGTAGCAGTAAAGGAAAGAGAGCTTCAAATAGACATTATTTCAGATGCAGTCCTCTGAAGGAGCAACTTCATTGCTTGTTCTGATTTGAAGTAGAAGCTCTTTCTTGGCATTCCAGAATCGATGTCTGCTGTTCCCTACATCGGCCATCAATAGTGAGCATCTGACCGTGGCTGCCAATGATCAAACATCATATTTAGAATCAAAGATATTCACTCAGCTGAACACATCATTTTGTCAAGACTGTCCTGCCCCCTCTGATGAACATGTTTGTTCGAGCACCTGAGCCAGAGATGGAGCTACTCATCTGAATTGGAAGCATTAATCCATGCAGGGATATCTCCATCCTACTCGGCCACTCATTCAGCATAGTGTGAATGGTGACCAGGGAGCATTCTGCATGAGTTCCCCTATGTAGTTGCTGGAGCCACTTGCAAGTATTTAGTTTAAAGTTTTTTTTAAAAAACGCACTTGACTTCTCAGCAAAAGCCTGCAGTGTATTGAGAGCATCATTGCCACGGCTCCATTTTCATCATGGCCCCTTTGCATTCAACAGATTGAGAGTGTTGACTCCGTCCCATCAGTATTCCCCGAGTAATGTTCCCAACCTCTGTGTTTCCCAGGCTGCAGCAGTTAAAGTAATACTGGGGTCTTAATTGTATCATAGAACTCCAATTTACAAATCTTCATGAGCCACCTCCTTTTACATGTTTGGAGACTTGTTAGCACTGACCATGTTTGTGTAATATAAGGGTGTTCGGGCATAGCGAGGGTTAATGTGGGATTGGAGAACAGCACTGCCTCCAGTATGATGTTGAGAGTCACATGTTGGTAGACCTTGTGTAGTGCAGTCTGGAAGGAGCCAGCATGGAGACAGCACCCGTGCATACCAAGTACCATGGAGATGTATATAGTCATGGGTTACCAATAAATGGTTTATGTTTAACCATACAAGCCTCCAACCCTCTTAGTGTGACACCAAACAACCTTACAACTGTCTCACACAAACTTCCTTCGAGTTTTCATTCTGGTAGGTGCATCCCTACAGATCAGATTTTCAATTTGTGGTTGACACATTTCAGTTTATGCCATCATTAGTACAAGTTGTTTATTCTGGGTGTGTGGAGCGAGGTCCTCTGAGTACCTAATTCTCACTTTTCAGCACAATATCTGCAAATATTTCTGCTGCTTTTCCTTCCATTTTGTTATTAGTACCTATTATCAGTGCAGACAAGTGTCTGAGAGATCTATGCTATAGGTAAAAACAAAATGCAAGAAAATATATTTGGAACAGGCTCGGTGGCCTGAATGGTCTCCTTCCCTGCAGTGTTGCTATGTGAATTGGTTGCCATGGTGAAAGATGGTAGAGATTCCGAGGGGATGTTGTGTTTTTATTTGTAGGATTCTTGCCTAGAATGACTTGCGCTTGGGGAGGGGGTGGGGTGGGGAGGGGGGCTGTCGGGGGGGGGGGGGGGGGGGGGGTGGGGGAGGCTACCTCTAGTTTTCCTATTGAAGTTTTTTGCTTGAGGAAATCCTGTAGCCTGCCTGGTGTCAGAACTGTGACTTTTTGATTGGAGGCTTTCCAAGTTCAAAATTCCCTCCTCCACATGGCTGGTGTTTTTTAAAATGGAAATTAAATTAACCTCAGCAATGACTCTTCAAATGAAGCAACCTTTTGACACTTGAACCTACCAGGATTTCATAAACTATGAGATTCTGAAACTTGATCGTGTTCAGTTTCTGTTCCAAGACCTTGATTAAAGATTAATATCTGGCTTTCTGGGACAAATGCATTTTTAACCTTTTGTGTTTTTTAAACTTTTTTTTCCCTTGTTTTCCTATGTCCCTTTCCACTCTGACTTCCCCTGACTGTCCCCAAAAAGATAGGATACAATTCTAGACAGTGAGTTTCAACAGCTTTCTTTTTGCATGTTTCAAAGCTTTGCTGTGAAGTGCGTTGATCATGGCACTCTGATGAGATTGATAGAATGTTGATGGTCGTACGCAGTGAATGGTTAGGGTTTGGAATGCACTGCCTGAGAGTGTGGTGGAGGTGGGTTCAATTAAAGCATTCCAAAGAGAATTAGACTGGTACCTGCAAAGGAAGCATGTGTAGGGTTACATGGAGAAGACATTGGAATTGGAACTTCAGCTGTGCCCCACTGGTGCTTTCAGCCTCCCATTAAGAGAGGCATTTTTATTCCACTTTCCACTCCAGTTATCATGTGTCCTCTCAGTTTGTACCTAATTACAAGTACTTTTGTGTAGTGAGCCCACAACCATTAAGAAGATTGCCCAAATTCGTATCACATAGGCAGCAGTGAAGAGCTTAATTCTAGTGACTTGACATGACCTCATGTCTGAAGGACCTTGCTACTCAATCTGCTTTGCTCGGAGTTTCTCGTGAAACTGGTTATTTGCAAAGTTGTTAAGTTGAAGGCTTTGGAAGAAGCAGCTTTGATTTGATTTATTATTGTCACATGTTAGTACACAGTGAAAAGTATTGTTTCTTGCACGCTACACAGACAAAGCATACCGTTCATAGAGAAGGAAACGAGAGAGTGCAGAATGTAGTGTTACAATCATAGCTGGGGAGTAGAGAAAGATCAACGTAATGCAAGGTAAGTCCATTCAAAAGCCAAACAGCAGCAGGGAAGAAGCTGTTCTTGAGTCGGTTGGTATGTGACCTCAGACTTTTGTATTTTTTTCCCGGTGGAAGAGAGAATGTCCGGGGTGCATGGGGTCCTTAATTATGCTGGCTGCTTTGCCGAGGCAGCGGGAAGTGTAGACGGAGTCAATGGATGGGAGGCTGATTTGCGTGATGGATTGGGCTACATTCAAGACCTTTTATAGTTCCTTGCAGATTTGGGCCGAGCAGGAGCCATACCAAGCTGTGACACAACCTGAAAGAATGCTTTCTATGGTGCATCTGTAAAAGTTGGTGAGAGTCATAGCTGACATACCAAATTTCCTTAATCTTCTGAGAAAGTAGAGGCGTTGGTGGGCTTTCTTAACTATAGTGTCGGCATGGGGGGACCAGGGCAGGTTGTTGGTGATCTGGACACCGAAAAACTTGAAGCTCTCGATCGATCCTTTCTACTTCGTCCCCGTTGATATAGATAGGGGCATGTTCTCCTTTATGCTTCCTGAAGTCGATGACGATCTCCTTTGTTTTGTTGACATTTGAGGGTGAGATTATTGTTGCCGCACCAGTTCACCACATTGTCTATCTCATTCCTGTACTCTGTCTTGTCATTGTTTGAGATCTGACCCACTAAGATGGTGTCGTCCGCAAACTTGAAAACCAAATTGGAGGGGAATTTGACCACACAGTCAGGGTGTATAAGGAGTATAAAGGGCTGAGAATACAGCCTTGCGGGGCACCAGTGTTGAGGATGATCGTGGAGGAGGTGGTGTTGCCTATCCTTACCGATTGTGGTCTGTGAGTTAGGAAGTTCAGGATCCAGTTGCAGAGGGAGGTGCCAAGGCCCAGGCCATGGAGTTTGGAGATGAGTTTCATGGGAATAAGGGTGTTGAAGGCTGAACTGTAGTCAATAAATAGGAGTCTGACATAGGTGTCTTTTGTTATCTAGGTGTTCCAGGGTTGAGTGCAAGGCCAGGGAGATGGCGTCTGCTGTGGACCTGTTGCGGCAGTAGGCGAACTGTAATGGATCCAGGTAGTCCGGGAGAAGGAATTGATTCATGCCACGACTAACCTTTTGAAGCACTTCATAATGATGGCTGTCAGAGCCACTGGCCAATAGTCATTAAGGCACGTTGCTTGATTTTTCTTAGGTACTGGGATGATGGTCATCTTCTTGAAGCAGATGGGGACCTCAGATTGTTGTAAAGAGAGGTTGAAGATGTCTGCGAATACTTCCGCACAGGATCTGAGTGCTTGTCCAGGTACCACATCTGGGCCACTCGCTTTCCATGGGTTGACCTTCGAGAAAGCTACTCTGACATCTGCAATGGTGACCCCAGATACAGGTTCTTCCAGGGCTTCCAGGGTGGAGGGCATGCTTTCGCTGACCTCTTGCTCAAAATGGGCGTAGAATGCATTGAGCTCATCAGGGAGGGGTGCGTTGGAGCTGGCGATTTTTAATGCCTTCATCTTGTAACCTATGTCTTGCAGACCTTGTCATAGTCGACGGGGGCCAGTGTGGCGAGCCTGGGACTCTAGCTTGGTCCCATACTAACTTGTGGCATCTTTGATGGATCTCCTTAGATCATATCTGGCTTTCTTGTATAGGTCAGCTGTAGAAACTCAAGAATTGTTTCTACCTCAAGGAGTTGCTAAGTAAGGAGGTTGAACTGAGAGAGTTTCTCTCATGCGATTTGTTTTGAAGATATTTCACTTGTGATAGAGATTGATATCATTAAAAGTTTAAACTGATTTTACAAAAGGAGTAACATTTGAGTGTTGTATCTAATTGCTTAATGCTTACACTTTGTTTCTATTGCTGTGTGGTCAAGTTGTGTTTATACTAAGTAGCACCTGATTCCTGGAGTTTTTATGCTTGGGGTAAATGTAGATGCCACATGATATGGATGGTCTAAATGTGGTTTGGCCCACTTCTCCCCTGATTCAGGTTTTCATCATTTTTCACCACTCGTGAACACGTGAGCAGGGTTAAAAATACAAATGATCAAAAGTATTTGCATGGTGTCTTCACTGTAGCAAATCAGTGAAATGTCATGGTGGCACAGTGGTTAGCACTGCTGCCTTACAGCACCAGGGACCCATGTCCAATTCCGGCTTTGGGTCACTGTCTGTGTGGAGTTTGCACACTCTCCCCGTGTCTGTGTTGGTTTCCTCTGGGTGCTCTGGTTTTCTCCCACACTCCAAAGATGCGCAGGTCAGGTTGATTGGCCATGCTAAATTTCCCCTTAATGTTAGGGGGCTAGCAGGGTAAATCCGTGGTGTAACGGGGTTAGGGCCTGGGTGGGATTGTACAAGTTCGATGGGCTGAATGACCTCTTTCTGCACTGTCAGGATTCTGTGATCTTGAGGACTAATTTCGAATGAAACATTTTGGGGAGGATTTTGCAGCTGTGGGCCGTCATTATTAAATCAAAATAAATCGGAAATGGTCCTTGGATTGCATTTACTCTAAGATCCAAATTCAGATCCTCAGTTCTTCTGACCCTTGACTACTGATGCGCGTTATCACACACGAGGCTTGAGATGCTCAAGGAAATAAAGGCTTTTATTTACTATTACAACGAAGCTACCATATATAGTACACGATCCCAGACTGAGGGGTCCCAGACTGAGCAGTGACCTTTATACCTCTCCCAGGAGGCGGAGCCCGACTGGGATGTACCATAACAACTATAATACAGGTGTAACAGCCCAACCCTAACCCCAACAGCAACAAGTAGAACAACCCATCCCTAACCCCAACAGCAACATATATACATACTCATAGTACTGGCCAGACCCTGGCTCAGTACTACCTAGTGGGAACCAACGATGGTTCACCACAACTACTCTATCCCCTACAATGTGTTTGGTGACGAAGCTTCCCGCAGTCATAAAATTTCACCCTGCAATTCTCCTCTTAACTCCCTCTAGTTTGGAGAGCATGATACACAATTGAGGTTTGAAAGATTCAGAATAGAAATGGTAAAATATCTTGTTTAGTCAGAATGCAATCACTCCAAAATTATGAGGGATGTGTGTGTGCTTGTTCTAAAAGTGTTGGTTGTGGAATAATCAACATCTGCATTATTGTGGGCTTGGTTTTTTTTCCCGAGGCAAGCTGCTTCAATGAGCAAGATGCTTCAGATATAATCTATTATACCCATTTTGCTACATGAAGCACACTGTAAAAATGCAAGTTGTCACATAAGCTGCTTCCAACTGGATATGACTGGCTGACGTTTTGGAAATGAGTTCAACATGGGAAGCAGATCAGAAAGGAATAGTGAAGAAATAAGTCAGCAATAAGACTATAGTTGTACAGTTGATGTTGTAGCTGTATGATTATACTTCAAATCCTGTCTATTAAGGAAGATTAATCAGAATGCTTTTCATATAAACTTTGACAATCCTGCAAATTTTAGGAAGCTCTGAAGTGGCTAAGTGACGATTGTGCCCAGATTTTCAAAAAAGATGACTCCACAAGCTAAGTAGCTTAGTTTGTGTCAAAGGAACACATGAATAATTTGTTCTTTTAATGATATGATGTAATATTTTGTACTTTGGGCATTATTCATTTTAATTGCCAGACGAGTTGGAAGTCTCGGCTGCTCAGCACAGCTTCAAACGGCTTTGCCTGCCATTCCTTCTACCTGAGCTCAGTCTTTCTTGCTGAGAACCAAGATCAAAGCTCTGTTCTAGTGTACTTTCAGTGGACAAAGCTTTGAACTTGGTGGGTGGTGGGGACGAGTGTGGTGAAGGATGAAGTGAAGAATCATTATAAAGTCGATGTCTACTTGCTTAGCTCAGTCTCAGAATGTTTTGTTCATTTAGGAACATGTAAAATGCATTCATGTACACCATCATTTGGAGAGAGCTACAAGAGAGCTGCCTGAGAAAGAGCACAGTGAGATTGGGGAGAGCGACAAACGAGTGGGCCTGGGAGATAGCACAGTAAGACTGGTCAGGGCCTGGGACAGAGGCAGCAAGACCCAAGAGAGATTTAAAGTAAAGAGCCTGGAAAAGAGACAGTGAGAATCAAGAGTGATTTAAAGAAGAGGGCCGAGGGAGAGAGTGTGGAGAAAGCTATAAAGGAGTGGCCCTGGGAGAAGAGGCAACGAGACAGCCTGGCCAACTGCACTCTAAAAACAATCAAAGTGAGATGTCAGAGGGAAGATGATAAATGGTAAGTACTTTTCTCTCAAACTAGGATATTTATTTCGCATTAAGTGTAGGGGTTAGTACAGCAGTAAGTGAAATTATAAAACATAAGCACAGAGCAGGTATTAATTAAAAATAATAGTTTAAGCAGGGCACTAACTAGATGGTTAAAAAGGGAACAGAGAGAAATTTGAACATGCCAAGGTAATGACCTGTTGTTTGCAACCCCTGCACCATGTGGGAACTTGAGGATACTTGATTGCAACTTGGGTGACCATGTGTCTCTGAAGTGTCTCCAGCTGTTCCAGCTTGAATTTAGGATTTCCAAGATTGAGGGACAGCTGGAGTCAAAGTGGAACATCAGGGAGAATGAGTTTCCCGGATCATACATTCCAGAAGAAGATAACCATAGAGTCAGGATAGTGGGAGTGTGTCCTTGTTCATAAATGACTGAAAGCTAACATACTAGTGCAGCAAGAAAGTAGGAAGGCATGCTATGTTAGCATTTATTGCAAGATTATTTGAGTGCAAGAGTAAATGAGGCTTGCTGTAATTGTATAGAGCCTTGTTGAGACCATACCTGGAGTACTATGCATAGTTCTGGTCGTCTTACCTTAAAAGACATATACTTGCTAAAGAGGGAGTACAACAAAGGTCTATCAAACTGATGCCTGGGATGGCAGGGTTGTCCTATGAGGAGAGATTGAGAAATCTCTGGGGGTTAGAAGAGTAAGCACTGATCTTGTGAAGCATACAAAATTCTTGGGCTCAACAGGGTAGATGCAGGAAGGATATTTCCCATGTTGCAGGTCAAAAACCAGATGTCACAACCGAGGAATAAGAGGTAGGCCATTTAGGACAGAGACAAAGAGGAATTTGTTCATTGAGAGGATGGTGAATCTTTGGAATTCTCTACACCAAAGGGCCGTAGAAGTTCAATCGTTGAGCACGTTCAAGACAGAACTTAATAGATTTCTGGATATGAATGATGTCGAGGGATATGGCGATAGTGCAGGAAATGGCATTGAGGTAGAGGATCAACCAGCATCTCGTTGAATGATGGAACAGGCTTCAGGGGCCAAATGACCTATTCCTGCTTCTATAAGAGATGCTTCAGATACACATTAGATGTCGTCCAACAAGGGTGAAAGATAAAACAGCCAAAAACAGGGCTCCTTGGATGAGAAGGGAGAAGGAGGTTATAACAAAACAAAAAAGGAGGGTGCATGATGCATGTCGGGTGAATTCAAGTGAGAAATAAGTCAAGTACAACAGGTTGAGGGGGGAGGTGAAGAAGTGTATATACAACTGCTAAAGAGAAGGTATGCAAATAGAGTGGCAGTCTAAAGGGAACCCAAAAATCTTCGACCAGCGTGTAAATAATAAGCAGCCAGTGAGTTCTATTCGGGACAAAGAGGGTGATATATGCTTAGAAGTGCAGGGACCCGGGGGGGGGGGGGGGGGGACGCATCTGTACTGATCTTTAACATGGCACGTCATATTAATAGAGAGGTCAGCTAAGCATATGGGATCTTGCCCACCTTAAGTACAAAAGCAAGGAACCATGTTGATCCTTTTATAAAGCTCTGGTTTGGACATAACGAGAAAATTCCAGCCAGTTCTGGTCACCATGCCTTCGGAAAAATGTGAGGGTCACTGAGGGGTCCCAGAGGAGATTTGCCAGAATGGTTCCAGGGATTGAGGGTTTTAGTTACAAGTCTGGGTTTGTTCTCCTTGGGACAAAAGCAGTCAAGGGGAAATTTGATCCATGTGCACAAAAATAATTCTGGAGTTAATGGAAAAATCAAAATTAACAATGAAATTCTTAAAATTTTGGTAGTGACTTGAGTTTCTTTTTCATTAACATTTTTGTTGCTTTACATAAGAACATAAGAACTAAGAGCAGGAGTAGGCTATCTGGCCCCTCGAGCCTGCTCCGCCATTCAATAAGATCATGGCTGATTTTTTTGTGAACTCGGCTCCACTTACCCGCCCGCTCACCATAACCCTTAATTTCTTTACTGTTCAAAACTTTATCTATCCTTGCCTTAAAAACATTCAATGAGGTAGCCTCAACTGCTTCACTGGGCAGGGAATTCCACAGATTCACAACCCTTTGTGTGAAGAAGTTCCTCCTCAACTCAGTCCTAAATCTGCTTCCCCTTATTTTGAGGCCACGTCCCCTAGTTCTAGTTTCACCCGCCAGTGGAAACAACTTCCCTGCTTCTATCTTATCCATTCCCTTCATAATCTTATATGTTTCTATAAGATCTCCCCTCATTCTTCTGAATTCCAATGAGTATAGCCCCAGTCTACTCAGTCTCTCCTCATAAGCCAACCCTCTCAACTCCGGAATCAACCTAGTGAATCTCCCCTGTACCCCCTTCAATGCCAGTATATCCTTTCTCAAGTAAAGAGACCAAAACTGTACACAGTACTCCAGGTGTGGCCTCACCAGCACCTTATACAGCTGCAATATAATCTCGCTGTTTTTAAACTCCATCCCTCTCGCAATGAAGGACAAAATTCCATTTGCCTTAATTACCTGCTGCACCTGCAAACCAACTCCTTGAGATTCCTGCACATGGACACCCAGGTCCCTCTGCACAGCAGCATGCTGCAATTTTTTACCATTTAAATAATAGTCCATTTTGCTGTTATTCCTACCAAAATGGATGATCTCACATTTACCAACATTGTACTCCATCTGCCAGACCCTCGCCCACTCACTTAGACTATCTATATCCCTTTGCAGACTTTCAGCGTCCTCTGCACACTTTGCTCTTCCACCCATCTTAGTGTCACCTGCGAATTTTGACACACTACACTTGGTCCCCAACTCCAAATCATCTATGTAAATCGTAAACAATTGCGGTCCCAACACTGACCCCTGAGGCATACCATTAGTCACTGATCACCAACCAGAAAAACACTCATTTACCTTCACTCTTTACTTTCTGTTAGTTAACCAATCCTCTATCTATGCTAATACATTACCAGTAACACCGTGCACCTTTATCTTATGTAGCAGTCTTTGGTGCGGCACCTTGTCAAATGTCTTCTGGAAATCCAGATACACCACATCCACAGGTTCCCCATTGCACATGTAATGTTCTTGGAGAATTCCACCAAATTAGTTAAACATGACCTGCCCTTCATGAACCCATGCTGCATCTTACCAATGGGACAATTTATATCCAGATGTCTTGCTATTTCTTCCTTGATGATAGATTCAACCATTTTCCCTACTACAGAAGTTAAGCTAATCGGCCTATAGTTACCTGTCTTTTGTCTACCTCCTTTTTTAAACAGTGGCGTCACATTTGCTGTTTTCCAATCTGCAGGAACCACCCCAGAGTCCAGCGAATTTTGGTAAATTACCACTAGTGCATTTGCTATTTCCCTTGCCATCTCTTTTAGCACCCTAGGATGCATTCCATCAGGACCAGAAGACTTGTCTACCTTTAGCCCCATTAACTTGCCCAACACTACCTCTTTGGTGATAGTTTCGAGGTTCTCACCTGCCATAGCCTTCCTGTCATCAATTTTTGGCATGTTATTTGTTACAATTATCACAGTTCAGGACTCAAACAAGATGAGCCTTGATATAAATGGTGGTAAAATTGGCCGTTCACGCTGGTGAGGTCTTCCGTTCCTTCCATCAGCGCATCCCCTCCATGGAACCCCATTGACAATGACGGGATCAGAAGATCCCACTGTGGGCCAATGATGGGTGGGCTGCTTCTGTCAGTGTGAAAATGTAATGGGTTGCGCAGAAAATCTCGTCTAGTGTCTTCACATTAACAATCTTCCTGTTCTTGAGTGAGAAGCACCAAACAAGATGTATGCATTTTTGTTCCAGCAATATTACAAAATGAGGCATGGAGTGTGTTTGTATAGATATATTTTTTATGAGGTCTTACATCCCCTGAGGTAAAAGAGATGGGTTAAAAGAGGATGGAGGTTCAGTGATTTTGGAAACTAAACACAACGTAGAAAGACTTTATTATTGCCTGTGGTGATATTGATCCAGGAACACACAACAGGAGAGGCAGGAATTGAGAGAGGGGAGTTCAATGTGTTTGTCAAAGAGAGGAGACAGGGATCTGAAGCTCCCCGAGAAGAAAATCTACAAGGCTAATGGGACAGTAATTAACTGAATAATCAATTATGGGACTCAGCAAAGAGAGGTGTAACTGGAAGGTTCAGGGGCCTCATTAATTTGCTCAAAAGCAGACTCCTGTGAGTTTGTTCAGTTTCTAAATAAAAACATTAGGATCTATCAAGCCAGATTTCATTCTAGGATCGGACTTGTCCAGTATTAACAGCAGCTGGGATTATAACAGCTATATAGAACCCCACTGGAAGCATTACATCAGTACAAAGAGCCAACCATTGAAACAAAATCATTAGCTTAACATTTCCAATATTGAATATAAAACATTTTAATTTTTTGTTGCACATTTGTAAATCTTCAGTCTGGTCTCTTTGTGACATGGATTGTTTAAATGTACGCTCTGGATATTGTAGTTTATAGAAGTTGAATGAAAACTGCAAGTCCCATGGTGCATTCTTGGCTCCTCGCAACTATATAATATACAAACAAGATTCATGAATTACTCTTGGAAATTCCCAGCAACGACTCCCAGCTGAAATTGCCAGGCAGTAGAGTGAAAGGCAGACATGTGCAAGGGAAAGTTTTTGTTGGCATTGCTGCAATATTATGCACGTTACTGTCAGAATTTACCAACTTTACTAACATAATGTTACTTTGAACCATAGAAAAGTTACTGAGTTATTTCATTTTTTTTATGGCACTGCATATTCTGGATTTGGATTTCTGTACAGCATATATCTGAGTAAATCAGTGGAGTTGGTTTGATTGAATTGTGGTTATTCAACTGAATCCAATAAGTGCGTCAGACATTGGAAATGATAGACTGAGAATGAGTTATGGTTTGAAATGTGTCAACTGCAAATGCATAGTGCAGATAGTTAATTTGGAGAAAGTGTTTCCAGCAAAAGAGTGATTGCTATATGGTGCAGAGATTTATTGTTGTTACATTTCATAAGTGATGGTCATTTAAATAACAGGAATTCACAGATAAAGCAGGGTTGGAAGATCAAAGACCATTATCTTTGCGTTACTGTCCAAACCATACACTACCCAAACTTGGAACTTCATTGTCATTCCTTCTCTGCCACTGGGTCAAAATCCCCAAACTCCCTTTTGGACAGCACTGTGGGTGTATATCCCACGGACTGCAGTGGTTCAAGAAGACAGCTCACCACCACCTCTCCAGGCGGGTGGGATGGGCAATAAAGTGCTGACTTAGCCAACGACGCCCTATCCCATGAATTAATAAATAAATACAGGCCATGGGCAAACAGTGGCCCATTTAAGATGCACGGTTGCATGGCCCATGTACATCTTCAAACCAAACAGTCCAACAAGCCTGCTGTGCACAGCAAATAGGGAATATTGGTTGTCACTGTTGTAAATTAGGAAATATGGCAGTCAATTTGGATATAGTAAGCTCCTGCAAACAATAATGTGATAGACGAGATAATGTATTTTAATGCTGTTGGTTGAGAGGTAAGTATTGGATAGGATGTTGAGCATGCTCTTCTATTAAATAGTGCCATAATAAGTTCATCTGAGACAATAGACTTGGTCTAGGTTTAATGTCTCCTCAACTTGGACACCTCCAACAGTGCAGCACTCCTCCAGTGATGCACTGGAGTGTCAACCTTGATTTTTGTGCTTAAGTGTCTGCAGTGGGACTTGAGCCCACAATGTTTTGATCCTGTGGCAAAAGTGTTCCCAATTTAACCAAAGGTGGCTAGTGATGGAAGGGGGGAAAAGAATGTGGAGACTCAGAGGATGAAATCTGCATGTTCTTTAATAAATGAGCTCTTGATCACGTCGTAACCTCTAATCTTTTTTCTCCGTGCCATTGAACATACCCATCATTCCTTCAGTTTGGCAACCAGTACCTTGGTCACTGAGAAAGCTCTCGTCAAAGCCATGTCTTACCTTCTTTGTGTCTGACCGTAGCACACTACTCCTCCTTGTTTCCTTTAAATTCTCCAGTGTTTGACATGGTCATCCTTCTCCAACTCTCTTCCCTTATCCAGCTCAGTGGATCTGCTCTAGGTTGCTCCACTCCAAATATCTAAACATAGCGAGTCCTGAACCACCATACTTAGCGGATCAATTTTTGATCCCCTTTTTTTCTGCCTGTTGGCCCTTGGTAACATCACTCATAGACACAAAAGGCAGGATTTTCCAGTCCCGCTTGTGGCAATTCCCATGGTGGGCAGGACAGAAAATTTCCCTTCTGGATGCTGATTGACAAACAGCTCTACCTTTTTTGCCCTCTTCTTGATCTCGCGACCATTTTTACAAGGTCAGATTGAGGGTCCAGTGTCAAGTCATGAAAAAGCAAAGCTTCCTTCAGCTGCATAGTGGGAAGACTGAAGCCAACAGTGTTTGCCAGACAGAAGTTCTACTCTCTCTTGCCACTGACTGAATCTACCCCCTGCACAGCCTCTCAAAAGGCTGAATTAGATCTTCACAGAACCACGGATGTTACAGTGCAGCACTGCTCTGTTGTTTGCCCCAGAAATTAGCTTGAAACCCCACAGCCTTGACCCTACCCAGATAGCTTATTTCCCCCTCTACAATATTGCTCAGCTCCCACCATCTGTCCAGATTTAATTACTCCTGTTGTCCACTCTCCAAAACTCCAGCTTGTCCAAAGTTCAGTTGCCTGTATCCTTTCCCACATTATGGCTTGTTCAGTCATCATTCATACTTTCGCTAATCTGAACTGGTTGTCTTTCCCTAAATACATCACATTTATAATTCTCACTTTCACAATTTTCCACGACCTTGTTCCTTCTACTTTTTGCCTTTTTCTTCCCATGTTCAAGATGTTATATATTGCAAGTCATTTTGAAAGAGAAAAAAATACTTGCGCATCTGAAGTATCTCAAATAGTTTGAAGCACTTGATGCACAATTCGTTAATTTGGAATGCAGCAACTTGTGTTATGTAGACAAACACAGCTTCCAAAATTGCCATGTGGTGAGTGAGCATTAACTTATTTGTGACTGAGGTGATATAATGTTTGCCCTTGAAATTGTGTTGCTTTACTGTTAACCCAAATCAACTGAACCAGCCCATTTAATTTATGCAATCTAGACTTGATGCGAAGTGGTCAAGTTCACAAATGTGCAACACGGGGAGAGGAGGTAAGGTAGAGGTTGAATCAGGATAAGGCAGCCAGGGATTTGGAGAAGAATGTTTTAAAATTTGCAAATAGTTAGCACAGGCAGATGAAGTTTATTAAAGATGGGTATAATGTAGTACATATTGGAAAACAAGTGGACAACATAATACCCAATATGTGGTATGTTTTTAGTTAAAACAGATGGTAAAAGATGTTGTACCTGTTAATTCTCAGATACTTTCGACCAGTTTGCTTTCTCTAAGGTTTTACCCCGGTACCCTTATTTGCAAGATGGACAAACACAAGTAAAGGTTCAACAAGTTTATTAATAATAACACTATTAACCCTTAAATTACCCACATAAAACAAGAGGATACCCCAGATTCAAGTATACTACCCGTAAAGATGGTTTGGTTGAACTGCAGGCTCGATTCTCTGAGTCCCTCTGGTCTGTCGTTACGAAGGTGAGTCTCGATGGCAGCTTCTTCCTTCCTTCCTTCGGTCAGTCTTCTGAATGGGCAAGGCCGTCTCCTTAGTCGAGTCTTCGCTCCTGTGTGTCTCGCAGTGTGTCCCTTTATCCCCCAGCCTGCTTGCCTTTCCAGAAACTTCTCTGGCTTCCGGCCAATGAGGTTCCAGGAGGGGGTTCCAATACCCAGTGGGTTTCTTGATGTCTGCCTGACAGGACACCAGGGTCCACTCCTCGGTGTCCCATCTCCATGCTGTTGAACTTGTTATCAGATAAGGTATCTACAGGAACTCTTGGTGACAGAAAGTCTGGCCCGATCTGGGCTTCTAACAATAGGCTGATGCATTTCAATGAGGTGCAATGATCTCCTGCTAAGTATCAGTAATGACCTTTGGGTGGTTGATGGGTCAGGCGCAGACACGTTTGTGTATTTGTACAATTGGCCTGCCTGAGGTTTGACTGTGTTTGACTTTAATATGCCCAATTCTTTAATTTAGGATATCCAATTTTATCAGCCTTAAAACTAGGCCCTGTTTATATCACCACAAAGACATCTGAGGTTGTTAGTGGATGTGGCAGTTAACATATCAAGGTACTGGAACAGCAAGACGCATGGAATAATGAAATGTATTACTAAATCATTGCAGTGCAAGTCAGTGACGGTTATGTTGAAGCTACGCAACACTTTATTCAGACTGCATCAATTTTGTACAGCCAAGGCACAAAGGTAACTCAGAAATAGTTGGTGAAAAGCTATGAAGTTAATTCCAGTCACCTGAGGACTGGGTTATTGGGGTAGATTAGGGAAATTAGAATTATTCTGTCTTGTGTGAAGGTGGCTGAAGAAAAAATCTAAAGAAATATAAACCAGTATCAAAAGGATCCATTAAAAAGGTGTCACTTCCTGGCACTGATTGAATATTCAGTCATTTCATAGAAATCATAGAAACCCTACAGTACCGAAAGAGGCCATTCGGCCCATCGAGTCTGCACCGACCACAATCCCACCCAGATATCCCTACATATTTTAACTGCTAATCCCTCTAACCTACGCATCCCAGGACACTAAGGGACAATTTTAGCATGGCCAATCAACCTAACCCGCACATCTTTGAAATGTGGGAGGAAACCAGAGCACCCGGAGGAAACCCACGCAGACACGAGGAGAATGTGCAAACTCCACACAGACAGTGACCCAAGCCGGGAATCGAACCCAGGTCCCTGGAGCTGTGAAGCAGCAGTGCTAACCACTGTGCTACCGTGCCCCCATATTAACTGGGACTCTGATTTCCCTTCATGCTTTGGGGATTGCATTCAATAATTCTACCAATTGTTCTGTTAAAATCTTTATAATATAAAAATTCCATTACCTCTTGGGTCCAACTTTATCCCATATCATTTTCTAAACTAAAAATACACAGCACGATGGACTGCAAGACATTGTATATCTGCACTTCAAATTTTCATGAGGACTTTTGCATAAGCAACAATGGAGAAACAGCGTAAACAGCTCTTGCTGGTACATTTATAAAGAGCGATCAGGGAACATATACCACTTAATATTTAGCAGCATTGTCAGAGGCATGAAATCCCATTGTGCTTGAGCACTTGTATTTTAGTAGCTTTGTGAGATGATTCTTGGCTTTGGTGGCACTGGGAATCATTTTGGGGTTTGGCAGTCCGAGGTCCATAGTGCAGAAAAGCTGCTTCAATGTGACAGCACCATGGGGTGGGGGTTGAGGAGGAAGTAATTCTTTGACCTAACAGCACTGTAAAGGGGACATTGGTTTGGCACCAACAGGGGGCTTCATTGTTAAGTTTAACTTATTGTATTCCTGCTATCTGTCAGCACTGAAGGACAGGGAATAAGACTGACAACACTGAGTATGTATGGGGTAAACCATGTCTGGCAGCATTGGTTTGTGCCCTTGTATGGGATATTTACAAATATTGAACTGGCATTTGGTGATTGACTCTTAGTCTCTGTCTCAGCTCTGAACAATCTAATGACTCGCTTCCAACACAGATTGTACTTTAGAATTTTCAAGATTCAGCTTCTGTTCTTGATTTTTATAAGAAACATTCAGTGAGGAACTGCATTCTTTTACACACTTGTCTCAGGTAGAACCTTTGAAATTTCAATTGCTGAATAAAAATGGCATTTGAAAAATGTTCAGGTGACCTTGGAAGAAAATAAAATATGGTGGCAGTCTGTTCAGTGCCTGCAATGTGTGGCTACTAACAGCACTTCTCATTTTTTTTCCGTGTTAAGAGTTTGATTGTCTGTCGACAGACTGCAACATTTTATTGCATAAAACCATTTTGTGGAAATGCGTCACAAATTCTGATTTGATGCTCTGTATTTTATGAGAATGCAGAGAGAATTAGTTGCTTAGCTTTTGTCATGAGTAAAATGGAGTAGCTGGTAGATTGTGCAAGGAATTAAAGATTCTTCCCTATTCGATTTTGTTGAATTTGCAGCCCTTGGGTGGTGATTCTGCTCTTCACAACTGTGCCAGCAGACAGATGATGAAGTGTAACTGAGTTTTTTTCAGCTTGTAGGATTTGTTTCTGGTCTCCAACAGCTATAGCATTAACAACAACTAGTATTTACATAGAAACTTTAATGTAAAAAAAAGTCCCAAGGTGATTAGCAGGTGTGTTACAAAGCAGAGCCTGACACCAAAAACAAAAGGAGATAATAGTGGATGTCACCAAAAGCTTGGTCAAAGATGTAGATTTTGAGGATCATGTTGAAGGAAGTAAGGCCTTGACAGCTGATGGAACAACCATCAATGTTAGAGTAATTAAAATCGGGGATACTCAAGAAGTGTAGATATCCTGTGGGGTTATGCAACAGAAGGAGAGTACTGAGGGGTGAGCAAGGTTTGTAAACTCGGAAAAGAATTTTAAAATCAAGGTGTTACTTAACCGGGAACTAATGGTTTTCACTCAATTTCTACAATGGCAGATTATGGACAACGGGAATGAAAGTTGAATTGCACTTCAGGAACTCCGGGTATCTTTGGCATGGATGATCATGCATAATCTTGTGATTGTAGTGAGTTTTTTGTGGTGGGAATTGATTTGTTTGCATATTGTCTGTTTTTATGTTTCTTGAACTTGTAATGCTAATGACATAACAAAAATGTTGCCATGATTACTGAAGCAGGGCTGAAGATGTGTTGAACTGTGCAATACTACCAACCACTTCCATTTATTTCTTTCCAGTAGATTAGAAAATAAATCTCTCTAATACGTCTTATCTATAAGATACTAGCTAGGAGACAGTAGATTACTGAATAGTAATCCAATTGGGAGTTCAAAGAATATTGCAAACCGTAAGAGTAAAGCTGAAGTCATTTGTAAGGTGAAATCTGAGACTGGAATACCGTCTATAGTCCACTAACAGGTACCTAATATTGCCTGCATATCTTTAAAAAAATCTTTGTTGCATTACACTTCACCAGTAATAGGACGCCACGGGACAGGAGCTGAGACGAACACTGCAGGATACTGGAGTTGTGCGTATGGTCTATCTGAGAAGCACCAGCCCTGTAGTGTTACAATCTAATCAATGCTTGGATAAATTACAAGGCTGTAATTAAGGGAACTGTTGTCACCAAAAGGAAGTTTAAAGTGTGAGATGATTGAGCTGCAAGCTTAACTTACCTCTAGGTATATCTATTTGGCAATTAAATTATTTTACTGTGTTATTGTGCACACTTGTAGGGTAGACACAAGATGATACATAGCAAAATAATTTCTCACATATTACGCTTTGAAAGCTATTCTATTTTATGAAGTAACACTACTTCCTTCTACAATGCTGAAAGGCTTCACTATTCCTTAATCTACTTTTAGCTTTAATTAATTCAACTTCATCACAAATAGCTGAATCTCTATATATCATAGAAATCAATAATCCTGTGACAGTAAATGAGATTGGAGTGACTTAAATGTTTACCAGCATAAAGGCTCCATTCCTGCTTTTCAACCAATCCTATTTTGAATTTACTTTATAAAGACTGAATTGTGTGTAGTGCATAGGGACGTCCTTTCTATAGTCAGGCCTGTTGGTTATCTCGAATGACCGCGAGTAGCTTTATTTTTTTGGTGTCTCTGTGTTTTAACTGTCCTGGCAATTCTACTCATCTCTTGAAATGTTTTCTCCCCTCCTATCTTGTATCTTTGCACTGCGTTTATTTCTTGATTCTGGGCCTTTTCTGATGACTATCTCCCTTGCATGTTGTCTTGCAGCAAACTGCATTTTTAAAAACTTGATTTGTGCTTTTGCACTAAACGATGATTGTCAACATTTTTGTGTTCCTTTTGCTCTAGTTGAACTAATGTTTCCACCCTGAGCCTTATATCTGTGCCAGTGAAATAACTGATGTTCCAGTTGATGAGCTTTAGTTTATGCCTCTGGCTTTTCTTCTGCCAGACCAGGCACTGTGACATTCTTCCATTCCATAATATTCTGCTTATTTCACTTAACATCTTAGTCAGTTTGAAGAAGCTGAGCTAATTTTATCCCTGTTATAATATATAACTAGTTGGAGTTCCTAAACATGTACTGTATTGAAAAGGAGTACCAATTGGTGTTTCCTTGCCTCTTCCCACAGAACACACTCCCTCACCTGCCCCAGCTATGTCTCATAACACCGATGATCTTGCTTTCATCATCCACCACCCCCATTCTCCATTTCCATCCTGACCGGTTGATGGCTTTTTCTGTCTTCCTTTCACTCCTTTTCCTTCTCCTTTTCAACTGCACTCACCCAGGCAAGTGGAGGGTCTTCCACCATACTGCTGACATGGTCTTGTAGGTGGTGGAAAGCTTTTGGGGAATCTGGAGGTGTATCACTTGTCATAGATTACATAGCCTTCTGAAACTGAGCTCAAGACCAGACAGGGTGCCAAGGTTGCAAATGGCTTGGTTGAGCCTGTGACAATGGCTGGGGACAGGAATAGAATTAGTATTCAGACTGGTGTTTGGCCAGAGGCCATTATGCATCATTGCTCCAATCACTGTATAATTTTGACCATAGCTGCCTGTAGGATTACACTAGTTATCTTTCAGAGGATGTAACTCTCATCATCATCAGCAAAGAGGGTATCATCCCTTTTAAAGTCTTTCACTTCTTGTGCTTGTACAAATTTGGCGTTGCTTTCAGTCACCCTGAGGCTCCTTCCAGGTTTTCTGTTTTGTTTTCACTGCTGCCATTGTCACCACGATACATCTGTTCCCTGTGAGAGTACCTTCACCACACGGACTGCAGGCATTCAAGTAGACCATTCACCACAACCTTCTCAAGGGCAATTAGGGACAGATGTTGGCCTTGCCATCAATGCCCACACCTCATGAATGAATTAAAAAATCCTCCTGATATACGTGGTTTTTGGCATCCTCCACAGACACAGGTGTTTGCCCCTAACTGTATTCTAAAATGCAAATGTAGAAACCTATCTTGGGATGTCATTTACTGTAGATTTAAAAAAAGGCAAAATCAAAATAGGATGACATTGAAGATCATTTGCATTAGTTAACTGAAGTGATTCTAATTGACCTTGGTCCAATTCATTTTAGAAGATTAGTATTGCCTAAACTGTGAGTATGTGTACTGAATGACATATAAATAGCTTCAGTTGCAGCACAGATAAATATCTTATTGTGATTTGGGTCTTATTTCCCTTTTATTGAAAGCGAAAGTTCTATTTTGTATTATCCAATCCCCTGGAATGTGCCAAGGTCTCATTTTGACTGCTTTCAAAACCTGACATGGATTTTATCTATAGATGTAATTGTAAGTTGACTCAATTATATTATTTTGCTTTTGTGAATTAGTGAATTCAAATTGTGAAAATCACACGCTACAAGAGCAAAGGGTGATTGTGAGACCACTCAATGTTTTATTTGCTTAATGATTAAATCTTTTTGAAGTGCATCAACTCGGCCTTCATTATTGAATGAATTATTAGGATGTCAGATTCTCTGTCTCCTGGAATGACAGAGCTTAACGCTACAAACGACAATGCACACAAAAATATGATCAGAGCAGAAGTATTGACTTTCACCACAATTTTGTTTTAAATCTTGCTTTTGTTAAAAATGATGAGTGTAGCCTCATGTACGCATCTGTAAATTAGTAGATGGGTTTAAAAGGAGGGAATAGTTGTAATACTATCAGGTCAGGCAACACCTGTGGAGAGAGAGAGCTGTTTCTCTCTCTCTCGGTGCTGGCTGACCTGCTGAGTATTTCTCATGCTTTCTGATATTTGAGAAATCCAGCATCTGCAGTATTTTGTTTATTTGTAATAATAGACAAGATGCTACCCTTACTATTCAACTGTGTTGAAAAGAGTTTGAGCTTCCTCTTAAGTCAGCAAACAGTTCTTCAAGATCGCCCTCAAAATTAAACCAAAAGAAAATTGGAAATGCTACAAATCTGAAATTGAAAGTGCAAATAGATAAACCAGTGAAGAGGAAAGGCAGGTTATTTCACAGAATCCATAGAATTCCTACGGTGCAGAAGGTGGACATTTGGCCCATTGAGTCTGCACCAACCACAATCCCCCCAGGCTCTATCCCCTAACCCCACGTATTTACCCTGCTAGTCTCCCTGACACTAAAGGGCAATTTAACATGGCCAATCCACCTAACCTGCACATCTTTGGACTGTGGGAGGAAACCGGAGCACCCGGAGGAAACCCACATAGACACGGGGAGAATGTGCAGACTCCACTCAGACAGTCACCCGAGTCCGGAATTGAACCCAGGTCCCTGGCACTGTGAGGCAGCAGTGCTAACCACCATGCTGACCCGTTTCCAGTTTGTACTCATCATCAGAAGTCACAAAGAATGGTAGAAATAAAAAATCTTCCTACATATTTCCAGCATTTTCTGTTTGTTTTAAACAGAAGAGTTTGCTGTCGTGTATACCCTAAATTTGCTGTTTTAATGTTGATCTCTCTTTAAACCATCAGCTGGATATCATTTTATATTGAGACATTTCACAAGAATGTTGCCCGATAATTCTCCCTGACAGAATTTTTAGTGAGAAGATACTTTTTCCAAACAAGCCAGCATACCTCCAGGTTAGAAAATCTGCATGAAAATGATTATAATGTAGTAATTCAGAATTCGGTAATGCAGTATAGAATCATAGAATCATACAGTGCAGAAAGAGGCCATTCGGCCCATCGAGTCTGCACCAACCACAGTCCCACCCAGGCCCTATCCCCATATCCCTACATATTTTACCCGCTAATCCCTCTAACCTACGCATCCCGGGACACTAAGGGGCAATTTTAGCATGGCCAATCAACCTAACCCGCACATCTTTGGACTGTGGGAGGAAACCGGAGCACCCGGAGGAAACCCGCGCAGACACGAGGAGAATGTGCAAACTCCACACAGTGACCCAAGCTGGGATTTGAACCCAGGTCCCTGGAGCTGTGAAGCAGCAGTGCTAACCACTGTGCTACCGTGCCGCACAACTATTGTACTTCACAAACTATTTTCCAGTGTGGCCCCATTTTAACACTTGAAAATTAACGTGACCCCAGATGCCAACAAAAACAAAAGAACAACAAAGCAGCACAGTCATGTTCAATAGAAATGAGTTTTGATTCATGGGAATCAGCCCCAGTACTGGTGGGAGCTGTACCATTGGGACAGTCTTCACCTGAACCGTGCACCAGTGTTCTACCTGTTCCAAGTGGTGGATGACATGGGCTTCTGCTCTCAAACCTTTGTATACCAAGGACATCAGAGGTCACAGGACTATGGCAAGCCAAAAGGGGAAAAAAAACACTCTACATGCACTATAATTTGCAAGTCAGGCACATACATGAAAATCACCACACATGTACAGAAAACTATTCATTCATTGTAATGTGTCCCACCTCTGACACTGCACCCACAATATTTAAAGCATTCCGGTCTCCTAACTGTACATGTGTGGGTTGTTTTTGCCTCTTTGTTTGTTTGTCTGCTCATTCCTGGAGTGATGTAGCCTCTCCAGGGAATGTTGCTGGGAGGCGAGTGTTGCTGCTGATCTGTTGACTTTGTTGGGGAATGGTTGATTTCTGGGACTGATGTTCATTCTGTCGTTGGTGAAATCATCTCTTCCTCGTCAGCTGTCTACTGCGAAAGAGCAGTTTCTCCAGTTGTATGTATGTGTGGTTGCAATGATATATCTGGCTGTTTACTTTCACTATGGGTGATCAAGGTGGCAATATCTCTACATAGCTCATGTTGCCAAGTGGACTGACATTTGTTGTGAGTGTCACGTGTTTGCACTCTGACTGGCTCTCCAAATCCGTTCTGACATTGATTTGGCCCCTTTATCAATGTGAAATTTGGCTTTCTATTCTTTCGCTTTGATCTTGTCATTCATTCCTGTTACTACTTTTGGCTTCAGTAGGTTTTTAGCTATTGGAAGAACAGTTTTGGTGTTGCATGGCATTAGTTGCTGAACTGGACTACTTTCCATGCCTTCAAAGCTGTATTTCACCACTCTAGGTTTGTCTTGTACATGAATATGCTAATCTACTCAATCCCTTTGGCATTTTTACTGCTGCCTCAGCCTTTCCTTTTGATTGAGGACAGGGTGCAGATGATGTGCAGTGTTGAATTTTCCAATTGTTTACAAAGCACCTGAGTTCCTCATGTGTGAACAGAAGGCGACTGTTGCTTATCACAGTGTCAAGAAAACCATAACAACTGAAGTATGCTTTTAGGCATTTTACAAAATCACTGGTGGTCATTGACAGCAACTTGTCTCACTCCCAGTAGTCTAAATAGTACTCAATGGTAATGAGATGGTCAGTTCCAACGAGGTACTTTAAACTTCATCCATGGTCTGTCTGGGATGTCAGAGTCTTGAGAGGCTCTTCAGCCTGATGTTCATTAGAAACGCTGCATTGGCCAATGTGATCCTTCATCTCATTGCTCATGTTTGGCCAGTGGAGCACATCTCTTGCCTTTGACAGATGAGAATCAATTCCTTGATGACTTGCATGGATGAGCTTCAGCATTTGTTCCCTCATCTCCTTTGGGATAATGACTTGAGTTTCTTTGTACAAGATGCCATCTTGGATGATCACTTCATCCTTGTCTGCCCAATGCTAGATATGTCCTTGATGGTTTTAGATAATCGTTACATCCCAACTTCCTCCAGCACTTGGTGATTTGCATCTTGTTGTTTGCTTGATCTGAGCAAGGTGCTTGTCTGTCAGATTCAATGGGCAAAATCTGACCAAAAGTGGCAGAGTGTTATTTCTGGCAAGAAAACTGACATGTTTCTCCCTTGGAAACTGATCTATTTTCATCTCCAGATTTACCACACACTGCCAGAAATGATCAAGGGGGCATGATTTGCACCGTCATACAGGGGGCAGGGCTTAAACATGGTGGCGTGAACTAGATGACGTTGCCAGCAAAGGGCGGGGAAGATCCAAAGTCCCGTTGGCGAGAACTGCAACTTTGTATCTTGAGCCCCTGCCAACATCCTCGCAGATGGCGAACGCAGACTCAAGATTTTGGCACTTGTCTCTACTGGGTTGATGACTTCCAGAGCATATCGTCATGTTGCTTCACATCAAATCGGGAAGATTTCGCACACTCTACTGGCATCAGCAACTCCCTTCACGGAGAGTGGAGTTTTCAACAGCATGTTAGTGATGTACATCTGCCTCCAGAGAACCATAGAATCCCTACAATGAAGAAAGAGGCCATTCAGCCCATCGAGTCTACTCCGACTCTCCGAAAGCATTTCACCCAGACCCCGCCCCCCCGTGTTATCCCATAACTCCATGCATTTACCATGGCAAATCCACCTAACCTGCACATCTTTGGAATGTGGGAAGAAACCGGAGCACCTGGAGGAAACCCACGCAGACACGGGGAGAACGTGCAAACTCCACAAAGTCTCTCAAGGCTGGAGTTGAACCCGGATCCCTTGCACTGTGGGCCACCATGCTGCCCTTGCTTTTACTTCACTTTCAGCCTTAGCAGACCCTTTCGAGCAGATAAAATCCATTTGCGAAAGATGGTTTGGAGTGGGGCTTGTGGTCAGACTCGACCATCACTTAGTTTCTCCTGAACAGACCCTAATTAAAATGCTCAGAAGCAAAGACAATAGCTCGGCACTTAAGTGTTGTTCAGTTTGTGTTAACACTCTGAATGCAAGTACAACTCGTTGTCTTTGCTGCATGAGTCTTATTTTGTTGACTTCACACTAAAGAATCATTAATACTGTCATACCTTGGCACTGGTGCTGTTGTCACTATTTGTTTGATGTTAATGAAAGCTGCTTATTCTGTAACCTAATAATGCTAAACATCTTTTGCAGGGAGCTTGCATAGAGATTTACACTCGTGTCAAATTGGGCAGCAACTTTGTAGTTTCTGTTGTAGTTTTTAATAAATTCAGCAAGTCGTTGCACTGCCTTCATTGCTGTATCTCTGCTACAGGTCACGCCTTATCAGGTTCTCGGCAAACTCCTTTCGCCATCGATACATGATGAATTATTTGACTTCAGTCATCTTCAGTTGCACTATCCTTTCATTAAGCTTTGGGTTCATCTGGCGAACTCTCTCTAACTGTCTCACTTGACTCTGATCATGGTCTGTAATGGCCTCTTCCATCATATCTCCACATCCATTGAATCATCCACAATCATTTCCACTCTTGGAAAATCATTGACTATCTCATGCTGCCGACATTGATACTCGTCCAGAGCAATATAAACAGCATGCGAAACACTGTAAATCTTTTCTGGTACATGGAGAGTTACCAGTCGAAGCTGATGACTTGTTTCAGCTGAGATGAGGGGACAACCTTCAACTGCTTCATTTTCAGATCTTCAGCTTGAATAACTTCTCACACATCTGTGAAGCCCATGGTGTTGTGTGCAACACCAGTGTCATCTAAAACTTTACATTAACCTGATGCTCTCTTTCTGCAGCCACCATTCCAATCGTCAGAAGCAATTTTTGCCTCGAGACTTGGTGGTGCCAAACTGTTTATGGGTGTAGTGATTGATTTGAGATCATCGTCTGACATTTCTCCTGTAACCATCTTTTCTTCTTTCCAGCAAAATATCTGTGTGCAAAGTGATTCCGCTTCTTTCAGTCACAACACTACTTTCCTCATGTTGGATACGGTTCCTTTCCTTTGGGTGTGGTTATGTCCACTGTGTTTACATCCAGTACCATGGCCTTGATCTTAATGCTGCCCTTTTTAAAAATAGTTTTCCTTTTCTCCACTGTCTTGTGTTTGAAAGGCTGGAGCTGCCTTTCAGCACAGTGCAAAGCCTCATCAAATCTCTCATCAATACTCTTCAGCTGATGATTAGCCACTTCAAGGATTCTGCATGTGTCAATAGATTTTTGAGAATAAGTTTCCTTTCTCTCAGCAGACGTGCTTTCATGGTGGGATCTCTTGTTCCCAAGTCAGTCCGATCTCTGAACAGACTATCCTTCAGTTGCTCAAACTCACAAGATTGAGCTGGTGTCTCAGGGCAGTCTTGTGTCGATCAATATTCTCCCCCTCTTCCTGAACTCTATTGATTATAAATAACATTAGTAGAAGCCTTTAAGTGGATATTTAATGTCTCCAAAATTTCACCAAACTGGCTTTTCAGCTCCTTGGTGAGGTCTCGGGTGCAATAAAGATAGTAGCAGTCTTTCCCCTGCACTGATGGGAGTTGCTATTCTTATTTGCTCAGGTTTCTTGTTTAACAAGACTGGAAGAATTTCCAATTAATTTTCAAATCTCCATAAGAACCGGTGCTGGGATATTCAAAGCCATACTGTCTTGCCCAGCAGCCAATGTCCTGTCCAAACTTACAGACTGAAGTTTTATTTTTTTTTCTGCTGCTTGTTGAGTGGCTGGCTCTTTTCCAGTCTCAAAATCCACTTATTTTCAGTTCCACCCCTCTGACACCATGTTCCAAGTAGTGGATGAAATGGCTTCTGCCCTTTATACACAAAGATGACATTAGAGATTATGTAACAATCACAAGCCAGTGCACAAAGGCATTTCTGCAAGTACTGGGAAATTATATCACCTGGATGGTAGAGAGAGCTTTAAAGTGAATGTGGAAATGGGTCATGTGAGGGGAGATGTGGTAAATTGAAGGGAAACTACAATGTAATAGAGCAAGGTAACAATTTGAGTAATGATTACCAGAGCGTGGCAAGAAGAGCGACAGCATCGAAACGAGTGCACCAGCACAAGGCCAGAGATTGCAAAGATGGTAACAAGACAGAAGGACTCTGTATCTGAATGTGTGCAGCATTTGTTACAAAATTGATAAATTGTTGGTACAGAATGGAGGAAGATTCATTTAAATAGCCATGATTTTGATTCTCATTACCTGACGGTAAACAGAAAAATATTTTTGATGTCTCCCTTCATAAGTAGTGGAATATTTTCCCCAACCCTTCAGTTTGGAGTGATGTAATCTTCTGTTAATAACTCCACAGCAAATAAGAGAGTTGGTTTATTTTGTAAACACAGGAAGGCATTTTGCAACATCTGCCCCTTTTGCATTTACAATAAAAGGGGGATAAGGGATGTCCAGAACCAAGTCATACTTTGCGGATACAGGGTAGACTAGAGTACGTCAGTAGTTTAGACAGATTTTAAGAAATGGCAAAGAAATTACCTTTTTTAAAAAAAAGGAAGGCAAGTACTTTGTGAGAGAAAGCTAGCTAAGAAATGTAAAAAGAGTAAGAGTTTCCATAAATATTTATAAAGGACTAGAGTAACTGAAGTGAGTGTCAGTCCTTTAGAGAACGAGTGTGGTGTCGGTTTTTGGGGTGATTAAATTCAAATTCTGTGTCATCCCTCATTTAGTAATTTATCCTACTGAGACTTTAACCATTTGAGCAAACACTTTGGTGATGTAAGGTCACGAAACATTCATTAAGTAACAAGACGAATACTTAACCAAGTCGGATAGCAATTTCACTGTCTTCATGCTTCCTGGTTTGGCCTTGGATGCAGTCGACACATGGGTTGGCTTTTGTCCTTCTTCTTATGGCAGTCATGCAGACTCTCTCCTCTGCCACTTGAATTCTTCATCTTCCCGATTCTGTGTCTTGCTCCTGACAGCTAATGCTTCTGAACCCTTTCAGATTCACATCCCATCCTCATGATCAATGGTATTCCTGAACTCTGTTTCAAGCAGTGCATGGTCTGTCCCTGGTTTGGTTTAGGGAGTGTGTGATCAGTCTTGTTTTCTTAAGGGTGACAGTCATTTACAGATATCACTTTCTATTAGCTTCTGACTGGTCCCCTAAGGTGTGAATTACATGAGAAACAATCCCTCTCATTGCTATGTTTTTCTGTGATTTCATTATCTTAGTAGAACGCCATAACATTTAATGGTGCAGCTTAGAAAGCTTGTGTCTGTTTATTTGAGGTAATAGAACATATAGTGTCAATGCACGAATGGTTAACTTCTGGGCTGATCCTCCCAAATGCCTAATTAATGTTTTGTATCAATATTGCATGTCCGTAGAATTCTCACTAAGGCAGGCGCTTATTAGTATTTTGGCTGCAAGAACTGCTTGCTGGTTTGGAATCCTGTTAATACTGTTGGCGCTTGACACAATTTAATTAAAAATTAAAAAAAAGTATGAAGTGTCACATGGACTTAAAAATGAAGGCAGAAATTACAAAGTTGCATCATATGGGGTGGCACAGTGGTTAGCACTGCTGCCTCACAGCGCCAGGGACCCAGGTTCAATTCCATCCTTGGGCCACTGTCCGTGTGGAGTTTGCACATTCTCCCCGTGTCTGCGTGGATTTCTTCCTGGTGCTCCGGTTTCCTCCCACAGTCCAAAGATTTTTGGGTTAGTTTGATTGGTCATGCTAAGTTGACCCTAGTGTCAGAGGGATTAGCAGGGTAAATATGTGGGGTTACGGGAATACGACCTGGGTGGGTTGGTGCAGACCCGATGGGCTGAATGGCCTCCTTCTGCACTGTAGGGATTCTATGTATATAAAATCTATACAAAGCATGTATAAAATGACCATATAGAAATAATCAGCGTGTAAAGAGAGTGTTAAGTTGGTTGGGATAAATGGCTCCTTCTCTGGCTGGTGAAATGTAACTAGCGGAGTGCCGCAGGGGTCAGTCCTCAGACATCAACTGTTTATAAATGATCTGCAAGCAGGGACAGCGTGTAACATACTAAAATTTGCGGATGATACTAAAATAGGTGGGAAAGCAGGCAGTGAAGAGAATATAAAGATTTTACAGATGGATATAGAAAGGCTAGGAGAATGGGCCAAAATTTGACAAATGGATTTTAATGTGGATAAGTGGAGGTTGTCCATTTTGGCAGAAAAAGTAGCATTACCTAAATGGAAAGCAGATTCAAAATGCATCCAAGCAGAGGGATCTGGGTATCTATGTTCATGAATCACAGAAAGTCGGTATGTAGCTGCAGCATGCAATAAAAACAGCAAATGGGTTGTTGGCATTTATTGCAAAGGGACTGGAGTGTAAAAGTAATGAAGTGTTGTTGCAGTTGTATAGGGTGTTGGTGAGACCACATCTGGAGCATTGTCTCTAGTTTTGGTCTCCTTATTTGAGGAAGAATGTGATGGTATTGGAGGCAGTTCAGAAGAGGTTCACCAGATTGATTCCGGGGATGAAAGGGTTGACGTATGAGGAGAGATTAAACAGTTTGGGTTTATACTCACTGGAGTTTGGAAGGATGAGAGGGGATCTGATTGAAGTATATAAAATTTTGAAAGGGGTTGATAAAGTAAATGTAGACCAAATGTTTCCTCTTGTGGGCAATCTAGAACAAGAGGTCACAGGTATAGGTTGAGAGGCGGTTGATTTAAAACCGAGATGAGGAGGAACTACCTCTTCCAGAAGATGGCGAATGTGTGGAACTTGCTGCCTCATAGCAGTGAAGTCGGAATCGTTGAATGGTTTCAAGAAGGAGATAGATATATTTCTAATTTTAAAAAAAGATATGGGGAAGAGGTGAATTTGAGACCAGGGAGAGATCAGCCATGATCTGATTGAATGGCAGAGCAGGCTCGAAGGGCTGAATTTGCCTACTTCTGCTCCTAATTCCTATGTTCCTATGATATAGCAGGACATATTTACAAAATGTAGCAGAATACATGTGAATGATACATGTCTAATAGTAATAAGAATTAAAAAAAACAAATGATTATTGCTGGAAAAAGATATTGCCTGGAACTCTACCACCTCACCTACCATGGAATGAGAGCGGGCGTGGGTCTAACAATGGAAATCTCTGTTGACCTTGGGTGGGAATTTCTGGTCTCACCCGAACAAGGCTGCAAAATCCCGCCCATTTTCTCAGAGCTTTTCATCTCCCACTCATCAGGACAATTCACAAGAATACTACTGAGGGAAAGCAACAAATTTATGCTGTATAAGAGACTGTTCATCGGCTGGTAAATGGACTATGGTTAGAGGCATTGCCGTGAAAAATAGCCCAGTTGATAGTGACTGACAGCTAACTGCCAAACATTGTTCGATATTTAAACCAGGCAGCTTGCTTCTGGTCAAGGCATTGCTCTGAGGAATGCCTTGATCGATCAAAGTCAATTTGCCTGGTTTAAATTTTGGACAGTGCTTGGCGGTTAACTGTGCATCAAGTGGTGCATTTTCCATGGCAATGCCTCTACCAACCAATCAGCAGTCTCTTCTCACAGTTTAAATGTGCTGTTTTTCTTCGTGGTATTCTTGCGATCGTCCTGATGCATGTGAGATGTAACACTCCGACAAATGTTTTTTTCAGCACTTATGGAATCCTTACAAAGCTGAAGGTGGCCATTTGGCCCATCGAGCCAGTGCCAATAAAAATTCCAACCAGGCCCTATCCCCGTAAGCCCATATATTTACCCTTCTAATCCCCCTGACATGAAGGGCAATTTAGTATGGCCAACCAACCGAACACGCATATCTTTGGGAGGAAACCGGAGCACCCAGAGGAAACTCAGGCAGACATGGGGAGATGCACAGTCACCCGAGGTCAGAATTGAACTTGGGTCCCTGGCACTGTGAAGGCAGCAGTGCTAACCACTGTGGCATTGTGCCGCCCAAATCCAAGTTCTATTCTACCAAACAACCATAACTACATAGCTACAAAACTGATTACAGAACATGATTCTCAACCTTTCAAAACCAAAAAGGTGTGTTATATAACTTGAAAGCAAAGTGACTGATTTTTTTAAGGCACTATAATATAAAAGAATAAAGAAACTTAAAGCAAAGGGTTGGAGGTTTGAAAACTGACACTGCTGTTCTCACAGGGCAGCTCTTTGAATCACATGTAATGAGTATAAAACTGGTAAGTATTAATTGCTAGGGTGTGCAACAATTCCAGACTTGGGCTTACTTAATCAAGTCTGACTTCACAGCAATAGTAGCTTTGCAGAGGCCGAGGGCCATGTGTTACATTTCACTCATCAACCAAGGATTTTCTATCATATGGTAATAGTATCTTGCATTGATAGCAATTAATCAGAATATAATATCAGATTAATTAATGACTGTACTTCAATTACTTGATCATTGTACATAACTGAAAACAAAATTTTAAACATGAACTTTCCGACACTGGGGAACTAATAATGGAAAGTGAAGACATGGCGGAAGCATTGAACAGGTATTTTGTGTCTGTTTTCATTGTAGAAGACTCCTTCCCAAAGATACTTGAAAATCAAATGGTGAAAGGAAGAGAGGAGATTAACACAAGCACCGTCACCAAGGAGAAGGTACCAGAATGACAAGTTCCCAGGACCTGATGGCCTATGTCCCAGGTGTTTTAAGAAGTGGTTGCACAAGTAGAGGCAACATTGGTTATAATCTTCCAAAATTCTTTAGATTCTGGAAGGGTCCGAGTGGACTGGAAAATAGCAAAGGAAGGAGGAAGACTAACAGCACTAAACTATAGGTCAGGTAGCTGAACATCTATCAGAGGAAAATTACTGGAATCTGTTATAAAGTGGTTACAGAAGATACTTAGAAAATGATAATGGGATCAGGCAGTGGCAAAATGGTTTTGTGAAAGTGAAATCCTGTTTAACCAATTTATTTGAGGTCTTTGAGGAGGTAACTGGCCATGTGGACAAAGGGGAACCTGTGCATGTGGTGCTCTTAGATTTCTAAAAGGCAGTTGATAAGATGTCACATTGGATAGAGGATTGGTTAGCTAATGGTAGAGAATCATGCTATCAGATCAGTCAAGATCTCATTGAATGGCAGAGCAGACTCGATGAGCTGAATGGCATACTTCTGTAGGTTGGCAGACTATACCTATTGGGGTGCCACAGGGATCAGTGTTGAGGCCTTAACGACTTACAATCTCTATCAATGCATTGGCTGGAGAGACCAAATGTTGGCTCGCTAAATTTGCTGATGACAAGAGGATAAGTAGAAAAGTAAGTTGTGAAGAAGAGTTTAAAAAGTCTAAACGGGGTATAGATAGATGAGGAGACAGGGAAAAAATTGACAGAGGGAGGATAATGTGCAAAAATATGAACTTGTCCATTTTGGTAGGAAAAATAGAAAGACAATATATTTAAATGGCAAGAGATTGCAGAACTCGGTGATCCAGAGGGCTCTGGATGTCCTCGTACATGAAAGGTTAGTAGGCAGGTACAACAAGTGATTACGAAGGCAAATGGAATGTTGTTTATTGCAAGTGAAATGGAATATGAAAAGAGGGAATTTTTACTGTAGCTGTGAGGCCACATTTGGAGTACTGTGTACAGTTCTGGTCTCATTTAAAATAAAAATGCATTAGAAGCCATATGGAGAAGGTCAATGTGGCTCATTCCTGGGGTGAAGTGCTTATCTTATGACAAAAAGTTGGGCCTATACCCATTGAGGTTCAGAGGAATGAGAGGTGAGTCTTAGCGAAACACCAGATTCAGAGGGAATTTGACAGGGTGGATGCCAGGAGAATGCTTTCTCTTGTGGGGGAGACTGGAACGAGGGGATATGATTTAAAAATAAGAGGTCTCTCTTTTAAGGGGGAGGAGAGTTTTTTTCTCTTCGGAGAGGCGCAGAATTTCTTTTTCTCTGAGGGTCATTAATCTGTGGAAATCTCTTCCCGAGAATGCATTGGAGACGGGGGCACTGAATCTGTTGAAGGCTGAGTTGGGTAGATTTTGGATAGACAAGTGAGTCAAGGATTATGGGCTGAGTCAGGAATGTTGTGTTGAGACCACAATCGAATCAACCATCAAAACTGAGTGATGGAACAGAGTAAGAAGTTTAACAACACCAGGTTAAAGTCCAACAGGTTTATTTGGTAGCAAAAGCCACACAAGCTTTCGGAGCTGCAAGCCCCTTCTTCAGGTGAGTGGGAATTCTGTTCACAAACAGAGCATATAAAGACACAAACTCAATTTACATGAATAATGGTTGGAATGCGAATACTTACAACTAATCAAGTCTTTAAGAAACAAAACAACATGACTGGAGAGAGCATCAAGACAGGCTAAAAAGATGTGTATTGTCTCCAGACAAGACAGCCAGTGAAACTCTGTGGGGGTTACAAATAGTGGGACATGAACCCAAAATCCCGGTTGAGGCCGTCCTCGTGTGTGCGGAACTTGGCTATCAGTTTCTGCTCAGCGACTCTGCGCCGTCGTGTGTCGCGAAGGCCGCCCTGGAGAACGCTTACCCGAATATCAGAGGCCGAATGCCCGTGACCGCTGAAGTGCTCCCCAACAGGAAGAGAACAGTCTTGCCTGGTGATTGTCGAACGGTGTTCATTCATCCGTTGTCGCAGCGTCTGCATAGTTTCCCCAATGTACCATGCCTCGGGACATCCTTTCTTGCAAGTCCTCCCAGTCTACCTGATACGCTGCAAGAAAGGATGTCCCGAGGCATGGTACATTGGGGAAACTATGCAGACGCTGCGACAACGGATGAATGAACACCGCTCGACAATCACCAGGCAAGACTGTTCTCTTCCTGTTGGGGAGCACTTCAGCGGTCACGGGCATTCGGCATCTGATATTCGGGTAAGCGTTCTCCAAGGCGGCCTTCACGACACACGACGGCGCAGAGTCGCTGAGCAGAAACTGATAGCCAAGTTCCGCACACACGAGGACGGCCTCAACTGGGATATTGGATTCATGTCCCACTATTTGTAACCCCCACAGAGTTTCACTGGCTGTCTTGTCTGGAGACAATACACATCTTTTTAGCCTGTCTTGATGCTCTCTCCAGTCATGTTGTTTTGTTTCTTAAAGACTTGATTAGTTGTAAGTATTCGCATTCCAACCATTATTCATGTAAATTGAGTTTGTGTCTTTGTATGCTCTGTTTGTGAACAGAATTCCCACTCACCTGAAGAAGGGGCTTGCAGCTCCGAAAGCTTGTGTGGCTTTTGCTACCAAATAAACCTGTTGGACTTTAACCTGATGTTGTTAAACTTCTTACTGTGTTTACCCCAGTCCAACGCCGGCATCTCCACATCATGATGGAACAGACCCAAAGGACTGAATATCATGCTCGCATCATATGCTCCTTTTGTATATAATTATTAAAGTTTGCATGTAAATATGAAAACCTGTGTTTTACGTTACTTTTAAACATGTTATTTTCTGTACTCACCAGTCCATTGCTTTATCTGAACTGCTGCAGCTCATGGACCAGGAAGAGTAAATACTATTGAAGGTTTGCACTTGCATTCAGCATTACTGATCTACAGCAACATCAACCTAAGGTGCCCTAAAGGCCATCCTGTCATCATTGGTTTTAATGTGAGATGAATCAAATGAATGTTAATTTTCTGAGGATTTCAGATGACACAAAATAATATTTATATCCCCAGAGGCTGCATTTTCACTGTGACTTCTGCTACATATGATACAGCTTTGAAATAAAATCGATCTAATTTGCGAGATAAGTAAAATCCCTGAATGTATCGATATGCTCCTCCCAAATAGGGAAAGTGAGGTGCTTCTCAACAGGCATAAAACATAACGTGGAACAAATGCTGGCCACTGAGGTTTCAACCAAGTTTTTCAAGTAATTCCACAGTGATGGAAGCCACTCTCCCCTCTACACCCATTTTACTGGATCTCTCTCCACACTATTCTCCCTGCATCCTCCTTGCATAATCAGCCCTTCTATCTGTCTGGTGTGCACACAGTAATCATCCCCGCTCCGAGGTATAAACATTTTGTAATCAATTCCTCATTCCAATTTCTAGACACATTAATCAGCCTCTCTTTCCCACCTTCCCTCCACCCCACACTCGAGAGACTCCTTGTTCTAGTCTCCCCCACAAGAAAAACATTCTCCCGGTATCCACCCTGCCAAGTCCCCTCAGAATCTTGTGTGTTTCAATAAGACTCTGCCAGCATGGAGGCATGGCATCTCTGACTGCCCAAGCTGATATACTGCTGCGGGTGGACATTTTCAAACGGTCTTGAGAAGAATAAAAGGATCCTGAAATTGAGAGTTTGGCAGGGCAACTGCAAGGCCTCTGTGTCAGGTGCAGTCTTGGATTTGGGGGAGTTTGCAACCCTAATGAAAGATAAAGCTCAAGCATTTCCAGCCAACTTTAGCTGCTGATTGCACAATATTCAGCACCATTTGCTGAAACAGTCTGTGTGCAAATGCAGCAAGACCTGGCTTGGGCTGATAAGTGGCAAGTAACATTCACGTCACACAGGTGCTGAACAATTACCATTTTCAACAAGACTGAATCTAATCATTTCTCCTTAACGTTCAATGGTATTACCGTCACTGAATCCCTCATTACTAACATGCTGGGAGTTAACATTGACTTCTGGGCCAGCCATATTAATGCTGCAGCTGCAATAGCAGGTCAGAGGCTATGAATTCTATGGAGAGTAACTTGCCATTTGACTCCTGAAAATCTGCCCATCCTTTACAAGGAGTGTGATTAGAATACTTTCCACTTGCCTGGACGTGTGGGTCTTCAACAACACTCAATAAGCTTGACACCATCCAGGACAAAGCAGCCCACTTGATGGGTACCCTATCCAACATCTTAAACATTCACTCCCTCCACCACCGGCACACAGGTGTGTAATATATAAAAGATGCACTGCAGCTACTCACCAAGGCTCCTTCGACAGCACCTTCCAAACCTGTGACCTCTACCACCGAGTGGGTCAAGGGCAGTAGATGCACCACCACCTGCAAGTTCACCTCCAAGCTCCACACTATCCTGACTGTTGCAGGATCAAAATCTTGGAACACCCTTCCTAAATAGCACTGTGGGTGTACTGACACCTAATGCCATAGTTCAAGAAGCCAGTTGACCACCACTTTCTTGAGGACTTGATGTAAGTGATATGCCCAAGAAATCTCAACCCTTGTACAAATCCTTGAAATAGTACTCAAATCAAATGGTTAATCCGTTGATAGAAATGACTTTTTTTGGGGAGTGTAAATCAAATGGTTGTAGAAGAAAATCTTAGCTAAGAAATTTGGTTTAATAAATAACTATTAACTGTACTTATAATATCCTTAACACAACTGACTACTTAAGATAGAATGCAGTTACAGGATGAATGTAGGATCCATTCATTCCTTTGAATAGATGGAGACAGCACTGACACGAGGAATTTTTTTTATTGAATAGAACTTAAATTATTACAGAAAGAAAAAAAAAACGAGAGAGCGAGAGATACTGGCTTTTTCTGCCAGTCCTGTACAGATAAAAGCAGAACTCCAAAAAGACTGAACAGGTCTCGAAAGCAGACTGCCTGGAACGCACAGTTCCACAATATATCTCGCGGCCTCACAGATGTTGTTTATGAAAATCTTTGTTTGGTTTATAAAAAGGCCTGTTTTTGCTTGCATTGTACTTTCAAAGAATGCAGTCAATTTTTCTAGCTAACCCAGCATGCTTTCTGAATCTTAAAATCCGGCCAAGTTTGCTTTAAAATGTAGTCAAGTTAATTAATCCCTCCAGTCTAGCATTTAAATGTAATTGCATAGGCCGAAAAATCTTAAAATCAAGTATTTGCATTGATGAAGCAAACCATACACAAGCACAACACTAATATTGTGTTTGATTTTTTTTGGTCATAAAATTATTTTTATTTTAAACAATGAAATTTGTGACTTCGTACTTTCGGTCAAAACCTGGATTTTTGGATTTCCAGAAAAAAGTCAATAGTTTCTACCGAGTGCATAAATGAATGTGGGATTTGAGGTGGTCGTGTAAACTGGTGTCTTCCCTTGTGAACACTTGAAGGAATTAATCATTCAGAATATTTATGTCGCCTTGAACTTCAATTCAAGTTCAATTCCATTTGCTTATCTTCTAAACTGTTCATAGAATATTCATAGAAACCCTACAGTACAGAAAGAGGCCATTCAGCCCATCGAGTCTGCACCGACCACAATCCCACCCAGGCCCTACCTCCATATCCCTACATATTTTACCCACAAGGTGAGAGGGGCGAAGTATAACTCAGATATTAGAGGGATGTTTTTTACACAGAGGGTGGTGGGGGCCTGGAATGCGCTGCCAAGTAGGGTGGTGGAGGCAGGCACGCTGACATCGTTTAAAACTTACCTGGATAGTCACATGAGCAGCCTGGGGATGGAAGGATACAAACGATTGGTCTAGTTGGACCAAGGAGCGGCACAGGCTTGGAGGGTCGAAGGGCCTGTTTCCTGTGCTGTACTGTTCTTTGTTCTTTGTTCTCTTTGTTCACTAATCCCTCTAACCTACGCATCTCAGGACACTAAGGGGCAATTTAGCATGGCCAATCAACCTAACCCGCACATCTTTGAAATGTGGGAGTAAACCAGAGCACCCGGAGGAAACCCACGCAGACACGAGGAGAATGTGCAAACTCCACACAGACAGTGACCCAAGCCGGGAATCGAACCCGGGACCCTGGAGCTGTGAAGCAGCAGTGCTAACCACTGTGCTACCGTGCCGCCCTTCTTCTGCGAAATGCTGCCATTTTCTGGAGGAGTTGTTCCTGAGCTAGTGAATGGATGAAGTGTTAGCATTGGACAGTGTTGTGCTGCTGCTGCTTGGCATGAGGTTGCTTGCTGCTAACCCCCGGTGGGTCAGCCTCTGGATGTCGGTCGTGATCCTGCAGGCATTAAAAAAAATAAACTTATTTTAAGAAACTAAGAAAAGTAACGTTAAACTAGTATAGGTAAGCAAACATGAAATTGGGGATTAAGCGCATTGTAGTAAACATTCTGACTTTTTTTCTGGTATTCTTAAGGGTGGCAAAAACAAAATGCCTCCAGAAACTGAGCTGACCGAAGTATACTTAAGAACTTTGCCAATGAGATGAAAGATGTAGCCAGGTTGAAAGTGCTCAAAACCAATTAATTCCCAGAGTACTGAAAAAAAACTTGGGAGGATTTTCAGGAGCCATTAATATTAATTGTGAGGCAGTCACTGGACACTATGGCGGCACAGTGGTTAGCACTGCTGCCTCATAGCTCCAGGGACCTGGGTTCGATTCCCGGGTTAGGTCACTGTCTGTGTGGAGTTTGCATGTTCTCGTCGTGTCTGCATGGGTTTCCTCCGGGTGCTCTGGTTTCTTCCCACAGTTCAAAGATATGCGGGTTAGGTTGATTGGCCATGCTAAATGGCCCCTTAGTGCAGGTTAGAGGGACTAGCAGGGTAAATATGTGGGGTTGCAGGGATAGAGCCTGGGTGAGATTGTTGTCGGTGCAAACTCAATGGGCTGAATGGCCTCCTTCTGCACTGTAGGGTTTCTATGATTCTACTATATGGTATGAGTGGACTGGGAACAGGAAAAGGAGGAACAAAACTGACTCAGGCAATCCGACACCATTTAGGGTAACTTGGCATCAGTGTAAAGTCATGGGATTAATGGCAGCTTCTTCCCTGCCTCCATCAAACCTTTGAATGGACCTACCATATATTAAGCTGATCTTTCTCTACACCTTAGCTTTGACTGTAACACTATATTCTGTACCCTCTCCTTGCCTTCTCCCCTACATACTCAGTGAACAATATGCTTTGTCTGTATAGCACGCAGGAAACAATGCTTCTCACTGTGTCCCAATACATGTGACAATAATAAATCAAATGACTATCAGAAAACAACTTGAGGGTTATCTATATAATAACTGTTTGTCAACACAGAAGGGAATGTTTTATGTACTACTTTTGAGTAAGTCTCTAATTTCTCTGACACAGGATACCAAAACTTCCAAAGGCATCTGCCAAAGTTCCACATGAAAAGTTATTCGTTAAACTAGTCTGTTGGGAATCAAGGAAGGCATAAAAAGTTGTGTAACATTTGAAAAAATGGTTATGGGCATATTCCCAGGGCCTGCTCGCCATGGGCAGCAATCCCATTAAGGATGCTAACTCTTGTGAGAGGGACATGATGGGATTTGCAGCGGTGAGATTGCGGTTTGTGATCTTCCCCATCAGTAATCAGACTTGTGCCCCTCTAAATGACTGAATTTAAATATCATTAAATATCTTTTTAAATATCATTAACATCTTAACGCCATTGCTTCTGGGAGCATTGGATGCTCCTTTGCCAGCATGATTTCACATTGGCGGGAATTACTACTGGTTTTCAAAAACAAAAACCAGTTGTGATGACCACACCGGGAGTGTGGCGTTGAGTATAGTCCCTGGGTGGTGAGGAACATGGCAGGGGCAGTGTCAGGCATGTTGGCAGTGCCAGTGTAGGCCCTCTGTAGCCCTATTGGGGGGTTCCCTTATGTGTACGGGGGTTGCTTCTGTCAGTGCGAGGGTTGAGGTGTGTCACGTGCATGGGGAGGTCCAGATGTTCTTGGCGAGAGATAGTCCTGAGTCTGTGGGTGGGTGGGGGAGCTTTACTTTGAGATCACCCTGGTCTCTGAATTCCAGGTTTGCCGGTGAGTTTGGGCCTCACACTCCCAGCTGAGATCATCGCCAGCACTTTGAAATTGGACAGACTGCTGTTTGATCAGGATAGAAAAGGCAACTGTGAAACTAGCAAGTTTCGCAAAGCTTTTCCCGCCTGCTCCAGCAATTTTTGGAGGGAAAATTCTGCCCTACATGTTTCTGTTTTCCTAAATCAATATAAGTTGGCAAGTTACCCATTTTAGAAATATGAAATATTCAGTGTGATTGGAAAAATGAATGAAAGAATGAGTGAAAAGTTGCCATTCATTATGCTTCGTACTTGTTGATTTATGGATAGCGTTTGCAAATTCTGGTATTAGTGCGGTGACTTATTCAATTTAATGTTTTTAGATTAAAAGTACAGTGTAACTGAATGGAACAGCACCATGCATGATCAACTGTAATTGTATTGTCATTTATGATAGATCGCTGTAATACTAAACAAATAGATTATTAGATTTATCTAGAAGATACGAGTGAAACATAAATGCTGCTCCAAAATAAAGGGAATGCAGTGAAAAATGCTTGCTACAGTTTTTAGTACATGTTTGAATAAATGATAAGAAGTTTAAAATAAACAATATACATCAGACTGTCTGTCTAGACTGGAACTTACATAATGAACATGTATGCACAGGTAGACGCATTTCTGGCTTTAGGCCAGGAATACAACTTTTTTTGAGGTTACAATTGGATGTAAGATGGTTAGCCCTGAAACAAGAACACAGGATGCTGGAAAAACTCAGCAGAGAAACAGAGTTAATGTTTTGAGTCCTTAGACTCTTCGTCAAAACTGAAGGGAGGGAGAATGTGACAGAACAAAAGACAGGTGGCCTGGTTGGGAAGGGGGCGGGGGGTTGCATTGAAGCAATAAATGTGTGGGATATTTAAAAAAGATGGAGGAAAAAATCTCAAAACCTGAAGTTGTTGAATTTAAATGTTGAGTCCTGAGGGCTGCAGGACTATGAAAGGGGCCCCCTTATCTTCATTTTACACCCAACTAGCCTCTGCATTCAAAGGATTATCCTCTGCTAGCTCCAGCATGATGCTTCCATGAAACACATTCTCCCCCCCCCCACCTCAGTATTCTGAACGGATTTCTCCCTCGGTGACACACTGATCCACTTGTCCATCATGCTCACCTTCCCATACAATCACAGAAGGGGCAAAACCTGCTTCATTATCGCCTCCCTCCTCTCCGTTCAAGGCCCCAAACGCTCCTTTCAGGTTAAACAGCATTTTACTTGTCCTTACTTCAATTTGGTCTATTGTATTTGCCGCTCCAAATGCGGTCCCCTCTACATTGGGGAGACTAAACGCAGGCTGAATGACTGCTTTGTGGAACATCGCTGCTCAGTCTGCAAGTGTGACCCCAACCTTCCAGTTGCTTGCCATTTTAACTCCGTATCTGATGTCCACATGTCCATCCTTGGCCTGCTGCAGTGCTCCAGTGAAGCCCGGTGCAAGCTAGAGGAGGAGCAGCATCTCATCTTCCAGTTGAGCATGTTGCAGCCCTCGGGACTCAACCTTGAGTTCGGCAACTTCAGATTGTGACCTTTCTCCTCCATCTTAAGCCCCCTCTTTTTAATATCCCATATGTGTATTGCTCAGAGCAACCCCGCCCCCTGCAAAACTCTCCCACCAGGCTATCCATCTTTTGTTCTGAGACTTTGTTGTGACAGTTCTAACACATTCTCTCTTGATAAAAAGTCTTAAGGACTCGATGTTCACTCTGTTTCTCTCCGAATAGATGCTGGCAGATCGGCTAAGTTTTTCCAGCATCCTCTCTTGTTTCAGATTTCAGCATCTACCGTATTTTGAGTTGCTTTGGGATGTTTCATTATGTTAAAGATGCTATATAAACGCAAGTGGTTGTATACTGCTGAATCCTTGTTCATTGACCAGGGGTGGCAATGTGGATGTTTCAATCAGTGTGAGGAAGTGACGAGGAAGGACAATATTTGGTCCCAAGGCTGGTGGGCTGAATAAATGTGCCTGTTGGTTACATAACAATCAATCAAAGCAATTCATTAAGGGAAGCACATTCTGCGGTAAGGTGCTATATGAAAGCAAATATTATTCTTAGTCCTTGACAATATTTTTGAGAAAAGCATTATTTAGAAATTCTTCAAAAATAAATTATTGAACTGTTTTGATATAAAATTTTCGGTGAATAATTGTAGGCAAGTTGAAAGAATGTGCGGCCAGGTGCTTTAGTGGCCTAAATGTTTGGAGCACTGCAAAGTATCCCTAGTTTGCAAATCTGCCTCGAATGAGTGTGTTACATGTCGATTTTCAAATTGAGTATTTGGCTTCCGGTGTAAATTTACTGAGGTTCTGTATTTGTAAAGAGGTTTTTTTATGGTACTGCAAAAATTTGAGTTTTTACTTCTCCATTTACACTGTTGTATTCTTTAGTTACAGTAATTTAACAGAGTAGGCTGGTTGGATGAAACGATTTAGTTCCATTACAATGAAAACTATTGGAGACTATATAGTCCAGTTAGAGCCTGGTTTATTACTTCCACATTCAGGAGTGTTTTTTAGTGATGGATGTTTTATTTAATGCAGTAATGGAAAAGCAGTGAAAATTATTTGCAAGGATTGCTCTTATTGTAAAAAAAACATTGCACTGTGCATTCATCTTAAAATAGGAAACTGACTCTGTGTAAGGGAAGAGGTGCCACACCAAGACAGAGCTACTTAGTGTTTGTTTAATAAGGGATTTTCACACTGAAAATGGACAAAGATTAAACCCAATGCTCACCTCCAGGCTCCAATGTTGGGTATAACATGAGTTGGATGTAGATGAATGCTCGCTAATCTGCCCCAATCTTACATGCTATGGCATATATTTCATTTGCATTCCACAAATGTCTGAGTGAGCTTGCCAAATTAGAAGCAGTGTTTTGCTGTACTTAGGAGGAACTATATTGGTGATAATCACTCTGTTCGGGTGATACTGACATGGGTTTTGCAGTTTTACTTTAGAGCAACCGGTTTCCTGGAACTCACCAATGAAAGCAGAGTGGCAATCGAGGGGACTGAAGACATGACAGGGAAATATGCTGTCAAGTATCTGTACTAAATTCTGCTTTCGTACCTGTTAATGTCGAAGGCAACCCACAGTATCCTGGTGCTTAAAACTTTCTTTAAATATTTCTGAGGTGTCATCTATACTTTGGAGGTTTGGAAGTCTGATGTGCATTTGGAAGCTGTGAGATGATCGTGGGTGTAGCTAAGCCTCTTTGAACCTGGTGGCTGTGCTTTACCAGAGTCTGCCACTGCCCTCAGCTGTTTTGCCTCTGGATCCTCTAACCAGGATTTTGCTGGCAACACTTGCAGTTATCTCTCCAGCCAGTGGCGCACACAGATTTGGACAGGTAACTGTTGCCGCCTTTGTCAGGGTTGACAGTTTGGGTGATTGATGGAAAAGCTGACATAAGTCAGAATGAGTGGGCGCTTGTGGTTAGGGCACTGGCTGGCTTTGCACAGGTTAATGCCATCATTAGTCGCAAGCATCTGACATTTAAACCAGTTCCAGATCACCCAGGGGAGTTGGGCAACTGCAACACTTCCACTCCATTCATGTGCAGCTGGAGCACAACCACCAAAAGATGTTTATGCAGGTGTGCAAGAGTCCCATGCAGCAGCCATGATGCTTTCGTATTAAAGCAGTCCAAGCTTCCTGATCTCTTCAGACTTGAAAGCAGAGTCACTGGCTGGTGGCTCTGAGAAAGGAGATACCCACTTGAAATGTGACTAATGATACCTCTCTAACCTGAGGAGCAAGGCCTAGGAGTGATAGAAAAGTGCCATGTGACATAAATATGTTTTAGCAAATAAGTCATCGATATGCTGAAGATGTGTTTCAGGTGCTTGGACAGTTCTGCAGGTGCCTTCAGAATGTACCAGCCAGGGTCTCCAGAATGATTTTGCTGTGCAGCATTTTTCACAAGTAGTACAGCATCTGCAGAAAGAACAAGGCACAAAGCACAAAACCTCTTTAATATTCTGAGGGCAAGGGGGAAAGAGGCAGAAGGTGCACCACCATGACCTCGACTGGAAATTGGCTGAGTGGGAGAAGGCAGAAAATAGTGACAATGTTCAGGTACTCCAATTGGCAGCACATGACTAGTGGTGTCTCACAAGGGGCCTCATCTATTCACTGTATTTATCTACAACTTGGGTGATGGGATAGAAGCCACATATTCAAATTTGTCAATGACATAAAGATGGGAGGCATTATACTTGGAAGTATAAAATTGCAAAGGTATTCTGATAGATTAAGAGAACCTAAAAAGGATAGAACAGAATACTTTCTGAAAGGTGAAAAACAAGAAAACACTGGTCCAAAATGACTCGGGGACCAGGTCCATAGATTAAAATGTCCCATATAGGTTCAGAATTAATCAGAGGTTAGTAGTATGCTGAGCCTTATGTCTAGAGGACAAGAATGCAATCAGGTAGAATCATACTTCAGCTATACAAAGCCTTAGTCAGACCAAACCTGGAGTCTGGCACCACACCTGAGGAAGAAGATATTGACCTTAGAGTCAGCATAGATATAGCAGAATGATGCCTGGACTCCAGTGATTAAATTGTGAGGAATGACTGTACAAATTTGGGTTGCATCTCCTGGACTTTAGAAGATTCAGGGATGATTTGATTGACGTTTTCAAAATATTAAAGGAACAGAGGAACAGTTAGATTGGGGAGAAATTATTTCTGCTAGTTGCAGAATCTAGGTCTGGGTACATAGTCAAAAAATTATTAGAGCTAGACCTTTCAGGAATGAAAATGGGCAACACTTCTTCACATAAAGGTCTGGAAGTTTAGAACTCTTCAAAAGATGAATTGTTAATTTTAAAATGGAGATTGAAGATTTTTGTAAACCAAATTATCAAAGGATTGGAGCAAAGTTTGATATATAGGTAATAGATCAACTATGAACTCGGTGAATGGCAGAGCAGACTCATGGGGCTGAATGGCCTACTCATGTCCTGCCCTGCAAAGAACCAAGCTTCAATTTCATGTCTTCGTGGTAGAATCTAATACTAGGGGCTACTATTTACAAGTTAGGGGTTGAATTCTCCTCAGAAATGAGGAGAATATTTTTCTCCTGAGGGTTTTGAGTCTTTGGAGCTCTCTTCCTCAAAAGGCAGTGGAAGCAGAGTGTTTGGATATTTTTAAGGTAGAGGTAGATAGATTCTTGATAAGCGAAGGGGTGAAAGGTTATTGGAGTAGATGGGATTGCAGAGTTGAGGTTACAATCAGATCAGCCATTGAGTGGCAGCGGAACAGATTGACGAGCCAAATGGCCTACTACTCATTCATACGCTTGTATGTCTTTCCCGCCCACCAAATTGGTTGGTGTTAATTTATGTCTGCCCATTCATCATCATCTAACTGAAAAGGTCATTTGGCAGTCAGCATTCAAGAATGGTGTCTGTTTGAACTGCATCACTTCCCTACCTTGTCCAGAGGCATACTAATTTAACCTTGTGTAGCACAACTGTATGCAACTCTTGTGCAACAACAAAATGTTATTTTTCCTAGTGCTTCCAATGGGTGTAACCCCTGGGACTTCAGCAGAGGTGGAGGTAGAATGCTCAGATTTCTGCTGAGTATTGAGATGCTCTTGGTAAATGTATCCTGGGAAAGTTTAGAAACTGTTCAACCTAATGATTTCATTCCAACTTGTGTCAGACACTCGGTTCACCAAAGAAAATGACAATCGGCTGACTGGCAAACTTTACAAATCAGGGGAAAGGACTGTTTCAATTCAGCAGCTGGCCTGGACTTAAATTGTAGACATGGATGTGAAGTAACATTGCAAACCACTGCACTATCAGTCCTATACACAAAAGGGTGGAATTTTCCCTTTTTCAGTGTCGGTCCTGGCAAGGAAACTGGGGAGAATTGCGCCAGCTGGATATCCCACCATATATTCAGCCTCTTTACAACACTTTTCCATGTGTTTCACCCTGCACTTGTGGCAGCTTGCCTCTGCTTCGCTCACCCTGGGAAAACATAGTCTCTGTAATCAGTGGGGCGCTCCTCTTAAACGCCTCCCCAGCACTTAGAATCAGTGCAGAAGGAGGCCGTTCAGCCCATCAGGTCTGGACTCACCCTTTGGAAGAGCACCCAGCCCATCCCCCCATTCTATTGTCTAACCCTGCGCTAATCCCCCTAACCTAGACATCTTGGGACACCAAGGGGCAATTGATCATGGCCAATCCACCGAACCTGCACATCTTGGGACTGAGAGGGGAAACCGGAGCACCCGGAGGAAACCCGTGCAACCTTCATACAGACTGTCACCCAAGGCTGGAATCAAACCCGGGTCCCTGGAACTGTGAGGCAGCAGAGCTAACCACTTGTTCCAAGTCCAGTCGGGGGGGGGGGGGGGGGGTTGGCTGCTAGCAAGACAACACGTTTCATGGAGGGAACCCTCGCCAAACTTGTCGATGGTGTCCAGCAGAGGCGTGACATCCTCTATCTAAGTTCTGCCAGATGTCCATCAATCAAGGTCACCAACCCCACCTGAGAGGCTGTGGCTGTGATAGTGAGTGCCAGCTCACTCCAATGGAGGGTGCTACAGTGCAGGTAGAAGATGAATGATCATCTTCGTGTAGCCAGGGTAAGTCTGCTTCCTCATGTCTCCAATTGCACTCCTTAACACACCCATCACACCTCCGTAGTGATCTCTCCCAGCCACCTCAAGGGTTCCCAACACTAGTCATGTCGTCCTCACCCTGCCCCCACCTCCTCCACTCCCCATGGCATCTTGCTTCCCTTGCAGGTCAATCAGTCAACCAGCTTGGACCATCCTTGTGCCCCCTGGAGACCACAGACCCAAGTAGCTCAGAGGGAAACATCTCGGAGATGAGCATCAAGGAGATGTTACAGCTGTCACTCACACCCTCCACCACTGCAGGTACTCGCACCTTGGTGAGATTAACTATTCAGCAGGCTTCTGGGTAACTCGCTTGTGAGCACCTCAACTGATGATCCACAGCAGGCGGAGGAGGAAGAAACATTCCCGGGAAACCAGCACTCAGAGGAATACCGAAGCTCAGCACTCTGCTGAGCCCAGGTCAATGATGTGCCCCGAGGTCCGGTTGTCCCAGTGCTTTTGGAACTTTAAATGTAGAGTTGAGTGCATCAGGGAGGGGTGTCAACATTCCTCCTTGGACTGCAAGGCTGACTGGAGGAATCCCATTGCCATCTGTCCGAGGAGATAATGCCGTCACAATGCAATGAGGCCAACACTGCGAGGGTGGCATCCAGTAGAGACCTTGGCGCACGATGTGCGCTCCATGGCGGGGGATGTCCACTCCATGGCTCAGCTTATGACCTCCATGGCTGAGGGCATGAACTCCATGGTGCAGACACGAGTAGGAATCCATGAGTGGCAGTGCCAGAGGACAGCAGGTTTTCTGAATCTCGCTCCAGCTGCCCCTCCATCCTGTGGAGGAACCCGGGGTGCCCGGGCACCTGAAGGAAAGAAGATAGGCAGGACTACACCCTGGGCCTTAGACCCTGGGGTTACCGGCCCACCTGACACCCCCCTCCCTATGAGTGACACGCCTTGTTGCTTACTGAGGAGGGCAGCACTGCAACACCTATGCAACCTGAAAGTAGGCCCGGACCCTCGAGTTCTAGGCCCCCACGGTACGCCTGCCAAGGTCTTTTTGGTGGGGTCCCATCAGATGTAAGACTGCATGGGCTGAGTGGGGTGACTTTAACAACCACGTGAGGGCTGCAGATCCTCTCACGGGAGAATGAGTGCAGTCAGAACACACCCCACCGCCTCCCCCGGCCACTAGTTATGGAGGCCAGGCTATCAGGGAATAAAGTCTAGGTGGTTGGCAGTTCAAGTTGGAAGGCTCATTTAATCCACAGCCCACAGGAGCTGGGGGAATGAGGGTTCCATCTAAGGATGAAGTTGACGGCAGATTGCAGTCTTCACATGCATCAGGGATGCCTCGCCTCCCACATGGGGAAGCCAATTGCCATTCCGCTCCCTGACCCTTACTTGATGAGTCAACTGTGCCAATTGTGTCAGCATTGCAACATATGAGTGTGTCTCATTGGCACCCAATTGTTAGAGTTTGGAAATCTCACTCCCAAACCTTGAACTCCAAAGTTAATACTCACATCTCCATTGCAGAGGTGACACAAATATGGCCCCAACAAAGAGATTTTTAATACAAGTGCACAATTACAATGGTGATACTGCCACAAGCCCATCAAGGAGGACACAGCAAGTTGTAAAGCACACCTCATGAGGGCTGAAGACCCTCACCTGGAAGGGGGGTGGGGGGGGGAGAGAGGATGAGTGCAGTCAGAATGAACTGTCACACTCAGGCTGCACCTTGAGGCCAGAGGATATGCACTGTCTGGAAGTTCGAGATCAGGTTGTCTGGGATGTCACGCTTTTGCCTGATGAATATTCAGTGAGTGATGGCAGTGGGGGTGGGAGTCCTGGCAGGGGGTGCTTGCTAATAAGATGCTAATATATTTAAAGAGGTTCCTAATGCTCTATGGTAGGATTTTCATTACGCCACAGGCGAGAGAACTGGAACATTGGAGAAGGTGAATTTGCCAGTGAGAATCACAGTTCCCGATTCACGCCATATTTTGCATCCATGTCACCATTCTCGCTGACGGCTAACGCACGCTGAAAGTGGCTCTCAAATTGTTATTTGTCTACAATAGAGATTAACACAAGGTTCCATGTTGACGGTAAATTAAAGAATAAATTGGAAACTTACATTGTTTTTCTCTTCCAGGTCAACAATGTACAATCTAGCAAACTGCATTTCTATTGTTGGAATTGACCAGCAGGAGAACAATCATCTGATTTGCCAAACCTGCCACACATCACATGATGCATTGTGATTGGACCCTTCCTACTTCCCCATGCAGTCTGCAGCCTTGTAATTTCCCAGAGAGGGGGAAGAAAACACACTGGTGTCAATAAGACAATAAATACTCTGGGGAAATTTATTTGCCAATTCACTCAGACACTTAGAACCAGTCCAGGAGATCTCATGGACCAAGTGTTACCTATAAAGACATATAAAATATCCTGGGCAGTAACTGGTCCAGATTCTTCTGGAAAGAGTCGACACTCAGCACATCCACCCATTGATGTAAAACGATGGCTGATTACCCTCTGAGAAATGAATTGCTGAATATCCAGTTTATTCCTCCACTTTGTGATGGTGGGGCATCCTCAATCCCTTCAACTGAAACAATCTATGAATGGGGATTCAATCCATCTGATTTACAAATCTCTATTGGGGCCCCCTTTAAGACTACACAGCTCTAAAGTAAATAAACTGACGTTTGTAAGCCAATCCAAACAGCTGAGGTTCCTTAAGCGATGGATCATTCTTCCAGCTCCCCTCTGGACCTTTTCCAAGGTCTGCTTATTTATTTTCATTTTTCATTTATTTTCACTGAGTAGCTGCAGCCCATAACTGGCATCAGCCCACCACCATCATGCGTCCATGGCTGCAATCAATTTTCTGGCCGAGGAGTCATTACAATAATTTTGACCTTTATCAGGGCATGATTCTGGAGGGATTGGAAGGGCCAAATATTGGCTGTCAGCCTCGCTGCCTTCAATGGAAGGTTTATTTATTTGAAACTTTTGCACAAGCCCGTGCACTTGATTCGAGTTTTAATTTTTAAATATCCATATTTTTAAATACGGCAAACTAATGCTGGATGCCTGGGATAAACAGGTGTCCAGTTCTGTGCGGCAACTGATGGCACGTTAGTTGGTTGATGCACTTCTGTCATTTAAATATGATTACAATATGGCCAGGGACATTGTTCGCCACATGTCGCTGCTGGAGTGTGAGCACTGTAAAAATAGCCAGGAACTTGGCAAAATCTATTTTTAATCCATTTTCCATCTCAAGACATTCCTCAGCCCTATCGATAAATTGGTTGAGGGCAAGTGGAAAAATGGGGCCAATGTGTTCATTAGCAAAGGTGACGAATTAATAATAGTATATGTTGCACATTGTAGATGTGATAGATCTTGATTCAGTGATACCACTGTCATTTGAGTAAAGCAGCATCCACGATTACTTTAATAAAGGAATTAATATAATTTATTGGAGAAGGGGAATGTCAGACTATGCGAAGCAAGTGGAAGTTGGGTAAGACTAGGTAGTTGGTAGAGAAAACGCTCTAAAGTATAATGATAATAGTTCACTCTGGTGACACTAATGACTCTGTGGTTTTGTATGAAATTGTTCTTTTCTTCTTTCCCATATATAATTCTAACTGGGATGCATATCACCTGTAGGACAGAGGTCTGCTTTTAGACTTATGTTTAGGAACATTTAAGCGGTTATTGGATAGGCACATGGAGCACACCAGGATGATAGGGAGTGGGATAGCTTGATCTTGGTTTCAGATAAAGCTTGGCACAACATCGTGGGCTGAAGGGCCTGTTCTGTGCTGTACTGTTCTATGTTCTATGTTCTGCAAATCTTCGGTGAGCCGCTAGAAAGTAAATGACTTCACCCAACAATGATTGCCCTTTATCAAAAAAAATCTTTTCCCCAGAGATGTGGCTAAGTTCAGTCGCTCAGATATATAATGCATAAAGCACTCGACCATTGTGTTTTGACTTTTACTATTTGTGCCGAGATAAATAGGTCGGTGGACCTAAATCTGGGAACAGCAAAGTCTAAAAAATGTCAAGATATAAAGGATTAGGGATACAAAGGATTGGAAATTAATTATGCTAAACAATGTGATATTTAGACCATAGGGCCACTGGGGCATTTTAAAGATGGATGTGAGAGAGAGGACTGTGAACTATATTGAACAAAGCTAAACATGATATGTGAATAGGAAGTAGATACTTTTGACCAATTATGAAGTGGAGAACAATATGCTAACTTCCTTTAAACTTTTATATTGTGAAAGGTTTGCATTTAATTAATGAAAAGCAGCGTCAATATTCCGAATCTGAAGACAACTCATTTTTTAAGAATGTTGACTTATTGGGTCCTTTCTTCTTTTCATTGTCAAGTTTCTGATTTGATTTCCTTTTCTCCAATTACCTATTGTCATCCTACCTAAAAATAACTTTTTAGCATGGAAGCAGTGTACAGAAGGCAATATTTGAAGGGATTTGCAAGCTCATATGATTGGTGCCTATCTCTTAATTGCTGTAGGGTTTCTGAGCTGGCAGTGCCCAATACTGTTAGACTTGTTCTGCATACAAATTTGGGGATTGTTGGTTGTTGAGAGAAAATATGCCTAATTGCTATCTTCCATGCATCGCATCTACAAAATACTAGTTTTTCCTATATGTAACATGCGCCTGATGGGTAGCTTCTCTCCGATCAGGATATAAATGCGTGTTCACTGGTAGGTTGTCTCTTGTCAAGAATCAGAAAACAACTGGAGCAGTGTGAAAATCAGTTTGAGTTGTCAGCCAAAAATTAGAAGAAAAATGGGCCAGAGATGGCACTTCACACCAGGAGTAGATTATTGGTATCACTCACAAAACTACCCATCCAGTCTATGGGCCTAGGTGCACTAGGCAGCAATTTAGAAGCACTTCTTCTGAAGCTTGTATACAACTGCACATCTATTGGAACAAAATTTCAGGTAATCTTGAACATAGGGATGGCTTTGCCAGTGGATGTCAAGGTGACCACTGTCCTTGATTGCTGGGCATCTGGATTGCTGCAGAGGATAACAGTAGGGTCAGTCTGTTTTCTGTTCAAAGTCACATTATTCAATAGGGCCAAAAACTTTGGCCATATGACTGAACAAGAAAATTCTGCAGCGTTGCTGGCTTTTGCAAAGTCCACATTGTCACTGCCATTTGGGCTTCTGCATGCAACTCTTTGCCATATATAACTTGCTAAAACTTTATTTAATCTTGGTGATGCTCCGGTTTGTGACCTTCAGCACATAATTATGCAAAGCAAAGCCAACTCTAATTTGCTGCTGCACGAAAAACAGCAACGATTAAGAGGCATCTTGATAGATACATGAATAGGCAGGGAATAGAGTATACGGACTGTGTAGTGACAAAAGGTCTTTATTTTTCGAAAGGTGTCATATGTTGGCACAGGCTGGATGGACCAAAGGGTCTGTTCCTGTGTTGCATTGTTCTTTGTAGATGTCATTTATTGGTCATGAAGTGCTTTGGAATGTCTTGAGGATGTGAAAGAATCATAGAAACCCTACAGTGCAGAAAGAGGCCATCTGGCCCATTGAGTCTGCACCAACCACAATCCCATCCAGGCCCTACCCCCATATCCCTACACATTTACCCGCTAACCCCTCTAACCTTCGCATCTCAGGACACTAAGGGGCAATTTTTTAGCATAGCCAATCAACCTAACCTGCAGATCTTTGGACTGTGGGAGGAAACTGGAGCACCCGGTAGACACGTAGACACGAGGAGAATGTGCAAACTCCACACAGACAGTGACCCAAGCCGGGAATCGAACCCAGGTCCCTGGAGCTGTAAAGCAGCAGTGCTAACCACTGTGCTACTGTGCCGCCCTGCAGAGGCTTTTTAAATGCAAATTTGTACTTATCCCAGTCTACTTTATGATAATGAAATTCCATGTTTTTGGAATTGCTGTTGGTGTACAAATGTAAAAAATTGCCCACAGATCCCACCAATGGTCTGAATTCTCCTATCTCACTTGTCGTTGGAATTCTCTGGTCTGTGAATGGAGAATTGTCCGAGTACCAAATTCTTCGTTCCCGTTGGCTACTGTGGTGGGACGAAAGATATTGGAGATAATTCCTTTCCCACAGTTAAAGTCAAGTTTATTCATTAGTAACGAGTAAGGCTTACATTAACACTGCAATGAAGTTGCTGTGAAATTCCCCTAGTCACCACAGTCCGGCACCTGTTCAGGTCAATGCACCTAACCAACATGTCTTTCAGAACGTGGGAGGAAACCAGAGCACCCAGAGGAAACCCACGCAGACACGGAGAATGTGCAAACTCCACACAGACAGTGACCCAAGCCGGGAATCGAACCCGGGTCCCTGGCGCTGTGAAGCAGCAGTGCTAACTACTGTGCTATTGTGCCACTCCATGGTCATGCCGTTCTATGGTCCAGAGATAGACTTCCAATGTGGAAACGCAGCCTTTCTTATTTCTTAACTGCGACAAACTCTGAATATCACTGTCAGAAACAAAATTATTTCATGGACTGTAATCCATCTTCTTTCTAGCAGACTCCCATTGTAACTCCGGGAATTTTCTGTGATTTGAATATTTGGTCCCAATCTTGCACAAGGGTCTTGTAAAGGTCTTTACCTATCCCTTAAGCTACTGGAATTGGGAATGGGGATTAGAACATAAGAACAAAGAACAAAGAACAGTACAGCACAGGAAACCGGCCCTTCGGCCCTCCAAGCCTGTGCCGCTCCTTGGTCCAACTAGACCAATCGTTTGTATCCCTCCATTCCCAGGCTGCTCATGTGACTATCCAGGTAAGTCTTAAATGATGTCAGCGTGCCTGCCTCCACCACCCTACTTGGCAGCGCATTCCAGGCCCCCACCACCCTCTGTGTAAAATTCATCCCTCTAATATCTGAGTTATACTTCGCCCCTCTCACCTTGAGCCCGTGACCCCTCGTGAACGTCACTTCTGATCTGGGAAAAAGCTTCCCGCCGTTCACCCTATCTATCCCCTTCATAATCTTGTACACCTCTATTAGATCTCCCCTCATTCTCCGTCTTTCCAGGGAGAACAACCCCAGTTTACCCAATCTCTCCTCATAGCTAAGACCCTCCATACCAGGCAACATCCTGGTAAACCTTCTCTGCACTCTCTCCAATGCCTCCACGTCCTTCTGGTAGTGCGGCGACCAGAACTGGACGCAGTACTCCAAATGTGGCCTAACCAGCGTTCTATACAGCTGCATCATCAGACTCCAGCTTTTATACTCTATACCCCGTCCTATAAAGGCAAGCATGCCATATGCCTTCTTCACCACCTTCTCCACCTGTGTTGCCACCTTCAAGGATTTGTGGACTTGCACACATAGGTCCCTCTGTGTTTCTATACTCCTGAGACTTGTGGACCTGGAATCAACATTGCTTGTGGTAACCATTATCCTGTGAATATTTCCAAACCATAGTTGAACTTAACTGTTTTTTTTAGAAAAAAACACGTTAGAGTCTGTTGCTAGGACTTTCTTGTGAACAACTGAAAGGGGCACACATGTTTCTAACATTGATTTCTGGTCTATGCTGAGTCAACTATTCACAGCTTTGTAAAATAGAAAGAGCACTGCACTAAACCTCTGCTTCCAGTGTAAGAGGGGGAAACACTAGCTCGGGTACATGCTATCTGTCAGCTACTGCTGGAAGTGTACGTGTGTTCACAATGGGTAGGCAGTACTATTCCCATGGTAAAACAGCCTGCGTAAAGAATGAACACTTATTGAACATATTGACAATTACGTTCTCCTATTACTTCAGCAAGATCTTGGTCTCACTTGAAGGAGTAAAGACAATAGTGCTGAGGCAAAAACAATTAAAAAGACAAAAATCATCTTTCATCATTAATACCACATTGTATGTGAGAAGGAAATGAAAATTGTAATTGGTTTTGAAGTTCACCTGACATCAAACTACTTGAGGTTGGCATCTGTTTTGAAATCCTTGATTGGATTACAGCATTGTAATTCATCTGATTATCTTGGGTGGCACGGTGACACGGTGGTTAGAACTGCTGCCTCACAGTGCCAGGGACCTGGGTTCAATTCTGGCCTCAGGTGACTGTGCAAGCTCCACACAGACATTCACCCCGTGTGCGTGGGTTTCCTCTGGGTGCCCCAGTTCCCTCCCACAGATGTGCGGGTTAGGTTGATTAGCCATGGTAAGTAGCCCCTTAATGTCAAGGGGACTAGCAGGTTAAATACATGAGGTTACGGGGATAGGGCCTGGGTGGGATTGTTGTCGGTGCAGGCTCAATGGGCCGAATGGCCTCCTCCTCTACTGTAGGGATTCTATGATCTTCTAAAAATTGTGTAGCTGTGAACTTTGAAGTGAGGGGCAGGATAGTACTATATATAATAAACTATATCTCCAAGTCAGAGGATCATAGTTGTTAATTAATCAGAAGTAAAGAGTATAAGTAAATTAGGTGGAAAATTCAAATGTGCAGTTTTATGCCCAACTTTGTCCCTGAATCAACTCATTTGCTGCTAAAACTCTCATCTATGCTTTTGATACCTTTTTGGATATTTGTTCCTGTGCACTCCTGGTTGTCATCCCACATTCTATCTTCCTTGAACTTTAGGCCATTCAAAACTCTACTGTCCATATCCAAGTTCCATTCACCCTTCATCCCTGGGCTTGCTGACTTTATGTTGGTTCCTGGTTGTCTTGCTTTTGAAATTCTCATGCTTGTTTTAAAACTCCTACATGGCATTACCCTCCCTTAACTCTGTAATCGCTACTAGCCCCATAACCTGTTGAGCTGTTTGCACTCCCCTCAATTCTGGCCTCTTAAGTATCTCAGATTTTAATCACACCATCATTAGTGGGCATACCTTCATCTGCCTAGGCCCTAACCCCCCCCCCCCCCCCCCCCCCCCCCCCCCCCCCCCCCCCACACACACCTCTCCACCTATCTTTTCTCCTTTTAAGATCCTCCTTAAAACCCATCTCTTTGACTGACCAAGCCTCTCGTCAGCTTCCCTATGAGCTCCTTATGTGGCTAGGTGTCAGATTTTGCTTTGCAAGGCACCCCTGAAGCATCTTTTGGATGTTCTGCTGCTTGAGAGGTGCGATATAAAATATAAGTTGCTCTTGATCCACTGGGACCTGAACTCCAGTTTGGGGAACTCAATTCTGTCACTCAGCTTTATTCTTTCTCACAATTTTCTTCCCTTAGCTCTGTTCATGTTACTTGAGACTCCTTGATCAAATAAACTAGCAAGTATAGCTCCATGGAATGAGCCATGCAGAGGCACGATATTTGTTTTTCTCAGGATATAAGGCTGTATTGTGTACCCAGGCATCATTTCATCTCTCCTGCTAGAAGGATTCAAAGTGATATTTTCAGGGTGATGGAATAACTTCTGACATCATCATATTATAGCTGAAAAGACCATTCTGTTGGGACTAGGCAGTAGTTCTTACTTAACTTGGCCAACTGAAGGTTGGAGGTTGTCATCTGTTCTGAAAAAGCATTTTAATTTGTGTGGTCTTTAGCAAATGTGCTAAAGTGTTACATTTCCATTTATTTCCATGGGCATTTTCCCTTGAGGGTGTGAATTTGCAGAGGTGTATTTTGAGGATGATGAAAAATGTGCCATCAGGACCATAAGTCTTGGAGCTCCCACTCCAGAGACTTGAGTACATAATCATTGCTACGTTGCAACAGCGACTATATTTCAAATGTGTGTAATTGACTGTGGAGTGGTTTGGGATGTGCTGAGGTTATTAAAGTCACTCTCTAAATGCAAATTCTTTCTGGTGTTACTTGGATAACACAATACTAAGTCGAGGATTCTACATTTTTTTGCGAGATAACGCGTTTCAAATTGCCAAGTGAAGTTGCTGCAGCAAAAGAATTGGCAAACTGCTGGGAAATTATTCACTTAACAGACAATTATCATAAAATTATTCTTTTTTTTGATTAGACTTTTAGAGTTTTTAGACTTCGAGGAGTAGTTTTAAAAAATACTCGACCATTTGGAACTGAGGGAAAGCATTTTGGATGTGTTTAATTTGGATAGGTGTTATGTTTAAATGAAAACTATTCATCACTCAATTATCCATATTTAATTCCTGATGTGCAGCCTTCATTAGTGTCCTTCATGCCAACTGTATGTCTCGCATTTTCTGCTTCTTATGTCTTAGAAAAAATGGGTACCATTTCATTTCTAAATGTATTTTAAACGAATCTGTGTGTGTGTATATATATAAAACAAACATATATATATCTGTATAAGCTGCCCTGTCCAATGTAAAGTAGACTGGTTTCAGTTAGATTAGAAACCAGTGCTAATCATTGGCGCATAATCAGTAAAATGCTCCAGTTGTGCGGTCTAGCTTGAACAATGTCAGTTTTGAGTTTTCCAAAGCACTATCTGCTGCAATATTTTTGAAGAGAAAGGGAGGAAGTAATAGCTTCCTCTTTCTTTTTCCCCTTGCATCTTTCAGCGTGCCTGCTGCACGCCTGATGTGTGAGTGACAGCTACCTTGCCTCTGTCATTTGACAGCAGCTCCTAGCTCAGCCCAGCAGCAGCATGACGTACCTTTGGGCTCGGTGCTCTGTACATGGTAATGGCTGGGTCTCTGCGAGGCTGCCCAGGGCTGCGGAGCTCTCTGCGCTGCTGAGCCTGGGGAGGGGAGGGCAGCTGCCCTGTTAACTGTTGAAGGAATGAAGCAGCCGGGAGAAGTGGCGGACGCTGTGGGCAGGCAGGAGTAGCCTGGCCATCCGGACACAGTCATCTGAAGGTGGAATGCAGAAGGGCAGCTCAAGCGGCTGAGTCGGAGCTCTTGATTTGCCGCTTTGCAGGTCAGTTACAATCCACTTAGCACATTGCACATTTCAGCAATCTGCTGCCTAACCCGCGCACTGAGAGGGGGGCTGACAACCAGCCCACCCCGGGAGGCAAGTTCAGCCCCGACAAGGAGGGAAGGATTCCCTCACTACAGAGACACACAGCGATCCCAATGGGATCCTTTGGCTGGAAGGAGATATATATAGACATCAGGGAAATGTACCGACACGCCGTGTGCACTCCCCCAGCCGACTTTGTGCAGTTTCATGCCGGATACTTGTACTGAGGTATGCCCTCCGCGCTGTCCTCTTCTGCTGGGGGAGAATCTGCAGCAAAAGGCTGGGATGTGGAGGCTCCTTTCCGGGCTGGCTTTGGCTGCAGGGAAGGGGTCTCGCTACTTCCGAGCCCCCTCAGTTCGGAGAGGATGTGGATGTTGCGGTACGCTCTGGCGGACGGATTTGCATCGGTTTAAAAATACAAATCATTTTAACGTAGAAGGGGAAGAGGGCGCCTGCTGCCCCATCCTGGCATCAAGATGCTGTAGGGAGGAGGCATTGTGTGGGTGCTTTGATTCGGTGAGCATTCAATCCTGGAGGTGGCTGACATTCACTTCAGGGCACATTCCCAATGTGGTCCCTTGAGGAAAAAAAATGTGAAGACTGGGCTGCAATTTGCCACTTAATTGCACTGTAATAACGTTTGACTTCTGCTGTCGACCATTCACTCTCTCTACAGCTGTCAGTATATCCTTTCAATGTGGAGTGTGTGCACTTTGTTAACCTAAACTCAAAGCGAAATACTAGGGATGCTGGAAACCTGAAATAAAAACAGAAAATGCTGGAAAAACCTCAGCAAGTTCGGCAGCATCTGTGGGGAAAGAGCAAAACAAGGGTGTCGTGTCCAATATGATCCATCTTCGGAACTCCACTTTGCTAACCTTTTGATTTGTAAGGGAACAACTAACAAATTTCTTCCCAGTTGCCGTTAGAATCATAGAAACCCTATAGTGGGGAAGGAGGCCATTAAGTCTGCACCAACCCCATGCATTTACCATACCTAGTCCCCTTGATACTAAGGGGCAATTTAGCATAGCCAATCCACCTAACCCGCACATCTTTGGACTGCGGGAGGAAACCGGAGCGCCCGGAGAAAACCCACGTAGACACGGGGAGAATGTGCAAACTCCACACAGACAGTGACCCAACCCGGGTCCCTGGTACTGTGAGGCAGCCGTGCTAACCACTGTGCCACCCTGCTGCCACTTCGTAGTCTCCTTTCTAAAACTGAAATTGCCTTAATATTAAACTAACTGCCATAGCGCCTCAGTTTGAAATTCCTTTTCAGTGTAGCAATAGACTATGTTAAAACGCTTAGGCCAAACATTGTGCTTTTTTTCATCTTATGGGTAATATGCAAGTACTTAAAATGATGATACCAGTGATGCCAAAAAGCAGTTGTATATGTGTTGGGTTGCCCACAGGCTCCATTTGCTCGGTATTTTCTCAAACCACCGACTGGGATTTTGTTTCCCAAATGTCTTACTGATGAAAGGAAACATTGGCTCCAGCTGCATTTCTTTTCAGCAACTGATCCAGCAGCAGGAATCAATGCATTGCTTTTTAAAAAGGGAACTCTTATCTTGTGCAGCCCTGCATTAGACTCCAAGGTAATGACAGAACATATACTATATCAAGCAATTCTCATTACTGG